>NW_006399906.1:4256447-4298150 GCF_000299155.1 Elephantulus edwardii | reverse complement strand
AAATATTATTTCATCAAATTATTCTTTATCAGCCAATTCCTTCTGATAAAGTGACTCTGTATACTCCTTCCATCTTCTTGTAATGCTTCTTGGGTCATTTAACATTCTACCCAAAGCATCCTTAAGTATTGGCTTGAATTTGTTTTTCAACTTCTTAGCTTAAGAAATGCTGAGTGAGTTTGGCCCTTTTGATTTTCTGACTCCAGCTCTCTGCACATTTCCTTATAGTATCTTACTTTGTCATCCTGAACTGCCCTTTGAAGTTTTCTGTTCAACTCTTTGATTTCTTGGTTTCTTCCTTTAGCTTTAGCTTCTCGGCGCTCTAATGTAATATTCAGTCTTACCTGACATCCATCTTAGTCATTTCTTCATCTTCAGCCTTTGTAATGATCTGCATTCCTCCTGGACGATATTCTTGATGTCTTCCTACAGCTCATTTGGTCTATGCTCATTGGTGGTCAAGGCCTCAAACCTGTTCCTGAGATGGTTTTGAAATTCCAGTCGGACAGACTTAAGGTCAAATTTGGTTCCCATGGATTTTATTTCATTTTCTTCAACTTCAGCTTGAACTTGCATATGTGTTGTTGGTAGTCTATCCCACAATCAGCACCTGACCTGGTTTGACAGCTGATACTGAGCTTCTCCAGTGAGTTTTTCCATAAATGTAATCAATTTGATTCCTATGTGTGCCATCAGGTGAAATCTATGTGTATAGCCTTCATTTGTGTTTCTTATAAAAGGTATTTGCAGTGAATAAATCCTTGAATGTGAAGAACTCTATCATTCTATCTCCAGCCTCATTTCTCTCACCGAATCCATGTTTTCCAGCTACTGATCCTTCTTCCCTGTTCCCAACTTTTGTATTCTAGTCACTCATTATTATCAATGTGTCTTGATTGCATGTTTGATCAATTTCTGATTGCAAAAGTTGGTAGAAATCTACCATTTCCTCCTCTTTGGCTATAGTTGTTGGTGCATATATTTGAATGATAGTGGTATTCACTGGACTTCCTTGTATGCTTATGGATATTATCCTGTAGCTCAGCACATTGTATTTCAGGATGGATCTAGAAATGACTTTTTTAATTGTGAAACCAATCTAATTCTTTCTCACCTTTTCATCCCCAGCAAAGTAGATGATATGATCATCTGATTCAAAATGCCCCATGCCAAGCCATCTCATTTTGCCAATACCTAGTATGTCAAGACCTATGCATTCCATTTTTTTCTTAACAGTGTCCAGTTTTCCTACATTCATGCTTCTCACATTCCATGTGCCAATCACTAGTGTCTGCTTACAACTGTTCCTCCTATTTTGTGTTTCCATTTCTAAGAGCTCAATCTCAATTGTCATGTCAGCTAGTCTAAGTGTGCTCAGTTTTACATAGGGTTTTCAAAGCCCTGTTATTTTGGAAGTGGATGGCCAGTTCTTCTTCCTAATCTGCCTTAATTTATGTGTTTGTTTGTTTTTATAATAGTATCTGACAGACAAGCATATTACAGAAAAGAGCAGATGAAAGATATTTACCCAATTAAAAAAATTACCAATAGATTCAATGTTATTACCCACCCTCGCTACATGTATTTTTACCCACCCCTTTTCCCTACTCTACCACCACCCCTTCCTATTACACCGTTCAAAACCCCTCTCCCCTTGACCAGCCCTTGATATTATGGCTTAAGTCTCAAGCCATCAGATTTCTGTGATTCTAAACAAAAATTAAAATTTAAAAAGCCAAAACTGAAAACAGAAACTCCATATAATCCACATATTCCACTGCTAAATCTATACCCCAAGGCAATTAAAACTGAGATGCACGTGGAGATGCGTACACCAGTGTTCGTTGCAGCATCATTTACCATCGCAAGAACATGGAAATGGCCCAAATGTCCAACCATAACTGTATGGATTGAGAAATTGTGGTATCTTCACACAATGGGATTCTATGGATAACTCAACAGTAATGATTTTGAAAAATATTACATGACTTGGCAGGGACTGGAGATCATTATGCTGATGGAACTAACTCAGCCTCATAAGGGCAAGTATTATATAAAACCATTATTGTAAAAGTAGAAGGATAACTAGTAAAAAATATGATGATCCAAGTGGTAGAAGCAGAGGGGTGAGGACGGGTAAGAGAGAAATCACAGGATTGCAAAAATTTGGTGGGTGGAGGGAGTGGGTGAAGGAAATGGGAAGGATCTGAAAGGGATCTGAAAAGAGAAGTAATGGTGGGCATAGTTTAATAATAATTTTATAAATCACAATGTATGGGGATAATTGAATGAAACATAATGTCAATGAAGGAAAATGTGAAACAATGAATACAAATTTTATTTAGTAAAGTTAAACATTAAACTACACACTTACCTAGAAATTTATCTCATAAAAGTATTTTCTCAAAAGATAGCAAGCTAAGATCTAGTATAAAACACGATCTATTACAATGAATGATCATATTGGTTTATTAAAAGTAGGCAAGAACTAGAGGGGAATAAAGTCTATTTCTTGGAACGTGATAACAAATTAAGATATATCCATAAAACTCAGGAATAAAAATGCTTAAAGTGATAGCTCAACCAAACAAAAAAAATGTATTTATTGCATCATTTTAATCATATACAGCTTTAGGGGGGAAAAGCAAATATGGTAATTACAGACAAATGATTTCTCTTTCATGACCAGGAAAAGGATGTAAGAATTTTTACGGATATATTCTACCCAAGAAGAGAGATATGTTCTATACCTTGATAGAGATATGGCTTATATGATTGTTTGTACTCAAGAAAAGTTCTCCTACTGTGCACTGAAGAAACATATTCCTTTTTGTCAAACGCATCAAAATTAAAAATTAAATAAATGGAGAAAAAATGAATTTTGAAAAATATTAGAGATTTAATTTTTATAACACAAATCCCCTAACTCATAGTAAGCAAATAACAAAGAAAAGTGAATGTTTATTCTGCCATTTATCCTATACTAGTGTGAATCATAATCAATCCTAAATTTAACACAATAATCTACCTCTAAAACTAGAAACTGCTGGGACAAATTCTAATTTTTTTTAATTCTTATTAGTATAGATTTGTGAGGTCTGTCCTCGCGAAAAGGCATTATTCTAGGAAAAGTGGAGGGTCAGAGAATGAAAGGAAAACCCTCAGCAAGATAGATTTATGCTTTGACTGTAATAACGTGCTTCAGCATATCAGAGATCATAAAGATGTCACAGGATATAGTCAGGTTCCGAATTCTTTCTCACAGCATTGCTATGAGTCATAGTCAACTCAATGGCACCTAACACCAAACATTGGTGTTAATGACAAATCCTTGCTTAAGTCATCAGGTACAATATGCTTGGGTTTATTTTTGTTCAAATATTTTCACATTTTGTTCACATTATGATATTTTCTCTTAATGCTAGATTTGATGCCAAAAAAGTAAGTTTTAATAATTTAATATATTATCTTTGATTGTCTAAATTTCTTAGATTATCTGCTTAAAATACATGCCTTAAACATTGATCATATTTACTTACCACCATCATTTGTTTTCCAAATGCTCTTTTAAACATTATTTATAAAAATGTATTGTAAATTACACTTTGAAGTTCAGTCATCTTTAGACAGACATGATTGAAATGATCTTTGGGGATTCCCTTTGATTATTTATTCAAAAAGGCTATTTTCATCTCCATTTCTGGGTTTTCATTCCAAAAAGCAGAAACCCTTTTATTCATTCAATACTGCTTTCTTTCTATTCCATATTTGAAGGTGTCTGAGACTGGTGATGAGACCTTTTAATATAGATCTAAGATTTCTTCGTCTGTATCGCAGGAACAAATTAGGGCATTCATCTAAAAGAAAAAGCAAAGTGCTTGAATAGTGCAATCTCTGATGAAGAATGGGCAAAAATGGTACTTGAGTCCTCTAAATTAGAGCATTAGTTCTTGTCCTTTAGAAGAAGAAAAAAATCAGAAGAACATTAGACTGAACTAAATTGAACAGAAAAGCCAATAGTGAAGAATAAACTGGAAGGTGCGCAAATCAGGAGAGTGAAGGTGAATGCTGAGAACATAACAAGTTTCTAAGGTAGGATACTTAACGCCCAGGGATCTGAATCACTTGACACACTATATTCAGTCATGCCAATCTAAGCATCACAGTTTCTTAAGATAGAAAAATACTGTTCCCAATTCAAGCTGCAGAAGCCCAAGAGTAGCTGATTTCAGATGTTAAAAGGAGAGTTAGGACCAAGATTTCAAGCAAACTGAAATAAAAAAAATAAGAAAACTATCTGGACAGAATCAAGTTTAAGATAAAATTTTTACCACAAAGACAGCCATAAAGATATTTTTTTAACTTATGATTAAAAAATAATAACTGTCAGCTTCTCATTTGTAAAATGAGGTATTTGAATTAGGGAACATCTTCCTTTCTTCTAATTATTAGAATCTATGTTTATGACCTCAATTATCTGAATATTTCAAGCAAAGATGTTTGGAGCTAGGTCTAGTCATATAATTACCAGAATGTTTTATTTAACTCTGCATGTGTGGACACAATCTTAGTAGTGACTTATGTCTCTTTTAAAAATCTTTTCATTTTCTGGGAATGCCCTCAATGAACACTCTCAGTTGCAAACCTGAGGCTATGATACCTTTACAAGGTTGAACTAGTGTGAAAATACAAAATTTTTAAAATTTTTTTTTTTGAGCAAATAAGAATTAAATGGTAAGGTGCCAAGATTTTTTTTTACTTGAAAATCAAATATTTCTGCTTTCTAAAATGTCTCCTAAAGTAAGGTATTTTTTAAAAGCAGGTGGATGAAACATTTAAACAATAGACATTTTTGCCTTCAAGGTGGAATTTAATCCTTCTTTCTTAATACAGAGATCGATATATTCCAAATGTAAGACTAATTTTTTGTTGTTGTTAGGTGCCATGGAGTTGGGTAGGACTTACAGTGATCCTATGAACGACGGAACTGAACGCGGTCCTTGTTGTTGCTATGTGCCATCAAGTCACCTGCAACTCATAGTGACCCTATGCACAACAGCTATAAACCCTGCTCTATCTTGTGCCAATCTTACTGTCTCAGACACACCTACCCCCATTACCCCAGTCACTGACTCAATCCATCTCATTGAGGATCTTCCTCTCCTGTGCTATCCTTCCACCCTCCCAAGCATGACGTCCCTCTCCAAGGACTGGTCCCTCCTTGTAACATGTCCAAAGTATGTCGGACGAAACTTCAGAATCCTTGCCTCCAAGGAGCAGCCTGGCTTCATCCTCTCCTGGACAAACCTATTTGTTCTCTTAGTAGTTCATGATATATACAATGCTTTTCTCCAATATCACAGCTCAAAGGTATCAATTCTCCTTCTACCACCCCTAGTCATTGTCCAGCTCTCTGATGCATAGCAAGTGATTGCAAAGACCATGGCCTGTATCAGACACATCTTAGTCTCCAGATTGACATAGTTGTTCTTCAGTACTTTGGACAGGTCTCTAACCACAGGCTTCTCCATCACAATACATCTTTTAGATTCCTGGATTCTGGTGGCAAGAGTGTTGATTGTGGGTCCACGCAAACTCTTCACCATCCGTCATAATGCTACCAATCAGTCTAGTGGTGAGAATTTTTGTTTCTTTGGTACTGAGCCTCAATCCATACTGAAGGCTGAAATTCCTGACTTTCTGCAGCAAGCTCTTCATGTCCTCCTCAGTTTCAGCAAGCAGGGTTGTGTCATTTGCATAATGCAGATTATTGATGAGTCTTACTCCTATCCTGATGCCACATTTATCCTCATTGTCAAACTGAAATACTTCTCAATAATTTGGAGACATCCTTATTTGCAGACTTTTGTAGTGCAATATATCTCCTGAACTCTTGTTTGCTGGTACCAAGTGTATTGATTGTGGATGTAAATAAGATAAAGTCATTGACAACCTCAATCCTTTCTTCATCCATCATGACATTGTCTATTGGTCTAGTGGTGAGGATTTTTGTTTTCTTGATGTTGAGATTAAATCCATAGTAAATCCTGAAATGTATAACCTTCTGCAGCAAGTGCTTCAAGTCCTTCTCACTTTCAACAAACAAAGCTGTGTCATCTGCATAATCAAGGTTACTCATGAGTCTTCCAATCTTCATGCCACGTTTTTATTCACAAAGTCTAGCTTCTCAAATAATTTGTTCAGCATAAATATTAAATAGTTATGGCAAAGGATACAATCCTGACACACACTTTTCCTAGTTTTAAACCATGCTTTATTCCTTTGCTCTGTTCATACACCAGCCTCTGGGTCTAGGTATAGGCTTCACCTGAGCACAATCAAGTGTTCTGAAATTCCCGTTCTTCTCAATGTTAGCCATAATTTCTTATGACTTACACTATTAAATGCCTTCACATACTCAATAAAGCACAAACAGACATTCTTCTGGTATTCTTTACTTTTACCCTAGATTGATCTGACATGAACAATTAGATCTCTGGTGTCACGGTCTCTTCTAAATTCTGCTTGAACATCTGGAATTTCTCTGTCTGTATACTGTTGCAGCCATTTCTCAATGCTTTCAATATTTTGTTTGCAAGTGATGTGAAGGACATTATTTGATAATTTCCACATTCTGTTAGATCACCGTTCTTGGGAGTGAAAACAAACATTGATATTTTCCAGTCAGTTCGCTAGGCAGCTATCCTTCAAATTTGTTGACATAGACTGATAAACTTGTAATATAAATATGTAATAGTGTTACAATGTGTTTCATACAAACATGTTTATATTCAGAAGAATGAAAATTAAGATTAAATATAGAAAACACAAGGAACTGAGAAAAATGAAGTCATAAATATTTTTACCAAAATGCATAACAAGTTTTTAAACATGCATTTTTGCTAATATAAAATATCAAATCATATTCAACCTATCCTTTTATAAGATGACTACATAATTAATAATAATTCAGAGAAATGCTAGAGACACAAAGCACATTTCAATTATCAAGAAAACTTCTTGATAGACAGAACTCAAATTTATTTCTTTATATTTTCCACTACACTTTTATCACAAGAACTGTTCAACAATGATTTCTAATTTAAAATAAAGAAAGAATATATTCTTATTAAAAGAAGAGACACTTGGTAGGTTTCTCAAGTGTATTCTCCAAATATTTATTTAAAACTCATGATTCCAGGACTCAAACTGTGACCATCAGAATTAGAGTCTCCCAGAGTAGTCAAGAAATCTGTTTTAGTATCATCTTATTTTTATTTAAAAGCAGCTCTGGTAGTGTACTGTGTTATATACTGCTTTGATAAGTAGAAGGTTATTGGTTCAAATATACAAGCTACTCAAGGGATAAAAGTGAACTTTTTTCCTTACAAATATTTATAGCCGTGGAAATATGATAGAGGGTCAATACAAATCAGAACTGACTCAGTGGACTTTGCTTTTGGTTTCTGTTTATGTGATTCTGTTGATTAAACAAGATAGGAAATACCACACTGTGAGACCAAACCTAAGACATTAAATAAAAAAGTAGAGCTTTCAAAGTGAGGACAAACTTACACGGCATTATAGGACAAAAGGAGTTGTTCAAAAGTGAATGTTTATAACCTGAGAACTTACTTCTGTTTTATACCTAATTTACCCAAGTATAAATTTTGTGATGGTATCATTAAAAGCCAAGCTTATTTCTATATGCATAGTTCTAGCAATGATTAAGGGTTATCCACCTTGCAGTTGACACTTACCTGGGAAAAACGTTTTGGCTTTAGTTGCAACAAATGCAACTAATCAAGGCTTGCCTTGTTTCCTGAAGTCCAGCCAACTGCTGACTCCCCCTCCACCTCCCTCCTTTCTCCTAACAGGAGATATAATTATATCACATGTCCACATTTGTCAATGTGTATTTTGCCAGTAATTATATGAAGTGACAACTTTCTAATTTTACTGAAATAATAAATGTGACTCAAATGAAGGCTGGAGATGATATCTTACTTTGTAAAGACTTATGTCATCTGCAAAGCTAGTTTCCTACACTCTTCACCATTTACATACATAAATGTCAGACTAAAAATTACCATGCAGTTATAACAAAAGAAGCACTAACTGCTCTAGGATTTAGTCACATTAATGTGATAAATATATCAGCTGAATTTAGATAGATAGATAGATAGATAGATATAGATAGATAGATAAATAGATAGATAATAGATAGATAGAGAGAGAGATGTTAAATAGATGAGATAGGTGAGATAGATATAGATATATATTGGAAGCAGGAGTGGCATCCACTTCCTAAATAACATGCCTCCAGAAACTCTACGAACTTTGATAAATGTAGATAGTTTTAGAGGGACTTCAGGCCCTTTGCTCATAGGCTTGCTATGAGTCATGCTTGACTGGAAAAATAATCAACAGCAACATAGATGTATAATAAATATATTAAATGATTAATTCTAAAATGATAACCAGTAATTTGAAGTATTTATGAAAATGTGATGTATTGTATACTACAAATTCATTGATTTTTTTTTACTTCTCATGTTAACACTAAGATAATAAAAAATAAATTTTACTGAAGAAATAGGACATTACTAGATGTCTAGCTTTGGTGATGCATGGGTAACCCAAAGGCAGCAGGTCTCTGATAATTTGAATGCTCTAAATGCTCTGTGGGAGAAAGACAAGTAACCTCTTCTGTGATTTACACTGCTGAAAACTGACTTAAAGGTCAGTTATGAGTCAGTTCTGACTTAATGGCAGAGATTTTGAGAATTCTTTAGCTTTATCATTAATATCATTTTTCATGGCTCAAAATAATCTAAATGAAGTGTGCTTCAGATGCTGGGTTTATTTACACATAATTTAAAACTAATAATATTGATTCCTTTTAATTAGATGATTTAAAATGTTTAGAAAAAGGAAAGGAAAAAAATTAAATCAAGAGCTTTATAAAGATTGGCCAAAAGAAATACATAAGATTTCTGTATGTGAATGGTAATCAGAAAATTAAAAACAAAATGTGTGCATGGTGGATGTTATTGTTGTATACCATTGAATCAGAACCAATCAATAGATGGAGAGTTTTCAGAGGCCGTAACTTGCAAGGAAGAAACTTTTCCATCTCTTTCCAGTAACACCGCTGGCGGATTTGAACTGCAAACCGTGGGATTGGCAGTACAACTCCTTAACATTAACTCACCGAAACTCCCTTGACTTAAAAACTGTGTAAATCACATTGTCATAATTAAGTTCTCTCTCTTGACATGATTTTTTGAGACTTAGTTTTCCTAATCAGACAGACCTAGTCTTCCAAACTTTTTGACCAAATGTCAAAGGAGTTGAATGAGACAAAGTAGTAGAAACCACTCAAAAGATCATTTCAATAGTATTTTATGTAATGCCAATTGGAATTCTTAACATAATGATTAAACTAAGAAGATAACTAATTATTTAAAAATCCTCTGTATTCTTTTCCTCTGGCTTCTAGTCATGTAACCTTGTACATTATTGATGCTCAATAATTCTAACCACTAATGTTTAAAACATAGTATTTCCTTATTTGTAAGGAAATGCAGTATAAGCAAGCTCACTCATATCCCATGGAGGGGGGAGCAGAACACTACTGAGCTTTTTACTGGTGGAGCAAAGACAGACCCTAGAATGAAGCAAACCTTAAATTGAAAATTTACTCTATAAATTTATCCATTGGGCTTCAACAGTTAGGAAGTTTCTTAAACAGAGAGACAAACTTTCCTAGAAGAACTCACACTTTTTTCAGTTAGTGCTGTATCATTGAACTCATCAAGCAAAATCTGAACAGATCAATCTGACTTTAGAATGAAGGGAAATCTCAGAATGCTGGAGAAAAAGAAACTGATTGAAAACGTATCTAGACCTTCTCCTTTGAGATATGTACCAGGCATGTACACTCTTTCAAAGTAATAAAATGTAAACAGAAATTAAATCTATATAAAACTAAGTGAAAATATTCCTTTTAAAAGGGGGGCAATATTTGTCCAGATGCCACTGTTGTAGAATGGGACTAACCTCAGGGTTGGGGAGAGACTGAGTAAGATGTGTTCAATAATGTATACTGCACTGAAACAGAGGAGGGAGAAAACTGTGTAAAAGATATATGTGACTAGGTATTTCTGTCATCACAGGAGTCTAGAGTGAGGGCTACACGGTGGAGGGGACCTGGGGGAGGGTTTGTAAAACAATAATCTTTTCTTTTACTTTTCCATAATTTTTGACTCATGTACTTATAACTTGTTAGTTAAATTTGTGTCTTCTAGGTTGCAACCCCCCCATGATACATCTTCAGGGATATGAACATGTACGGCTATGCACAATTAATAACAGTGCATCTAAATTCCAAAATAAATCTCCATAATAGTCTATGTGTTTCCTACTGCCAAAGGGGCCCTTTAGAGTAGTGAGAGAAGATCTTCACCCTGAAACCCACAGCATCCCTTTTCAGCAGGAAGTAGCTAAGAGAATACGCCATCCCCTTTTCCTTATGAATCAGGGTGAAGTCTCTCTCAGGGAGGAGTGATAGGGAATGGCAAAGGACACACCGACAAAGGAGATTAATCAGAACTGACCTTGACAAGCACTGTGGCAATTGGACAATTAAAACAGACATTCGGATGGCGGGGAAGAAGAACAAACTGGGGAGGAGGGATTGGAAAGGTATGGAGACAGGACACATCTCTGACACACTCCTTTCCTAAATTTGAACCATGCAGTATTTTCTTTCTCTGTTCTGAGGACTGCTTCTCATTCATGTATAAGTTTTACATGAGCGCAATCAAGTGTTCCTGGGAGGTGTTGGTGGGACAAGGCAAGGAACACAGCAGGATACTGGTAGGTCAGGACAGGGAGATGGGTCTATATAACAGGCATCTAATTGGGCAGGTGGGAGCAAGCAACACCAACTATGTTAGCTGGATCATGAGGAAACATCTTTCAACTGTTCTTTTGGGTAAAATTCCTGTCTGTCAGATAGTGCTCTGAAGCTAAGGTTCCAAAACCAGACAGACTAGGAAGAAGGATTAGCTATTCTCTTCTGGAATCACAAGACTTTTAAAACCCTATGTAAAACAGAGTACACTTAGATTAGACTAGGAGATATGGCACCAGAGGCTGAGTACCAGGAAACACAAAGGAGGAGGAAAGTTTGCAAGCAGACCCTGTAGTTGGAACATAGAATGTGAGAAGTATGAATGTAGGAAAATTGAGCATTGTTAAGGAAGAATGGAATGCATTATTAAGGAAGAAATTGAATGCATACTAGGCATTGGCAAAATGATATGTATTCCCATGGGATTGTTTGAATAAGATAATCACATGATCATCTATACTGGAAATGAAAATGTAAGGAAACAGGGGGTCATACTCATACTCAAGAAGACTATTTCCAGATCTGTCATGAAATTCAATGTAGTAAGCAACAGGATAATATCCACATGCATACAATGAAAATTGTTTAATACCACTATCATTCAAATATATGCACCAACAGCCAGAGCCAAGGAGGAGGAAATAAAAGATTTCTACCAAATTTTGCAGCCATTAATCAATCAAACACGAAACCAAGATGCATTTATAATAATAGTGGACTGGAATGAAGTTCCAAAAGTAGTTGGGAACAGGGAAGAAGGATCAGTATTTGGAAGAACCTGATGACAAAAGTGAATCCAGAGATAAAATGATAGAATTTTGTATAATCATTTAATCTTTGCAAAAACTATACACAGAGACCTCACCTGGTGGCTTACACATGAAACTATTAGACTGCATCTGTGGAAAGAATCTCTGGAAAAGCTCAACATCAGCTGTGAAAATTGGGACAGTCACTGACTGTGGAACATATCATCTACTGTTCATATATGTGTTCACTCTAAAGCTAAAGAAAATGAAATCAAACCCACAAAAACGAATATTTGACCTTGACTTTAACCAACCTGAATTTAAAACCCATATTAAGGACACTTTTAAGGCCTTGGACATTAATGAACAAAGACTAAATGATCTATGGGAGAATATCAAGAACATCACCCATGATGAATGCAAAAAGGGCATTACACAGACAGAGGAGGAAGACTCATATGGATGTCAGAAAATACTGAATATTTCACTAGAGTGTCAAGAAGCCAAAGCAAAGGGAATCAAATAGAAAGTGAAGGAGCTAAACAGAATATTTCAAAGGGCAGCTTGAGAAGACAAAGTGAAGTATTATAATGAAATAGACAAAGAGCTGGATGAGAGAATCAAACATGTTGAATTTGCTCAACATTTCTTAAACTAAAGGAATTGAAGAACTAATTCAAGCTTTGAGTTAGATTACTTAACAATGTTATGAACAGAACATTGAATTATCCAGGATGCATCAAAATACAATGAAGGAGTACAGAGTCACTGTACCAAAAAGTAGTGGATACTACAGAAAAATTTAATGCTCAACATATGATCAAGAGCCAATGCTGATGAAGGAGGAAGCTAAAGCTGCTCTGAAGGAATTGTTAAAAAACAATGCCCCAGGAATTGATGGAAAATCAAATTGACATATTTCAGTAAACATATGGTGTCATACAGGTGCTCATCAGGTTGTGCCAGGTAATATGGAGGACTGCTACCTGGCCAACTGACTGAAAGAGATCCATATTTATTCCCATTCCAAAAAGAGGTAAGCCAACCGAGTGTAGAAATTATCAGACAATATCATTGATATCACACACAAGCAAAATCATTCTGACGAACATGCAAAAAATTACTCCAACAATACATTAACAGAGAACTACCAAAAATTCCAGCTGGGTTTAGAAGAGGCCATGGTACTAGGAACATCATAGGCAATGTCTGATGGATCTTGGTTGAAAGCTTAGAGTACCAGAGGAACGTCTATCCATGTGTAACACTCACTTAGGGGCATGGAATCTGGATGCAAGAGAAAGGTGTCACACAAAGTAAGTGTTACACAAAGAACATAAGAGCAGAACTAAATATAATCCTAATATTTGCTAGAAGGCAATCTACCATGAGTGTCTTGAATCTTCAACACATCTCATTATTTTGGTTTTTTAAATTTATTTCTTTTTTTATATTAATTCATTGTTACACATTTTCCTCCCTTTCTCTCCTTTTTTACCTGAAGTCCACTTTGCAATGCACCTTTTATTCTAGATTCTTGTCATACAGATGATACCAAATCTTTTTAAACAGTCCTTTCCTTCATCCATTTCAATGCAGTGTTCATTATCTTTCCACTTATTCTCCTCCCAACATCTGCATATATAAGAACTATTTGTGTAGAACATCTATACATCTTGTAAGCACTACACTTGGTTGTACTTTCTTTAAGACTCTCGAAGCTGCTTTGAAGGAAATATCAAAAAAATAAGGCCCCAGGAATAGATGGTATACCAATTGAAGTATTTCAGATAACAGATGTTGCCCTGGATGTGCTCACCAAGTTGTGCCAAGAAATCTGGAGAACAACCACTTGGCCAACTGACTGGAAGAGAGCTGTATTTGTTCCCATTCCAAAGAAGGGTGACCCAACTGAGTGTGGAAACTACAGAACAGTGTCATTGATTTCACATGCAAGTAAGATTCTACTGAAGATTATCCAAAAACGATCAGAACAGCACACCGGCAGAGAATTACAGGAAGTCCAGGCTGGGTTTAGAAGGGGTCGTGGTACTAGGGATATTGTTGCTGATGTTAGATGGATCTTGGCTGAAAGCAAGGAATACCAGAAGAATGTCTATCGGTGTTTCATTGATTATGCAAAGGCATTTGACTGTGTGGATCATAACAAACTGTGGCTGACTCTGAGAAGAATGAGAATCCCAGAACATTTAATTGTGCTAATGCGAAACCTATACTTGGACCAAGAGGCAGTAGTCAGAAAAGAGCAGGGTAACACTGCATTGTTCAAAATTTGGAAGGGTGTACGTCAGGGATGCATCCTGTCTCCATACCTTTTCAACATGTATGCAGAGGAGATTATCTGGGAGGCTGGGCTCTATGAGGAGAATTGTGGCATCAGGATTGGTGGAAGATCTATTAACAACCTGCGTTATGCAGATGACACAACCCTGCTTGCTGAAACTGAGAAGGACCTCATGCACTTGCTGCGGAGGGTCAAGGACTGCAGCCTTCAGTATGGACTGAGGCTCAATGTTAAGAAGACAAAGATTCTCACCACTGGACCCATTGGCAGCGTCAGGATGGATGACGAAGAGATTGAGAGTGTTCACAGCTTCAGTTTGCTCGGCTCCACAGTCAACACTCTTGGCACCAGGAGTCAGGAAATAAAAAAGCATATCACGATGGGAAAGTCTGCTGTTAGGGACCTCTCTAAAGTACTCAGGAGCAATGGTGTCTCTCTGGAGACTAAGGTGCACGTGATCCAGGCCATGGTCTTTGCAATCGCTTGTTATGCATCAGAGAGTTGGACAATGACTAGGGAGAACAGAAGGAGAGTGGATGCTTTTGAGCTGTGGTGCTGGAGAAGAGTACTGAATGTACCATGGACTGCCAGGAAAACAAACAGATTCATCTTGGAGAGGATTAAACCAAGCTACTCCTTGGAGGCAAGGATTCTGGGGCTTCGTCTGACATACTTTGGACATGTTGCCAGGAGGGACGTGTCCTTGGAGACGGACATCATGCTTGGGAGGGTGGAGGGACGGCCAGGAGGGGAAGACCCTCTATGAGATGGACTGACTCGGTGACTGGGGTAATCAGGATGGGTTTGTCAGAGGCAGTGCGGTTGGCGCAGGATAGAGCAGGGTTTAGGGCTGTTGTGTGTAGGGTCGCTATAAGTCGCAAACGACTCGATGGCACATAACAACAACAATTCAAAGATGTGTAATAACCAGTAATCTGGGAATATAGATGAGGTATAGCCCTTCCCTCCTGTACTGATCTGTAAGTTTGTTGTAATGTGGTGGCTTTCTCACCTCATTCTCACTATCTTGGCTGCCCATCGTTGTAGGCGCCATACCAATTATTCTCATTGAAGGCTGCCTTCTTTTTCATGGACACTTTACTGAGCATGATGACTCTCTCCAAGATCTTGCCCATCTGATATATATCCAAAGAATATAAGACAAAATGTCACTATCCTTGCTTCTAAGGAGTGTCCTGGCATCATTTCTTCCTACAACTATTTGGCTTTTTTTCTTGCAGTCCATGGTATATTCAATATTCTGTATCAAAACCAAAATTCAAAACCATCAGTTCTTTCTGGTCTTCCTTATACATAGTTCAACTTTCACATAAATAACAGAAAATTAAAAATTCTGTCACTTACATTAGAAACACTTTAAACTTCAACTCAGCGTCCTTACTCTTGAATACTTTAGAGGGGTTCTTGCAAGTAGATTTGCCTGTAGCAGTAAATAATTTAATTTATTGATTGCTACTTCTATTAGTATTGATTATGGATCCAAGTAAAATTAAATACTTGACAATTTTAATTTTCCCCCCATTTTTCATGATGTTGTTTATTGGTCTATTTGTGAAGATTGTTATTTTATCTCCATTCTTTTTTGGAAATTCCAAATTTGGAACACAAGTTACACAAAAAGTTGGTGGTTTGAACATCCTAGAAGAACTTCGAATAAAAAGCCTACTTGACTACTTCTATAAAATCACAATCTTGAAAATCCTCTAACAAAAATCTCCTCTGTACATGTAGGGTCTTCACGCATAAGAATGAGGCCGATGCCAAATAATAACAACCTACAGGGAATATTTTAATTTAAAAGGTGCATGAAATATTCTAGAGATAATGTAATATTATTGTTGTTGTGTGCTGTCAAGTCAGAACCATCCCATAGCTGACCCTCTGGTGGATTTTCAGAGGCAGTTCATCACATGGTAGGAGAGTGCCCATCTTTCTCTCACAAGTGTTATGTGGAGTTTGGCGAAAGCCTGCAGCTAACAGATGAAGAATATTGAACATATCATGTTCTGCCAAGAGAATAAATGGGTCTGTGATGGCAAGGGTGAAACCAGATTCATCCTTGGAGGCAAGGATTGTGAGACTCCTTCTCAAATGCTTTGGATATGTTGCCAGGAGAGCCCAGTCTTTGGAAGATATTAGGCTTGGAAAGGTGGAGGGTCAGTGCAGAAGAGAAAGAACCTGGATGAGACAGACTGACACAATGACTCTGGCAATGGGTACAGATGTGTCAAAGACAGAGAGATTAGCTCACAATAGGGTAGAGTTCAGAGCTATTGTTCATAAGGTCACTATGAGTTACAATAGATTCAATAGCACATAACAACTCCAACAGGTGAAGATGGCATGGTTCATTGCATTGTGATTCAAATATAGAAACTTCATAGTCAGATGGGTTTTGATTCAAATTCCTTACTTGTCAACTCTGTGTCCTTTGTTAATCCAAGATACAGTCTCCTTAATTTTTTCCATCAAATAAATCTCTTCACTATAACCCAAACCAACTGTCATTGAGTCATTTCTGACTAATAGCAATTTTTTTCCTAAGTCCTTTCTCAGTATGACTGGAAATATTCAATACACAGCAGGAGATCTAGTGTCATGATATGTTAGGCTACTAACTGAAAGGTCAGTAGTCCAAACCCTTCAGCTGATTGGAGAAGGATGAGACAGTTTATTCCTATTAAGAGTTACAGTCACCATGAATTAGAATCAATTTAATAATAGTAAGTTTACTATAAGCTGAAATATTGGAGGGAAGAGTCTACGTTAGGAAAGAAAGGAACCTTAGGAGAAAGAGTTAGTGATCTAGTTTCAAAATTTTTCTTTCAATGCAAACCTGATAGGGCACTGGGTGACGACACAAAAAAGAAAAAAAAGTTTTTACTATTTCATAATTATTTATTTTCTTATTTTGTCTATCATCAATTCATATATATGTAACGAAAATTTCTATCAAAATAAAATTTATTAATGTGTTATAGCCCAAATAAATGTATCACTGACTAATGATGAAGGAATTGATGGCATACTGATTTACATATTTCAATAAACAGATGCTGCCCTGGATGTGCTCACCAAGTTGTGCCAAGAAATCTGGAGGACAACCACCTGGCCTACTGACTAGAAGAGATCTATATTTGCTCCCATTCCAAAAAATGGTTATCTGATAGAGTGTGGAAATTATCAAACAGTATCATTGATATCACATGCAAGCAAGATTTTGCTGAAGATTATCCAAAACCGACTGGAACATCAAGAGAAAACTGCCTGAAATGCAGGCTGCATGTTGAAGAGGCCATGACGCTAGGGATGTTATAGTTAATGTCAGATATTCTTGGCTGAAAGCAGAGAATACCAGGGGAATGTCTATCTGTGTTTCATTGACTGTACAAAGGCATGTGACTGTGTGGATCACAACAAATTGTAGCTGATTCTAAGAATAGGAATTTTAGAACACTTAATTCTGCTTATTCGAAACTTATACTTGGACCAGGAGGCAGTCATTAGAACAGAGCAAGGAAACACTGTATAGTTCAAAATTGGGAAGGATGTGCATTAAGGATGTGTCTTATCTCCGTATCTTTTCAATCTATATGCAGAACAGATAATCTGGGAGGCTGGGCTCTATGAGGAGAAGTGTGGCATCAGGATTGGAGGTGGACTCATCAATAATCTATGTTACTCAGATTACACAATCTCGCTTGCTGAAACTGAGGAGAACCTGAAGCACTTGCTGCAGAAGGTCAAGAACTGCAGCCTTTAATATGGATTGAAGCTCAACAGCAAGAAAACACAGATTCTCACCAGTGGGTCAACTGGCAGCATCATAATGGATGATGAAGAGATTGAGATTGTTGACAGCTTCAGTTTGCTCGGCTCTACAATCAACACTCTTGGTATTAGCAGCCAGGAAAAGACAAGACAAATTGCATTGGGGAAGTCTGATGTGAGAGACCTCTCCAAAGTACTGAAGAACAACAATGTCTGAAGACTAAGATGCTCCAGATACAGATCATGGTCTTTACAATTTTCTATGCATCAGAGAACTGGAAAATGACTAGGGATAATAGAAGGAGAGTTGATGTCTTTGAGCTTTGGTGCTGGAGAAGAGTGTTGGATATACCATGGACTGCGAGGAAAATAAACAAGTTTATCCTAGAGAGGGTGAAAGCAGGCTGCTCCTTGGAGGCAATGATTTTGCAGCTCTGTCTGACATATTTTGGACATGTTGCAAGGAGGGACCAGTCCTTGGAGAGGGACATGATATTTGGGAGAGCGGAGGGACAGCACAGAAGAAGAAGGCCCTCAAAAAGAAGTACTGATTCAGTCATTGGGCTAATGGGGAAGATGTGTTGGAAACAATAAGAATGGCAGGAGATAGAGCACAGTTTAGTGCTGTTTGTTGTACGCAGGATCCCTATGAATTGCAGGCGACTCAATGGCACATAACAACAACAACAACAACGACAGAGCTAGGATCTACTCTGTGCAGTTTTTCTTATTTCCCATCTAACATTACTTTCCAGACCTCCTTCACAATAGAGGTTTATTACGGCTTCCAAAATTTTCAAACTTAGTAGCCAAAAACAAAGAACAACTTCTTTCTCTTAAAAACACTGCTATTCTTATGCTAAGTGAACTAACTCAGTCCCAAAAGGACAAATACTGTATAAGACCAGTATTGTAGAGCATATATGAGGATCCAAGGAGGGGAAGAAGGGACCAGAGAATAGGTGTTGGGGTGTCAGGGGTGTGTGTGGTTTAATCATAGGATCACACAATTTGATGGGTGAAGGCAGGGGTGGGTAAAGGAAATGGGAAAGATCCAGTGTAAAAAACAATGCATACAAACTTTTTAAGTAAATCAAAATAAATAAAATAAAAATTTTATTTAAATAAAAAATTATACACACAAAAAATTGCTGCACTTGAAACTGCTCAAAGTGAGTCTCACTCAAGACCACTGTGGTGGCAGCAAGTTGCTGAGGTGGGGATCCAGGAATGCCTGGGCTCTGAGCCCAAGGAAACTTTGTGAGCATATTTACAGGCACAGAAAAAGAGTACTTCCACTTGAGATGAGTTTTCCAAAATCCACATAGCTGCAATCTTAACACTTTTCTGTGCTTCTTTGTTACAGAAACCCAGGAATTGAATGTAAGAAAGCTAGATTTAAAAAGTGCACAAAACTTCATTGTAAAAAAAAAATAACTAAATTTAAAAAATTATCATGTTCAAGTTAAAGATACATATACTAGAAAAGGAATACCAGACTAATTGTAATGGAAAAGGTTTATTTTACATGTAAAATCTTAAGAATGTGTAAAGATATGTCATGTACACATTATTTTTTTATCTTATATACAATTAAAGAGACATACATTTCTTTTTAAAAAAAATTGTCCGTTTTCAAGAATTCATTTGAAAAATTGGAATTGTTTATTAAAGTAAATGGTGGGGAAAAAATCCATATTCCATATGACTGCTCATTGCCAAACTCCAAATAAAGCAGTAGAAAGGCAAAGCCTGAAGTCTTTCAAAAAAAGACAGCTGTAAAACCTAAAGAACTAAAAATGAGAAGGTAGACTATAAGGAAAAACTACAGAGAATGTGGAATATAGGCTTTAGTCTCTATGTTTGTGGACGTAAAACAAATACATTCTTTCTTTTGCTGCTAAAACATGGTCTGTGTAAAAATTCCTAAAAATAGCTAGTTTTCACATTGATTTTGCTCTGTATTTTCTATTTCAAATATATTTACTTTTAAAATTTATAGGTTATTATGAGGAACAACACATACATTTCATTACACGAGTACCACTACAGTTTCAAGAACTAATGTCAGAAATATGTAACAGCAATTGCAGTCTGATATAAAGGAACTGTCACAGTTTTGTTTTCTTTTCTTTATGGGTTCTCTCCCCCCCCCCCAGTCTCTAAATATTTCTTTGTAGTTTTTTCTTTCTTTCTTTTTAGTATCAACTACAACTAACATTAATTTTTGAACTATATATTATTCATAGAGAGAGCTTTTGCCTTTTTATGTATTTATGTAGTAGTCATATGCATTTTCTTCAGAGGAGAAGGGAAGGTGATGGAGAGATTCTTCCTTAAAGAGGCATTTTTTGATACGCTCTTTCTTCTGAAGTGTTCTATTTCTTCCTAAAAGTAACCCTTTCATTGTGCTAATAAATAAAAATCCTAAGAGCTTTATTCAAGGTTTTAGACATTTTAAAAATCTGTCCTATTGTAATAGGAAACCTTGGAGACTCATTGAAATAGCAGCAAAGGCACAAGTTTCTTTTTATTATGAAAGATGTTTATGTGAAGAATAAAATAGACAAGAGAAAGTAACTGCTTCAGAATACTTGATGGGCACGTTAATCTTCTATTAATATGCAAATTTCATTCTTTAGAACCCCAGTAAGAGGGTGGAATTTTTTTTCCTTTTTTTTTCCAACAGGCTATTTGAAAATAGTCCTATTCTCCCAAAGGTCCTTCTTCTATGAGTCTAAGTGAAACAGTGTTTTTTTTTTAATGCTAATTCCCAAGACACTCTTGCATGCATCATTTTCTTTTGAAATTATATGGAGTTTATTGAACCACATTTGTAAAACATTCCACAGTTGATTTCATTCTAAAGATCTTCTTTAATAGAACTGATTCCCCTGTTGATCTGTGTCATAGGAGAATGTTAAAGAAAATCAGTTTTAATAACATGTAAGAATTAAGAAAGGACTGTGGACAGAAATGAAGATACATGCTTGTAAGTAGTAGAAGGACAGACTTTCTGAGTAATTAGCATCATCAAGAATTTACACTAACTGGAAATTTCTCCACTGAGGAAACAATTAATATTGCCACTTTAAAAGGTAAATCTCAAAAATACTAATCTCCATCATCACTAAAGTACATATTGATATTCTTTTGATTTTTTTCACTTGTTCATATCACACTTCTTTTCAACATCTTGTCTTCTCAAAAAAGGCTCTAATGATACCAACAATGCAGTGACAATTCCATTATTGATGTAAAAATTGATATAAATAATAAATTATTCATACATAATCATAGAAGTCTTCCCACACAGACCACTTTTGTTATTTTTTTCTTATTGAAAGGGATAAGACACTTGAATTTATTTTGTTTCTTGTCCCATTGATTGAGACAAAAGTCCAAAATAACACATCATTGTAGTATTGCTTCTGGTCTAATTATTTACCCCAGAAATGGTTATTTATCATTTGTTTATTTAGTTATAAAAATAATGTCTGGGAAAATTCTAGAGTGAATAATAATAATCCTTGCGAACTATTGACTCATTTTAATTATTTTACTTAATCATTTATAAATGTTGGGAATAATCTCCTAGAAAACCAAATCTATAGTTACTTCACAAATATAACTTCCTTGGCATAAAAATACTTTTCAAAGTAATCTATTATCCAGGCATAAAATTGACTATCATAAAAAACCTACTCATCAGTTCCTACTCATAGTGACTCTTCGTTGGGTTTCTGAGGTGGTAAGTCATTATAGGACAGTACTTGCTTTCTCCCATAGAGTACCTGGGGAATTCAAATCACTTACCTTTCTCTTAGCAGACCAGCATTTAACCTACTACTCTACCAGGACTTATTAATGTCATCATAGATCTTTTTATTTTTTTTTAGCATTAAAAGTAGTGTCACTTATATGACTGATTCTATTTATTTAATAACAATTTATTTAACAAATGTAAAACCAAACATGTTGCCATCTGGCCAGTTCTGACTCATGGTAAGCCTGGGGTTAACAGGGTAGAAATGCTCTATAGGGTTTGACTGGTTGTAATCTTTTGAGAGGGATTCCTGGCGATAGAGTGCTGAAGTAATTGGCTGCTAGCCACAAGACTGGTTGTTCAACCCATCAGCCTCTTTAAGAGGTAGCATTCAGATTCTACATAGCTTATAGTTATAGTTAGGTTCGATCAAGCCATTACTGGAAACAATAGATCTGAACTTTGCCCTCTCCTGTGTCATCTTCATGTTCTCTGTCCTGCTCAAGGCACTGTAGAAGTTACAGTTGTCCATCCATTGCTAGAGAGTTTCCTTTATTTCACCGACCTTTCCCAAAATGATGACTCTTTACAAAAACTGATTCCTTCTGGTAATATGTCCAAAGTAAATGAGATGAAATTTACCATCCTTCTCTCTATGGAATATTCAGGTTGTAATTTCTTCAAGACAGATGTCCATTATATAAGAATGGGAATTCCAGAACACATAATTGTGCACATGAAAAACTTATAATTAATTGGACCAAGAAGCAGTACTTAGGAGAGAGAAGGAAAACATTGTATGACTAAAAAATCAGGAAAGGGATGCATCAGGGATGCATTCTGCTTCCATAACTTTTCAATCTATATGTGGAACAAAACATTCAGGATGCTGAACTTCATGAAGAGAAATGTGACATCAGGATTTGAGGAAGACTCGTCAGACTTGTCAACAATCTGCATTATGCTGATGACATAACCTTCTTTGCCAAAACTGAAACGAACCTGAAGTGTTTGCTGAATAAAGTTAAAAACTACTGTCTACAACATGGATGGAAGCTCAATATCAAAACAAAGATTCTCACCACTGGACCAATAGGCAGCACTATCATACATGGAGAAGAGATTGAGGTTGTTAACAATTTCAGCTTGCTCAGTTCCACAATCAATACTCTTGGCACCAGTAGAGAGGAAATCAAAAGACTAATTGCATTGGAAAAAAACCTGCTGTCAGGGACCTCTTCAGAGTGCTGAAGAGCAAAGAAGTCAGTTTAATGACTAAGGTGTACCTGACCCAGGCCATATGCAATTACTTACTATGCTCCAGAGAGCTGAAGAATGACAAAGGGATGACAGAAAAAGAAACAATGTCTTTGTGTTGTGGTACTAAGAAAAATATGGAACATACCATGAACTGTTCAAGAGAACAAACAGGTCTGTCCTAAAGAAGGTGAAATCAAGTTTCTCATTGGAGATAAAGCTTCTAAAACTCTGCCTCACATATTTTGGGCCTGTTGCCAGAAGGGACTAGTCCTTGGAGATGGACACCATCCTTTTAAAGAGATAATTTTTAGAGAGATAATTCAGGAGAGGAAGACATTGAATAAGATGGATTAACAGTAATTGTGGTTATGGGGGCAGGTGTGCTGGAGACAGTGAGACTGGCTTACGATAGGACATGATTCAGAGTTATTGTGCATAGGGTCCTTATGAGTCAGAAGCAGATCAACGGCACATAACAAAAACAACAACAGCACAATTCGAAAGCATTGATTGTTCCTGTTTTCTTCTGTCATTCTTTTTCATTGTTCAACTTTCAGATACATAGGAAACAATTGAAAATACCAAAGCTTGGATCAGGCTTACTTTAGTCTTTGAACTGACATCTTTGTTCTTTAGAACTTTGGAGAGGTCCTTGACAGCAAATTTTCCCAATGCAAAATGATGGAAATCCATGGATAATTCTGCTCTATTCTACTGGGTCACTATGAGTCTGAATTGGCTCAAGAGCAGTGGTTTTTATGGGGAGATTTTTATATTTGGTATGGTCTTTGGGGATAGGGGATGGTTGGGTTTTGGTGGGGTGTTTTGGGTTTTTTTTTCTTTTTTTCCTTTGTTTTTAAATTTCTTTTGGAAGCAGATCATTGTATGGATTGAGTATAGTTAAACACAAACTATTTGCATCATTCAGGCATCTATGTCTACCTGACAGTTGTTTCTAAATGATAGTTGTTTTAAAAGTTAGTTTCACATTACAATAAAAGTTTTGCTAACATTAGAAAGAAGCCAGGCTTTTTTCTGCTTTCTGTCATTCTATATCAATTTTGCTTTTGTTAGAGAGAATTTCTCTCTCTATTCTACTCGACAAAATTCAAAACCCATGTCAAACACCTCCTTCTTCAAAGATGTTTTTCTTGATCCAAGAAGCTTGTTTGGATTACTCCATAGGTAGTTACACTGCTAATGCAATGACTAATTATCTCTGGCAGTGCAAATCCACCAACAACTCTGCAAAAGAAAGAGTCTTGCCATTGCAATTTACAACCACAGAAACTCAATGGCGTCACTAAAAGTAGAACCAACCCAATAGCGGTGAGAATAAAAGATTTATTGACCCATATACTATCTCCAGGTAATATGGATTATTACATTGTTAAAAACAAGCAAACAAAACAAAAACATCACACCTCTCTTGCATATCTCTATCCCACAGACACATTATTACAAAAAAATCGTTTGTTTACATTACACTTTCTTTTAACAGAAGTCTAAGCATCTGTCTCTTGATTTTTGTAACCTTCACAACATCGTGTGAATTCAATAATTCTTCAACCTATCCCATTATAACTGCTTAAGTATAAATATTCAGAAAGTGATGATGAGTGTAGGAGTAAATTAACAGAGGTTAGAGTATATCTAATATCTATGATGTTATCTGACTTGAGTAATCAAACAATCTAAAATTGTTACCAGTGCTATTTTAAAATAAAACATCCATTCTTTCAATGTAAATGTTAGCAGGGTTCTAAAAGTTTTAACAGTTGTATAGTATTATGTTGCTTAGGGAGTAAAAAACATTCCCTAGAGCTTTAAAATCTATAGAAACTCCTTTAAAATTTGCTAGGTGAGATCTGGAGTAGAATCAGCCTGACAATAAGAAAATCTCATTCCTTAGCAATAACAACTGTGCAGTATTGATAACCAATACTTTCAATCTCTGCAGATTTAACTAACAGTACTTAATGCTTTGGGACCTAGATGCAGAAAAAAATGTGATTTTAGCAAGCAACAGGAACTAACACTAGTTACACACACAAATGGATGCAGTGGGTTTGAGGATTGGTTTAGAAAGCATAGGGCTGACTGAGTATTACCACTTGGTGCAAACAGTGCATTAGGGATAATAGCTGTGCAGATCCTAGATGGATACAGATACTAGCTCAGCAGAATCTAATCTTGGCCAGATAGAAACATTTATATTTGGTATTTAAGGTTCTTTTACCACATAAAAGAGTCCACACTATCTATTTACAGGGATTTTTTTTTCCACAGATAAGAGAATAAAGTACTGTGTCAATTGTTAAATATATTACACATGGGTTTTACTCCATATTACCAAGCGAGGTTACTGTTTTATTGGGCACCATCAATTTGTATCCAACTCTTAGTGACAGAACTAAACACCCTCCAGTCCTGCAGTATCCTCACAATCATTGCCATGATTGAGCCCATTATTGCCAATTGGTCCATTTTGTCGATCCATTAAATTGGGTTTTGTTGTTGTTATGTGCCATCAAGTTGCCTGAGACATATAACGACCCTATCTATGTACAACAGCCCTAAACTCTGCCATTCCTGTGCCAATCTCACCACCTCTTATACACCTGCCCTTATTATTACCCCAGTCACTTAATCAACCCATCTATTCGAGGGTCTTCCTTTCCTGCGCTGTCCCTCCACCCTCTCAAGCATTATGTCCTTCTCCAAGGACTGGTCCCTCCTTGGAGCATGTCCAAAGTATGGCAGACCAAACTTCAGAATTCTTGCAAGGAGCAGCCCGGCTTCAACCTCTCCAGGTCAAACCTGTTTGTTTTCCTAGCAGTCCATGGTATATTCAACACTCTTCTCCAACACCACAGATCAAAGTCATTAATTCTCCTTCTATCATCCCTAGTCATTTCCAGAACTCCAATGCATAGCAAGTGATTGCAGAGACTATGGCATTTATCAGACACACCTTAGTCTCCAGACTGTTATCTTTGCACGTCAGCACTTTAGAGAGGTCTCTAGCCACAGACTTTTCCATGGCAATGCATCTTTTAATTTCTTTGCTGCTGGTGCCAAGAGCGTTGACTATGGAGCCAAGCAAACCCAAACTGTGAACAATCGCAATCTCTTCATCATCCATTATGATGCTACCAACCAGCCCAGTGGTGAGAATCTTTGTTTTCTTGATATTGAGCCTCTGTCTATACAGAAAACTGCAGTCCCTGACCTTCCACAGCAAGTGCCTCAGGTCCTCTTCAGTTTCAGCAAGCAAGGTTGTGTCATCTACATAATGCAGATTGTTGACGATTCTTCCTCCAATCCTGATACCACATTTCTCCTTATAGAGCCCAACCTCCGGGATAATCTGCATAAAGATTGAAAAGGTATGGAAACAGAATATAGCCATGAAAATTCAGTTTACTACAAGAAATTTGTTAATTTTTTTAAAGCCAAAAGAATATCCCAATGCCACCGTCGAGCCAGAATCAATTCATAACTAAGTTAACAGTAGATTTCTAAGGTTGTAAATAGAATGAGAGAAGATTGTCTATTCTTCTCCCTGGAAGCGCCTGGTGAATTCTAACTACTAGAGAGATGCAAACACAGCCTTAGACTATGCCACCAACCTATGAACATAACTCAGCTTGAAAGTTGTTTTCCTGGCATAAGTAAAAATAAAGATTCCAACATACTATTCACAGTAATGCTTCAAGAAATCTCTCATGAGGGGACAGGACTTGTCTAATCATTTAACAATTATGCTGCCCATTGTCATTATCTTTGAAGTTGGTGTGATTGACTTTCTATCAAGCCTTAGTCTTCAAAATTAGGAATTTGTCATATTTTAGTTTTTCAACCATGACTAAAAGGTATTCCTTAAGGATATCTTCTCTCCTACTAAATATTTGCAGACGAATTGGTGGGCTAACAAAGTAAATTATGATTTTCAGTGCTTTTACTCCAATAAAATGATGAGTTACATTCTTTCCTATGAGATGGTGCACATTAACAAATTAATCATACTTTAAATTCTTTCTACTGTCCTTAACATTCTAAGATTCATTTATGCTGTTTGCACATTTCCAATGACATTTAAGATTATAAGAGTGATGCTTACCTGAGGTCTGAGAGATATGACAATTCCAGAAATGGACCTTTAGGACAAGCTTTGTATATTACCAGGAATGCAAGTAAACGGAGCTCTGAAGAAGAAGCCCTGTAAAAAGTAAGTATTCAACCCAAATTGCAATGGGGTGTGTGTGTGTGTGTGTGTGTGTGTGTGTGTGTGTGTGACCTTAAGCAGAGTGTTTCAAATAAAATAAGTAAAAATACAATTGGGAATTGCTTATAGGCACAGAGTCAGTGCCATCACGTGTGTCGTAAGAAAATGTTTAGTAAATGAAAAATTCTTCAGATAGCTTGTTATTTGCTCACCAGTGAGAGAATTAAATTGCTCTTCATGCTTAGCAAAGTTAAACAGGGCAGTTACTGGGGTCACATTTTCCAAGACCTTTGAAGCTAATTAGTATAAATTCAAAGGTTATTCTCTGGAATTCTAAGGAAATTGCTGACTCGTCTCTCTTTTCTATTCTGGAGTTCTTTCCTATAAGCTTAGATATTTTACAAGACCTTTATATCTCATTTACACCATTTGGATTCAACTACAAATCTGTCTTTGCAATGTAACCCCAAATAAAAAGAAAATCGTTCTTTCATATTCAAAGCTGTGATTAACTTGATTCATAAATCTGTATGAGATCTTGCGTGTATGTATCAGCCATTTATGATGCCTCAGGTAATTTCTAAATGTGCGTAGTCGTCTAGCTAATGTGTAGTGGTATTATTACTCTCAAATCTCTAAAAAGATCACCATAAACATGATTGTTTAGAATTCTTGAGAATAAAGTAGTAAGTATCTTGTTTTAACCCAACTGGGAAAGTATAAACTTTTAACAATGATACTCTATATCCATTTCATTTTCTTGTGACAAGTTCATATTTAATAAAGTCAGAATAAAACTCTTTACTCCATTTCCAAGTTCTACCCCAAGCCATTGCTTCTGTATGTTCTATATAAATATGTGATATTCTTTCAGTTGTTCCAGACAGAATCCTTGACTCATTTTTGATTGATCACTCTTATTTTCTCACACAATTCATCAACAAATCCTGTTGCCAGCAGTCTACATCTTGAATCCATTTTTCCATTATTATAGTCACTATCTCTCATTTGTACCTCCTTATCTTAAGTCCCCTATACTCTGATTCTACTCCTATATTGTCTATAATATGTTCTCTGAATACTTTTGCTTATGGCTCACATTTCATATTCTCTCATTTTACTCTGCTTTTAAAAACTGTTCTTTGAATTCTCATTGACCTTAGAATAAAATCTGAACTCCTTATATCAGTTTGTGTGGTCCATGTACTGTTGCCAGTCTGTGATGTGATAAAGTGCAAAACAAAGAGAGTTCATTCTTCATACATTTTTATGCCAATCCCATAGCATGTTACTATGGGGTTGACACTGTAGTTTCAGATCCTCTCCCAACCAAAGGATTAAACAGGACGGGAGAGACTAGAGGGAACACTGTCTGAGCTACAGAAGTAGCACGGTACACAGTAACTTTAGTGGTCCTTAAAAGAGCTGATTATAGTGTATATCGTGTATTGAGGCCCTTTAGAAAAGCCATTGTTAATCTTGCTTGAAATAGTCCCAATATGGGTCAAGCCCTTTGTAGAGCATGCTGACTCAACGGGATCTAGCTTTCTGACAGGAAAGGTGAGGAGACAAGAAGAGTTAAAGGTGAAAGTGAAGTTAAAAGGTGAAGGCAATTTATTGGCAAAAATGTTTCAAAGAGAGTAACAGGTCACTCTCCACAGACAGATACAGTGGAGAGGATATCATGCGACAAGGGTTACGAGTTAATATAGATGACTTGCTTCATCATTTGGACATGCTTCAGGGCTTGTGTCTACGCCTATGGGATGTCTCAGGAAGTTCAATACTTGGTGTGCAATTTTTGGTTTGCTGCATTGTTACTGATGTCAGTTTCCATGATGTTATTTCAACAATAGTCATTTGATTCTAGCTACTTTGTTTGATCTTTCCCTTTAGCACCAGTGTTTGCCTTCCTTACCTCTTGGCTGTCTGCTTAACATTTTTTTATTCTTTCAGATTTCACCCCATTTTGTTTGACTTAGTAATTTTGACCTTTACACTATGCCATCTAAGTAAGTGGTAACTGAATCTACCTTATTGCCCAGGAAAGAGATAAGCTTCTTGTATTGCCATACTTAGTGAGTTACATGTGGATCAATGTTCATATGCATTTTGGACAATACAAACTTATTGATTTGACACAAATTAACATTTAAACAAACAAGAAACTTTTTTAAGCAGTAGAGGTGAGGGTTTTGTTTTTATTTATTTTTTTGGTAAGGAAAATATACAAAGTAATTATTATTTGGTATATTAAACAGATACGATTCATAGCTTTTTTCCTATCATTTGTATTTGTTGAATAAACTGTTTTTAGCTACAGTAAATGAGAAAATCTTTAAAGTGGATTTTTTAAAAAAACTTAGGAATAAACCCTTATATTTCAGATATTTGGTCTAAATAATATTAACCTTAAAATAAGCACTATACACGCTCTAGGTTTTTTTTTCCTTTTTTTATTTCCATTCATGGATTGTTACTCTTTTCTCCCTGACCATCCCTCCCCCTCTATTTGCTCTTCTATTTGAAAAGAGAAAGAAAAATTATTTCATTATTATTCAATTCCTCCCCCCCCACAAGTCCACTCCACTATGCAGCCTTCATTCTGGACTCCTGTCACAAAAATAATACCTAACCACATATCCCTTTTAAACAATTCTGTCCCTCATCTGTCTCAATACAGTATATATTA
This sequence comes from Elephantulus edwardii, assembly GCF_000299155.1. Classification (NCBI taxonomy): domain Eukaryota; kingdom Metazoa; phylum Chordata; class Mammalia; order Macroscelidea; family Macroscelididae; genus Elephantulus; species Elephantulus edwardii. Next base: position 4,268,440 of record NW_006399906.1, on the reverse strand, counting down.
TTTATCCTTCCTTTCTCTTCAACCATGATTTCAGTCACATTTTATAACAGTGGCACTATGCAATATTTGTCCTTTTATGACTGAGTTATTTCACTCAGCATAATATCCTCCAGGGTCACCCATTTTGTAGAATATTTCATGAGTTCCTTACTTTTCCATGCAGCATAGTATTCCATTGTATGAATATACCAGAGCTTCTCTATCCATTCATTTGATTGGCACTTAGGTTGTTTCCAACTCTTTGCTATTGTGAGCAAAGCCACAATAAACATGGGTGTGTATATGTCTGCCTGGGTGGCGGTTATGGTTTCTTTAGGGTATACTCCCAGAACTCAGCAAGAAAATTATTGGACATTGCTGACCAATTCAGCAAAGTGGCAGGATACAAGATCAACATACAAAAATCAATTGGATATCTCTACAGTGACAAAGACAATACAGCACTGGAGCTGAGAAAAACAATACCCTTCATAATAACTAATCACAAGATAAAATACTTGGTAGTAAACTAACCAGAAAGACAAAGGATCTATTCAAAGAAAATTACAAAACATTACTACAAGGAAAAAAAGTGATCTGCAGAAGTAGAAGAATATTCCCATGATTATGAATAGGAAAACACAATACAGTGAAAATGGTAATACTACCAAAGGCAATTTACACATTCAATGCAATCCCAATACAAATACCGATTTCATTCTTCAACGAGATAGAAAAGGCAATCTCCAATTTCATTTGGAATGGAAAGAGGCCCAAATAATCAAGGCACTCCTTAAAAAGAGAAACAAAGTAGGAGGCATCTCATTCCCTGATTTCAAATCCTACTACACTGCTGTGGTGGTCAAGACAGTGTGGCACTGGTATAATAACAGATACATAGATCAATGGAATAGAATTGAGAATCCAGAAATCAGTCCATCTACTTATGGTTAACTGATCTTTTACAAGAAGATGAAATCAGTTAGGTGGGGAAATGACAGATTTTTAATAAATGGTGCTGGCAAAATTGGAAAACTATTTGTAGAAAGCTCAAGCAATATCCACACCTCACTCCATAAGCAAAAACCAACTCAAAGTGGATCATGGACCTAGGAGTAAAATCAAGGACTATAAACATTCAAGAAAAGCTTGGAAGAACTCCAGAAGTCCTAATCCACAACATAAACAGTCTTCCAAGCATTCTGGAAAAAATTTTACAACCAAGAGAGGATAAAATAGATGAATAGGACCTTCTAAGAATCAAATCCCTTCTCCAAAAGGGTAAAAAGGAAATCACAGATTGGGAAAAAATATTTGGTAATTACATGTCAGATAAGGGACTTATATCTAGAATGTATAAAATATTGGAGGACCACAAAAAGATAAAGGTAAATAACCCAATTGAAAAATGGGCACAGGATATTAACAGACACTTCACCAAAGAAGACATTCAGATGGCCAACAAACACATGAAGAAATGTTCAAAATCCCTAGCTCTAAGAGAGATGTAAATCAAAACAACTATGAGATATCATCTCACCTCAGTAAGAATAGCAAAATTTAACAGAACAGCAAACATCAAATGGTGGTGAGGTTGCGGAGAAACTGGAACCCTTATTCACTGTTGGTGGGAGTGTAAAATGGTGCAACCACTATGGAAAGCTGTATGGTACTTTCTCAAAAAGTTGCAAATAGAACTACCATTTGACCAAACATGAAACTCATATTGTTGCCAAATTTGAACAAACTCATAGCTTTGCCTCCACGGGCTTTTCAGGCTATAAATTAGACTAAATGATGTCTAACTTTCTCCAGCAAAGTCTTTGGTGAATTGAGTCTACCAGAGACATGTAGCCTTTCTGTTAGCAAAGCAACTACCTACAGACTGTACCACAAGAGTTATCTTTAGTCCTCCAAAACACATAGTAGCTTTGTACTAGTCATCTAGTATCAGACTTCTTAGCCCACTAATGTTCTGACTCATTACATAAACACTGGGGTCTTCTGATTGTAAAGGGAAATATTAATCTATGTCTTCCCTCAGCCTTTTATGCTTGCTATTTCTGTCTTTGATAATCTTCACTCCTTCTCCCATATTATACTAATAATTAATTTACTTTCTTTTTAAGAAGAAACTATTTTCTTCCATAAATGAGACTGGTTGCGGGACAGCACAGGAGAGGAAGACAGATGCAGATCAGATGGATTAATACAGTTTCTGGGGCAATGGAGTTTGGTGTGTTGGAATTAGTAAGACTGGCTCAGGACAGGGAAAGGTTCAGAGCTGCCGTACGTGGGGTCACTATGATTTGTAGATGACTCCACGGCACATAGCAACAACCACATACTACGTTGGTTGGTTTTTGGTGTTTGGCTTTGTTTTGTTTTGTTTGTTTTGTTTTATTTAAGTCTCTTGGTAGAGGAAACAAGACCTAGGGGGAGGGCCTTTTAATTTAAAATTGGTTGTCATTATATTTTGGAGGAACATTCTTCTGAGAAGTTTGGAAGGAGGAGTGACATCCACTTCCTAAACAGCATGCCACTGCAAGCTATGAACTTAGATAGAAGTCGATAGTTACAGAAAGGCTTCAGGCCTTTTGTTCATAGGGTCACTACGAGTTGTACCCAACTTGATAGCAATCAACAACAACAACACCATATTGACAAGCTATTTCCCTCCCAATTATTCTTTTCCAATTTTCCAATTTTGAAGAATTATTTCATTTTCATTCTTCATTTATTGAATTATTTCATTCTTCATTTTCATTGAAGGTGTTATTTTACTTCTTTCAAAATCTTTTTCCTACCTTTGAAAGAATTTCTCCCCTTTTTCAACAGTATTCTTCTAGAATATATTTGTACAAATTGAGTGGTTCTCTTCTGTTTTCTGCCATCAGGTTGACATTTGCCAATCATTCTCTTAGAGTTTTGAAATATTGATGTTGTTGTTATTGTTAGGTGCTGTTGAGTACGACTCATAGCAACACTATAAACAAAAGATCTGAGCCTTGTTTTATCCTGCACTATCTTCACACTTACTTACACACAAGAGCCCATTGCAGCAGTCAAAATGTCAGTCCATCTAGTTGAGGGTCTTTCTCTCCTCAACCAACCCTCCACCCTTCCCAATATCATGTCATTCTCCAAGGAATAGCTCCTCCTAGCAACATGTCCGAAGTATATGAGACAAAGTCTTGTCATTCTTGCCTACACCATCCCCTTTTCCTTATGAATCAGGGTGAAGTCTCAGGGAGGAGTGATAGGAAATGGCAAGGGACACACTGACAAAGGAGATTAATCAGAACTGGCTTTGACAAGCACTGTGGCAACTGGACAATTAAAACAGACATGGGGGGGGGAAGAAGAACGAACTGGGGATGAGGGTGGAGAAAACAGTGCAACAATGAATGAATGAAAACCCAAAATCTCTGTTACGGGAGTGAAAGGGTACCTCATTGTGGTTTTAATTTGCATCTCTCTTATTGCGTGTGATTTGGAGCATTTTTCATGTGTCTGTTTGCCATTAGAATATCATCCTCTGTGAAAATTCTTTCATGTCTTTTGCCCATTTTGTAATTGGGTTATCAGTCTTTTTCTTGTGGAAGCCCAGGAGTATTGTGTAAACTTTTTGTCTGAGATGGTATTACCAAATGTTTGTTCCCAGTCTGTAGGTTTTCTTATCACCATTTTGGGAAAAGGTTTTGCTGTGCTTAGAAATTTTATATTTAGCAGGGCCCATGCATTAATTTTAGTCTCTATAGACTTTGCATTTCTGGTTGTATTTGGCAGGTTTTTTATACCGTAGACTAATACTTTTACATTTTATCCCAGTTTGACTCTAATGAACATTATGGTTTTGGGTTTTACTCCCAGGTCTCTGTTCCACCTTGAGTTGACTTTTGTGTATGATGTGAGATGTGGATCCTGTTTCAGCTTTCTGCAGAACTAAGTCCAGTTTTGTCAGAATCATTTGTTGAAGAGGTTATAATTTCCCCATTGATAGCTTTGATTTCCTTGTAGAATATCAGTTGACCATAGATAGAGCTGGGTTTGTTTCTGGGTTCTCAATTCTATTCCATTGGTCGATGTGCCTGTCATTGTACCACTGCCATGCTGTTTTGGCTACCACTGCTGTATAGTAGGTTTTGAGGTCAGGGAGTGCTATGCCTTCAACCTCATTTTTGTTTCTTGGAAGTGTTTTGCTTATTCGGGATCTCTTGTCTCTCCAAATAAATTTGACAATTTCCCTTTCAACCTCCTCGAAAATGAATTTGGTACCTGGATTGGGATTGCACTAAACATGCAGATTGCTTTTTTTAGGATTGTTATTTTCACCATATTGAATCTGTTTACCCACGAATAGGACACATTTTTCCATTTCTTTAGGTCTTTTATTGTGTCTTTCAGAAATCCTCTATAGTTTTCTTTGCATAGGTCTCTTGTATTTCTAGTTACATTCACTCCCAAGAATCTCAAATTGCGGTTGGCTATTGTAAATGGTATTGCTTTTTTTATATCCTTCTCTGAGTTCTCTTTGTTACTGTAGAGGAATCCTATTGGTTTTTGTATGTTGATTTATATCCTACCACTGTACTAAACTGGCCTATTAACTCTAACAGTTGGGTTTTTTTTTTTGTTTTGGGGTTTTGTTTTTTTTAGTCATTGGGGTATTTTTGTGTACACTATCCTATCATATGCATATAGCTACAGTTTAATCATTTCTTTGCAGATTTGGATGCCTTTTATTTCTTTCTTTTGTCATATTTCCCTAGTAAGCACTTCCAATACAATATTGAAAAGAAGTGGTGACAGTGGATATCCTTCTCTGGTCCCTGTATGCAAGGAAAATGTTTTTAATCTTTCATCATTGAGAATGATGTTGGCTCTTGATTTTTCATATATATACACACACATATTGCATATACATATACATATACATTCCAGTAACCCATTATTATCAATTCATCTTGATTGAATGTTTGATTGCTCTCTGACTGTAAAAGCTGGTAAAAATCTTCGATCTCCTCTTCCTTAGCTCTGGTTGTTGGTGTATATATCGGAATGATAGTGGTATTTACTGGACTTCCTTGTATGCATATGGATATTATCCTGTCACTGACAATATTGTACTTCAAGATGGATCTAGCAGTGACTTTCTTAACTATGAAAGCAACTCCATTTTTCCTCACCTTTTAATCTCCAGAGTAATATATCATATGATAATCTAACTCAAAATGCTCCATGCCAGTCCATCTCATCTCCCCAATGCCTAGTATGTCAAAATTTATGTGTTCCATTTCTTCCTTAACAATGTCTAATTTTCCTACATTCGTGGTTCTCACGTTCCATGTCCTAATCATTAGTGTTGGCTTACAACTGTTCCTCTTCCTTTGTATTTCCATACCTGAAAGTTCAGCCTCAGTTGCCCTTTCTGTTATCTACAAGTGTCTGTTGTACATAGGGTTTTCGGAGGCCTGCTATTTTAGAAGTGGATAGCCAATCCTTCTTCTTAGTCTGTCTTAATCTGAATCTTCAGATTTAGAGGAGAAGATTCAGTAGTTAGAAAACATGGACTCGGTGACAGAAATGGAGCTGGAGAGAGGAAGATTGAATTTTGCACAATCTATGACTTATTCATTGCAAATACATTTTTTAAGAGACATAAATGCAGGTTATATATATGGACTTAATCTGATGTTATGCATAGGAATCAGATCGTTTACATCTGTGGAAAGAACTGCTAGAGAAGCTCAATATCAACTGTGAAAACTAGGCCAGGAGCTGATTGTGGAATAGACCACCAACTACTCATATGCAAGTTCAAGCTGAAACTGAGGAAAATTAAACCTAGTCCATAGGAACCAAAATATGGCTTTGAGATCATCCCATGTGAATTTCAGAACCATCTCAGGAACAGGTTTGAGGCCTTGAACACTAATGAGCAACGACCAGATGAGTTGTGGGAGGATATCAAGGTTATCATCCAAGAAGAGTGCAAACATTCATTACAAAGACAGAAGAGGAAGAAAAGACCAAAATGGATGTCAGAAGCAACTCTGAAAATTGCAAAGGAGTGCAGAGAAGCCAAAGCAGAGGGAAGAATTCAAGATACTAAAGAGTTGAACAGAAGATTTCAAAAGGCAGCTTGGGAAGACAAAGTAAAATATTATAATGAAATGTGCAAGGAGTTGGAGTCAGAAAATCAAAAGGGCCGAACTCGCTCAGCATTTCTTAAGCTCAAGGAACAGAAGAACAAATTCAAACCTCAAGTTGCTATACTCAAGGATGCTTTAGGAAGAATAGGAAATGATCCAGGAAGTATTAGAAGAAGATGGAAAGAATATACTGAGTCACTGTATCAAAAATAATTGGCAGACACAGGAGAATTTCATGAAACAACGTATGAGGCAAGAGCCTATGGTGATGAAGAAAAAGTTCAAGCAGCTTTGAAGGAAAGGGCAATGAGTAAGGCCCCAGGAATAGATGGTATACCAATTGAAGTATTTCAGATAACAGATGTTGCCCTGGACATACTCACCAAGTTGTGCCAAGAAATCTTGAGAACAACCACTTGGCCAACTGACTGGAAGAGATCTATATTTGTTCCCATCCCAAAGAAGGGTGACCCAACAGATTGTGGAAACTATTGAACAATCTCATTGATTTCACATGCAAGCAAGATTTTACTGAAGATTATCCAAAAACGACTGGAACAACACATCAGCAGAGAACTGAGAGAATTCCTAGCTGGGTTTAGAAGGGGTCGTGGTACTAGGGATATTGTAGCTAATGTTAGATGGATCTTAGCTGAAAGCAGGGAGTACCAGAGGAATGTCTATTTGTTTCATTGACTATGCAAAGGTGTTTGACTGTGTGGATCATAACAAAGTATGACTGACTCTGAGAATATTGGGAATACCAGAACACTGGATCGTGCTCATGAAAAACCTATACTTGGACCAAGAGGCAGTAATCAGAACAGAGCAAGGAAACACTGCATGGTTCAAAATTGGGAAGGGCATGTGCCAGGGATGTGTCCTGTCTCCACACCTTTTCAACTTGTGTGCAGAAGGCTGTATCCAGGAGGCTGGGCTCTATGAGGAGAAATATGGGGGTCAAGATTGGTGGAAGATCTATCACTAATCTGCAATATGCAGATGATACAACCCTGTTTGCTGAAACTGAGGAGGACCTGAAGCACTTGCTACAGAAGGTCAAGGACTACAGCCTCCATTATGAATTGAGGATCAATGTCAAGAAGACAAAGATTCTCACCACTGGGCCAACTGGCAGCATCAGGATGGTGAAGAGATTGAGATTTTTCGCAGCTTTAGTTTGCTTGGCTCCACAGTCAACACTCTCCGCACCAGCAGCCAGGAAATTAGAAAATGTATTGCCATGGGAAAGTCTGCTGTTAGGGACCTCTCCAAATTACTGAAGAGCAATGGTGTCTTTTTGGAGACTAAGGTGCATCTGATCCAGGCCATGGTCTTTGCTATCACTTGTTATGCATCATAGAGTTGGACAATGACTAAGGTGGATAGATGGAGAATTGATGCATTTGAGCTATGGTGCTGGAGAAGAGTATTGAGGATACCATGGTCTGCTAGGAAAACAAACAGATTCATCCTAGAAAGGGTCAAACAGGGCTTCTCCTTGGAGGCAAGGATTCTAAGCCTCCGTCTAACATACTTTGGACATGTTGCAAGGAGGGACAAGGTCCTTGGAGAGGGACATCATTCTTGGTAGGGTGGAGGGACAGCACAGAATGGGAAGGCCCCCTATGCGGTGGATTGATTCAGTGACTGGGGTAATAGGGATGGGTGTGTCAGAGATGGTGCGATTGGCACAGGACAGAGCAGAGTTTAGGGATATTGTACATAGGATCACTATGAGTTGCAAGCGACTCTATGGCACATCACAACAACAACAACATACATATACATATACATACTCTATGCTGAGGAAATACCCTTCTATTCCAATTTTGCTGAGTGTCCTTATCAGGAAGACTGTTGAATTTTTCAAATGCCTTTTCTGCATCAATTACTGAAATCATGTGGTTCTTGTTATTTAATTTGTTAATATAGTGAATTATGTTGATTGTTTTTCTTATGTTGAACCATCCCTGCATACTTGTTATGAGACCCACTTGGTCATGATGAATTAATCTTTTTATGTGCTTTTGGATTCTGTTGGCTAGAATTTTGTTAAGGATTTTTGCATCTATATTCATCAGAGATACTGGTCTATAGTTTTCTTTCTTGGAAATATCTTTGCCTGGATTTGGTAATAGGGTTATGCTTGCTTCATAGAATGACTCTGTAAGTGTTCCTTCTTTTTCAATTTTTGGAAATAATTTAAGTAGAATAGGTACTAAATCCTCTCTGAATGTTTGGTAGAATTCAGCTGTGAAGCCATCTGGTCCAGGACTTTTCTTATGGGGAAGTCTTTTTATGACCTTGTCAATTTATTCTCTTGTGATGGGTTAATTTCTTTTCTTGTGATGGGTCTGTTCAAGTGTTCTATTCCTGTCCTTGTCAATCTGGCCAGGGGATACATCTCAAGGAATTTATCCATTTTCTCTAGGTTTTCAAATTTATCAGAGCATAGCTTTTCCTAGTATTCTCATATTATGGATTTAATTTCCTCTGGTTCTGTTGTGATATCACTTCTGTAATTTCTTGATCAAGTTATCTCTGATTTTTCTTTCTTTTGTTAAATTTACCAGTGCTTTGTCAATTTTATTGACCCTTAAAAAACCAGCTTCTGGTCTTATTAATGGTTTCAACTGTTTTTCTGTTTTCTATCTCATTAACTTCAACTCTTGTTGTTTTAATTTCTTTTCTTCTAGAGGTTGTAGGATTAGATTGTTAATATTTTTCTATTTGCTGAAGGTGTTTAGTTAGATCATTGAGTTTTCTTCTTTCTTCCTTTTTTTATGTGTATGGTTATTGCTATGAACTGTCCTCTGAGGACTGCTTTAACTGTGTCCCAGAGGTTTTGTAAGTTGTATTTTCATTATCGTTTGTTTCAAGGAACTTTGTATCTCATTCTTTATTACTGTTATAACCCAATCATGTTCTAGCAGAGAGGTATTTCGTTTCCACATAGGTGGTTTTGTAAGCTTTACTCTTCTGTGGTTAATTTCTAATTTTATGGCATTGTGGTCTAAGAAAATACTTAGTATTTTTTCAATGTTTTAAATTTTGGGAGGCTTGCTTTGTGACCTAGTACATGATCAATTCTGGAGAATGTACCATGTGCACTTGTGAAGAAAGTGAATTGAGTTTTAGTTGGGAGCAGTTCTCTGAAATACATCTACAATGTCAAGTTGGCTGATTGTGTAGTTTAGATCTTCTGCACCTTTGTTGAGTTTTTCTTGAGTTGACCTATCCTTTGGTGATAATGGTGTATTGAAATCTCCTAATACTCTTGTGGTGCTATTTCTCTCTTCAATTCTGTTAACTGTTGTTTTATGTATTTTGCAGGTCTGTCACTTGGTGCATAAATGTTGACCAAGGTTATGTCTTCTTGATCTGATCTATTGTGCCTTTAATCAGTATGTGATGTCCTTCCTTACCTTTGATGATGTTTTTCATTCTGAAATCTATTTTATTAAAGATTAGTACTGCCATTTGTGTTTCTCTGAGGTTGCCATTTGCTTGGTACATTTTTTTCAGCCCTTGATTTTGAGTCAGTCTTTCTCTTTCTTTTTTAGATATGTCTTTTGTAGTCAATATATTGATGGGCTTTTTTTTAATCCATTCTGCTGCTCTTTTTCTCTTAATTGGTGTGTTCAGTCCATTTATATTAAGTATGATTATTATCAGGCCAAGTATTTCTATTGCCATTGTGCTGTGTTTCTTTTTCTGTTGTTTCTGGTTACTATGTTCCTTTGATGTCTCTGTGTGTAGGACTTCACTTAAAATTTCTTGTAGTTTGGCCTTGTATTCACAAATGCTGTAAGGTCCTTTTTGTCTGCAGAGAATCTGATTTCCTCTTCAAATGTGTTCGAGAGCCTTGCTGGATATAGGATCCTTGGCTGGCAATCTTTATCTTTCAACTTTCTGTATATGGTATCACATTGCCTTTTAGCTCACATGGTTCCTGCTGAGAAATAGAAGTTAATCTTATTGTTTCATCTTTATAAGTGACTCTTTGTTTTTATCATGCTGCTTTTAGAATTCTATCCTTATCTTTTATTTGGAAAATTTTACTATGCTATGACTTCGTGTTTTTATTTTTTGTGTCTAGTATGTTTGGTATTTTCTGGACTTCTTGGATGTGGATTTCCCCATTATTCAAAATATCTGTAAAGTTTTCTTCTAGTACTTCTTCCACAATCCTCTCCATGATTTCCCTGTCCCTCCCATGTTCTGGAATTCCAATCATACATACATTATTCCATCTGATGTCATCCCTCATAATTCTAATGCTTTCATTTTCTTTAGGTCTCATCTCTGTTTCTTCTTCAAATAGATTTGTAATGAGGCTTTTGTCTTCCAGCTCACTGACTCTCTGTTCCATCTCTTCAGTTATACGTTTTTGTCCTACTAGCTTGTTGGACACTTCTGCCATTTCAGTCTTAATATTCCGGATTGCATTTTCATGCTTTTCTGTTAATTCCAGCACTGTGTTTGCTGGACCTTCTCTCTCTTATGATGATTTTTTTAATGACTTGTACCTCTTTGTCTATTCTATCAATTTTTTCTTCCATATTTTGTATTTGCATCAATATGTGCTCGAGTTTCTTCTCATAAATATTGACATTCTAGGCATTGACTAGATGAGATGCACTGTCATGGGGCACTCTGAGGCAGATGATCATATGATATATTACTCTGGAGATGAAAAGGTGAGAAAAAAGGGAGTTGTTTTCATAGTTAAGAAAGTCATTGTTGGATCCATCTTAAAGTAAAATATTGTCACAGGATAATATCCATACACATACAAGGAAGTCCAGTAAATACCACTATCATTCAGATACATGTACCAATAAGAAGAGCCAAGAAAGAGGATATAGAAGGTTTTTACCAACTTTTACAATTGGAGATCAAGCGAACATGCAATCAAGATGCATTGATAATAATGAGTTACTGGTGTGCAAAATTTGGGAACACGGAAGAAGATTCAGTAGTTGGAAAACATGGACTCAGTGATAGAAATGACGCTGGAGAGAGAATGATCAAATTTTACACAATCTGTGACTTATTCATAGCAAATACGTTTTTTAAGAGACATAAACGCAGGTTATATACATGGATTTCACCTGATGGTATGCATAGGAATCAGATCGATTACATCTGTGGAAAGAACTGCTGGAGAAGCCCAATATCAACTGTGAAAACTAGGCCAGGAGCTGATTGTGGAATAGACCACGAACTACTCATATGCAAGTTCAAGCTGAAACGGAGGAAAATTAAACCAAATCCATGGGAATAAAAATATGACTTTGAGTCTATTCCACCTGAATTTAAGAACCATCTCAGGAACATATTTGAGGCCTTTAACACTAATGAGCAAAGATCAGATGAATTGTGGGAGGATATCAAGGGTATCATGCGGGAAGAGTGCAAACGGCCATTGCAAAGACAGAAGAGGAAGAGAAGATCAAAAGGGATGTCAGAAGGAACTCTGAAAATTGCACTGGAGCGCAGAGAAGCCAAAGTACAAGGAAGAATTCAAGATACTAAAGAGTTGAACAGATGATTTCAAAAGGCAGCTTGGGAAGACAAAGTAAAATATTACAATGAAGTGTGTAAGAAGTTGGAGTCAGAAAATCAAAAGAGCCGAACTTGCTCAGCATTTCTAAAGCTCAAGGAACTGAAGAACAAATTCAAACCTCGGGTTGCTATAATCAAGGATGCTTTAGGCAGAATATTAAATGATCTGGGAAGTACTAAAAGAAGATAAAAAGAATATACTGAGTCACTGTATCGAAAGGAATTAGCAGACACAGAAGAATTTCATGAAACAACATATGAGCAAGAGCCTATGGTGATGAAAGAAGA
>NW_006399906.1:4253811-4255607 GCF_000299155.1 Elephantulus edwardii | reverse complement strand
AGGATGGATGGTGAAGAGATCGAGATTGTTCACAGGTTTAGTTTGCTTGGCTCCACAGTCAACACTTTTGGCACTGGTAGCCAGGAAATGAAAAGGCTCATTTCCATGGGAAAGTCTGCTATTAGGGACCTCTCCAAAGTAATGAAGAGCAATGGTGTCCGTCTGGAGACTAAGGTGTGCCTTATGCCAGCCATCGTTTTTGCAATCACTTGTTATACATCAGGGAGTTGGACAATGACCAAGGAGGATAAAAGAATAACTGATGCCTTTGAGCTGTGGTGCTGGAGCAGAGTATTGAGAGTACCATGGACTGCTAGGAAAACAAACAGATTCATCCTGGAAAGGGTCAAACCGGGTGGCTCCTTGGAGGCAAGGATTCTGAGGCTCCATATAATGTAGTTTGGACATGTTGTAAGGAGAGTCCTGTCCTTGGAGAAGGACATCATGCTTGGGAGGGTGGAGGGACAGCACAGCAGGGGAAGGCCCTCTATGAGGTGGATTGATTCAGTGACTGGGGTAATAGGGATGAGAGTTTCAGAGACAGTGTAATTGGCACAGAACAGAGCAGAGTTTAGGGCTGTTGTCACTATGAGTCGCAAGCAACTCGATGGCACATAACAACAACAACATATATATATTGGATTATTGTCTCTGAAGTATTTGCTCTTTTTTTGACTTCCATTGTTTCTTCCCACATTTGCATCTTTTTCTGTGGCCGATCAAGCAACTCTGTACTAGCATATTTTTTCTGATTCTCTCTATCTGTGGTATTTATTGGTTCTGCTTGTTTAGGAGAATTGTTATTAGTTTCTTCATACTAGCTGATGTATATTGTTGTTTTCTTGACATTATGGGAGTCTTTTCTTAGTAGATATTAGGTTGTTAAAAATATAAATTTCTTCATGGCACAGCAATGTTTTGTGAAGCACCTATATATTTTTGTTTCTTTCTTGCCCTGAGACCCATAGGCTGTGCACCTGACAGCAGTTTGTTCCCAAAGTACCTGAGCGAGCATGGAGGAAGCCTGTTGTTCCCTTCTAGAAGTGGCTTCTCACCTCCATTGAGGGGCCCAGGACTTCCCTGCTGCCTGAGTTAGGAATTCCGAGTGGTCAAGTCTGACAGCAGTTTGTTCCCCAAAGTACCTGAGTTAAGAGATCCTGTGTGGTCAAGACAGAGATCAGTTTTTCACCCAAATAACTGGGGAAACAGTGCAGGCAATGCTGTCCCATTGTGCACGTCCCACTCCCAATTACTGCGATTTTCCATCACACTAAAACTCAACCTAACATCCCCAAAACCATAAAGATCATAAGAGACAAAGTAGAACAAAGCTGAGAATGCCAATTCCATGGTATAAGAAGGCTTATAAATATAGCCAGAAATACTAACCAGAAGAGGATAAAATTGATGAATGGGATCTTCTAAAAATTAAATTCTGTGCACACAGAAAACTTTTTAGAACAGTGTGAAAGAAAATCTATTGACTAGGAAAAAACATTTGGTTATACCATCTCAGACAAGGGTCACATAGCAAAAGTTTGCTGATTTCTACAGGGAATTCACAAGAAAAAGACAACTTAATTACAAAATGAACAAAAGACATGGGTAGACACTTCAAAAATAAAACATTAGGATCGCCAACAGACACATGAAGAAATGTTCAAAATCCCTGGCAGTAAGCAAAATGCAAATCAAAACCACAATGAGCTGCAATGAACATGGGTGTGCATATATCTGCTTGGATGTCAGCTATGGTCTCTTCAGGGTATATTCCCAGTAGTGGAATTGCTGGGTCA
>NW_006399906.1:4234770-4252356 GCF_000299155.1 Elephantulus edwardii | reverse complement strand
AAAAAAAAAACCACAATGAGATACTATTTCATCCCAGGAGCAGTAACAACATTTAACAAAACAGCAAATAATGAATGTTGGAGAATATGCAAAGAGATAGGCACTCTCATACACTGCTGGTAGGATTGTAAAATGGTACAATCACTCTAGAAGGCAGTATGACATTTCCTCAAATAATGGAACATAGAAATTTCATATGGCCCAGCTATTCCCTTGCTTAGAATATTCTCCAAGAAAATTAGGACAGAGACACAAATGGAGATTCATATATCTAAGTTTATAGCAGCATTATTCACCATTACAAGGACATAGAAACAACCCAAATGTCCAACCACAATGAAATGGATTTAGAAATTATGGTTCAACAATGGAATACTATGCAGAACTCAGGATCAATGATTTCTAAAATTAGTATATAACTTGGGAAGGACTGGAGAACATTATGTTGAATAAACTCAGTCCACTTAAGAATAAATATTACATAAGAATATTATTTTGGAATAGTAAAATAAGTAGTAAAGCATGCATGAGGATTCAAGTAGGGAAGGTAAAAGGAGAGCAGTAAGAATGGGTGGGGGCAAATCATAGGTTCACACAGGGATGGAGGGAAAAGTGGATAAAGGAAATGGGAAAAATCCATTGGGGACCTGAAAAGACAGGGCAGTGGTGAGCATAATTTCAGTGTTGATTGCTTTTTTTAAAATATAATGAATTGAAATGATTATATGAAACACAATGTGAATGCAGGATAGTGTGAAACACAATGTATACAACACTGTAAGCAAATTAATATAAGATAAAAGGGTTTTTAAAAAAGAAACAAACAAAACAAAAAATTCAACCTAGTAAACTTATGGAACTGAAAATACTTCAATGATCTCAAATTTTTATGTAATTTTGAGTCTTCTGCAAGGCCAAATGCATTACTTTGTAATAATTGTAAGTAAGCCTGATTATTATAAAAGTAATGTGATTCTACTTAAAAAAATTTTAAAAGATACAAACATAGAAACAGGACAAAAATTAATCCTAGCCTTACTTTGTAAAGAATAACTAACATCTTTGTAAATTGTACTGTTCACATGGGGATTTTTCTTCTCCTTTTTCTTCCTGCTTTTCTTTTCTGTTTATGTGATCACATTACATTCAATTAAGAGTTCTTTTCACTTCTCCCAATAACAGCATGACATGGATATTTTCTACATGACACATGCTAAACATATGTTTATGTGTCTGTATATATCTTCTATTAGCTGGATATTATAACCAGGTCATTTCTTTTTACTCCAAAGTATTTAAAGCAAAATCATCATCTTTTTCCCTTCTAGTGTCACGTAGCCTAGACTATCCTCCTACCAGCCCTTCCAAGATCACAGTATCTACAAAAAGGTTGCTAAAAAAGAATTCTCTAATATCTTGATTCCTTGAAGACAAGTCTATACTTGGTCTGAAAAATCCAGGTTTTTGTTCGGTTGGTTTTGGTTTGTGTGTTTTTGGGGTTTTTTGTGTGTTTTTTAATCTGAATACAGTGTATTTTATTGATGGTACATGACAAGATGCGCTCTCTAAGCTCCTCCCCTTTCTCAAGTGGACTAGGTGGAAACTGTGTCAATGATATGAGATTCTCAGTGTGTGTGGGGGATTGAGTTGGGGCAAGGACTCCCCAGCTTTTGTGGAATCAATCAGATATCTAGTGTTATATTAAAAAAAAAACAAAACTATCCCGCATCAACACAGAGAGACTTGAGTTTTACCTATTTTTCCTAACATGCAAAAAACTCTTCAGCTGGAAGAAGGATCTATGAATGAAGTTCCCTTCTTTCTCCTTTCAGGAGGTCTGCATTAAAGACAGTAAAGGAGACCTTATAGGATCACTCTACTCTTGGCTCACTAATGTCAAGTCTTCAGTGTCAAGTCACCAGTGTCAAGTCTACATTGTTGTTTTTGTTGTTATGTGCTATCAAGTCGTTTGCGACTCATAGCAACCCTATGTAAAACAGCCCTAAACCGTGCTCTATCCTGTGTGCCAATCTCATTGCCTCTGACACACCCATCCCGATTACCCCAGTCACTGAATCAATCCACCTCATAGAGGGTCTTCCCCTCCTGCACTGTTCCTCCACTCTGCCCAGCATGATGTCCCTCTTTAAAGACCTGTCTCTCCTTACAACATGTCCAAAGTACGTCAGACAAAGCCCCAGAATCCTTGACTCCAAGGAGTAGCCTGGTTTAAGCCTCTCCAGGATGAATCTGTTTGTTTTCTTGGCAGTCCATGGTACATTCATTAGTCTTCTCCAGCACCACAGCTCAAAGGCGTCAATTCTCCTTCTATCCTCCCTAGTTATTGTCCAACTATCTGATGCATTACAAGTGATTGCAAAAACCATGGCCTATATCAGGCGCACCTTAGTAACCAGAAAGACACCGTTGCTCTTGGGTACTTTAAAGAGGTCCCTAACCGCAGACTTTCCCATCGCAATATGTTTTTTTATTTCCTGGCCCAAAAAAAATAGATTACATATTAAGAACTTAAGCACATAACATGCAGATTATGTTTTTCTCTTAAACTTAAAATTTGCTTAATTTTAAGGAAAATGAATTAAAATAACATGAATTTTAAAAAATAGAATTCTATTTTTAATAGCATATTACATTTTATGCATAATATGAAATGGAGGGGTTGGGTTTTGTTTTGGGTTTTTTGGGGTTTTTTTTTAGTTTAAAGCCTAGATTTGCAATGTACTAGCTTTTTTTTTTTTTATGTACTAGCTTTTTAAGTTTGGGTAAATTAATTAATCTCTCTTTTTGCCACAAGTGGGTGTCGGCAAAGCAGACTTGCCAGATGAACTGAAGGTCTCTGGTCCAGAGTTCGCCAGCATTTGGGCGTGCCAGAATGATCAAATACAGAAATGTCAAGCCACACCCGCAGGTTAAGGGAGAGTGTCTTGGGAGTCTTAGTGTCAGCTGGATGCAGCTTCTGGCTTCATGAATAGAGGCAAATATGGAATGTTCCGGGTGCTTGTGGCTTTTATTTTTTTTTTTTTTTGTCACAAATGGATGTCTGCAGAGTGGACTTGCCAGATGAATTGGGGGTCTGTGGCCCAGAGTTCGCCAGCATTGGCCCTACTGAAATGGTAAATTACAGAAATGTCAGGCCACACTTGCTGGGTAATGGTGAATGTCTTGGGATTTTGTGGCCCTGGGGCCTGTTTTTCACCGTTTTTGTTCAAACATTCTTCTAGGTCTTATAGCCCTGGCGTGTCCACTTGCTGTACAGAGGTAACTCATGGTTGCTGTGAAGCTGAACACTGTAACTGTGATGTGTCAAATGTGTAATGATTACCCATGGCAGACAGTGTTGGGTGGAGGCCCCTGATTAAAACAAGCTTGGAAGCAGGAGAGGCATCCACTTCCATAATAGCTTGCCTCCAGAAACCCTATGAACCTGGAGAAAGGATGAAAGTCACCCAAGTGTTGAGGACTTCCATTCATAGGGTCTCTACGAGTCTCCTGTGACTCGATGGCACTAAACAACAACAACAACATATATCTTGGTTTTTTTAATCTGTCAAATGTAATAATAGTATTATCTCATAGCTTTTATTCATGTTAATCTTGTATATCATGTTGTTGTTGTTGTGTACCGTCAAGTTGGAAGCGACCTCTGGTGGGTTTTCAGAGGCAGCACAGAGGAAATTGCTCATCCTCCTGCTGAGCATCTGGTGGCCTTGAACTGTGTGACTTCAGGATCGTAGCCCAGCTTGTTGCCAGTGGGCCACCAGAGCTAGACTATTGGTTTCCAAGACTGAAAATTACACAGAAGGAGACTCTCTATCATTATCAAGGAACAGCTGACACATTAGAACTTCCTGAGAAGCACAGACTTAGGTTTAGTAGTGCTTCTCCCTATGGATAAGCCACAAGAATGTCATATTAACTAAAGTAGACCACACGCGCAATTTTTTAATTCTGTGTGTGTGCTGTACATACCCTTGATTTCCACAGACATTGCTTTTCCAGGACCTGAACTTAGTACAGATATCAAGTCCCTCATATAAAATGCCTTCTTCTTATTTCCCATTGAGTCATCTTCAACTCATGGTGACCTTATGCCCAGTACTTATGTATCCTGTTCTATCCTAAGCCAAATTTGCTGTTTCCAACACACCTGCACCTATTTACCCCAGTCACTTTGTCAATCCATCTCATCGAGAGTCTTCCTGCCCTAAGCTGTCCTTCCACCATCTCAAGTATGATGTCCTTTTTCAAGGACTCACCCCTCTGTACAATATGTCCAAAGTATATGAGATTGAGCTTCAAAATTCTTACCTCCAAAGAGCAACTTGGCTTTTTCATTCTTTCCAATACTTATCTGTTTGTTCTCTTGGTAGGTAGGCCGTGGTATTTTCAATACACTTCTTCAACACCAAGACTCAAAGGTATAGATTCTTCTTCTGTCATCTGGCTCATTGTCAAGCTCTCTGATGCACAGCAAATAATTGCAAACACCAGGGCCTGGATCAGGAACACCTTTTTCTCTATACCAACATCATTGCTCTTCAGAGCTGTGGAGAGGTATTTCTTACAGAAGATTTTCCTAATGTAATTTGTCTTTAAATTTCATGACTGCTGGTGCCAGGAGTGTTGATTATGGAATGAAGTAATTTGAAATTGTTAATAATCTAAATCTCTTTTCCACCTATCATGGTGTTTTCTTACTATTTGCTTATAAAGTATGTGAATCCTGCTGGATAGAATGAAGTGCTTCTAGATAATTTCTAATACTTACTACAATGTAGGGAGTTCTGGTGGCCTAGTAGTAAGGAATCCCACTGGCAATTGTTGTTGTTGTTATGTGCCATCAAGCCATTTGCGACTCATAGCGACCCTATGTACAACAGCCCTAAACGCTGCTTTATCCTGTGCCAATTGCACTGCCTCTGGCACACCCATCCCAATTACCCCAGTCACTGAATCAATTCACCTCATAGAGGGTCTTCCCCTCTTGCACCGTCTCTCCACCCTCCCAAGCATGATGTCCATCTCCAAGGACCTGTACCTCCTTGCAACATGCCCAAAGTATGTCAGATGAAGCCCCAGAATCTTTGCCTTCAAGGAGGTGCTTGATTTAACTCTCTCCAGGATGAATTTGTTTGTTTTCGTAGCAGTCCATGGTACTCTCAATGCTCTGCTCCAGCACCACAGCTCAAAGCCATCAATTCTCCTTCTATCCTCCCTAGTCATTGTCCAACTCTCTGAGGCATAACAAGTGATTGCAATGACCATGGCCTGTATCAGGTGCACCTTAGTCTCCAGAGAGACACTGTTACTCTTGAGTACTTTAGAGAGGTCCCTAACCGCAGACTTTCCCATCGCAATATGTTTTTTGAGTTCCTGGCTGCTGGTGCCAAGAGTGTTGACTGTGGAGCCGAGCAAACTGAAGCTGTGAACAATCTCAATCTCTTCGTCATCCATCCTGATGCTACCAATTGATCCAGTGGTGAAAATCTTTGTCTTCTTGACATTGAGCCTCACTCCCTACTGAAGGCTGCAGTCCTTGACCCTCTGCAGCAAGTGCATGACGTCCTCCTCAGTTTCAGCAAACAGAGTTGTGTCATCAGCATAATGCAGATTGTTAATAGATCTTCCACCAATCCTGATGCCACAATTCTCCTCATAGAGCCCAGCCTCTCGGAAAATCTGCTCTGCATGCATGTTGAAAAGGTATGGAGACAGGACACATCCCTGGCGTACACCCTTCACAATTTTGAACCATGCAGTGTTACCCTACTCTGTTCTGACAACTGCCTCTTGGTCCAAGTATAGGTTTCATATTAGCACGATTAAATGTTCTGGGATTCCCATTCTTCTCAGAGTCAGCCTCAGTTTGTTATGATCCACACAGTCAAACGCCTTTGCATAATCAATGAAACACAGATAGACATTCTTCTGGTATTACCTGCTTTCAGCTAAGATCCATTTAACATCAGCTACAATATCCCTAGTACCACGACTCCTTCTAACCCAGCCTGGAGTTCTGGCAATTCTTTGCTGATGTGCTGTTCCAGTCGTTTTTGGATAATCTTCAGTAGAATCTTGCATGTGAAATCAATTATATTGTTCTGTAGTTTCCACACTCAGTTGGATCACCCTTCTTTGGAATGGGAACAAATATAGATCTCTTCCAGTCAGTTGGCCAAGTGGTTGTTCTCCAGATTTCTTGGCACAACTTGGTGAGCACATCCAGGGCAGCATCTGTTATCTGAAATACTTCAATTGGTTTACCATCTATTCCTGGGGCCTTATTTTTTGCTATTTCCTTCAAAGCAGCTTGACCTTCTTCCTTCATCACCATAAGCTCTTGCTCATATGTTCTTTCATTAAATTCTTCTGCATCTGCCAATTCCTTTTGATACAGTGACTTAGTATATTCCTTCCATCTTCTTTTAATACTTCCTGGATCATTTAATATTCTGTCTAAAGTATCCTTGATTATTGTAACTCTAGGTTTGAATTTGTTCTTCAGTTCCTTGAGCTTAAGAAATGCTGAACGAGTTCAGCCCTTTTGATTTTCTGACTTTAGCTCCTCTCACATTTCATTGTAATATTTTGCTTTGTCATTCCGAGCTGCCTTTTGGAATCTTCTGTTCAGCTCTTTAGTATCTTGAATTCTTCCTTGTGCTTTGGCTTCTCTACACTCCAGTGCAATCTTCAGAATTGCTTCTGACATCCATTTTGGTCTTTTCTTCCTCTTCTGTCTTTGTAATGACTCAAAGGTACACTGTTTAAATCCACCAGCTTCTCTACAAGAGAAAGATGGCCAATCCCTCTAATGCCTCTTAAAAACTGCTAGTTGCTCAACTATGGGTCAGTTCTAACTCCTTAATACAGAACAAAAATAACAGCAATACCATGTAAATAAATGGCACCTAAATTATCCTTTATCTTCCTCTTAGCCTTTAGGGATTACTTTGATCCCTTAATTGTTTCTTCCATTGAAGGTTGGATAACCGGAGGAAAATAGGAAATTTACTCCCTGGTTATTTATAGAACATGGAAACCTGCTGGAAGGTCAGTTATAAGTTGGCTCAAACACAACAGTATGTAACAGTAACAGTATGAGGGTAGGGGGCAAACTTACCTTAAGTCCTAGCTACAGATACCAGATTCAGAGTTTTTTTCTCCTTGAGAAAACAGTCTAGTCACTGTCCTTTCAGTCTCCTGTAGAATGTAAACTGAATAATAAATATTATATTTAAAAGCAGGAGTGATAAATATCCTTAGTTGTAGAGGGGTCTCAGGCCTTTTGTTCATAGGATTGCTATGAGTCATGATCGACTCAAAGGCAATCAACAACAACAGCATATTTAAAATCAGATATTTCAATTGTCTATTTTGACTGAACACAGATTTTTGTTATTTTATTTTATTTATTTCAATGAACATTTACAGAGATTTTGGATTTTCATTCATTCATTTTTTTCTTTACCCCCGCCCACCAGTTCACTCCTCTCTTTGACAGCAAAAGACAAACTTCTTCATTGGTGTACAATCCCTGAACAGGTTTTTAAGTTGAAGGAAAAAATATAATAGTTTAAAATAACCCGTGATTAACTAAAGCTTACAGGACATGTTTTATCATCCTTGAATGCATATTCAGGAAATAAATATGTCATTCAGCTGTGAAGTCTGACCTTCTATGATGCCAATATTTAAATGCTCAATTTTCCACTGAAATGGGGGAAAAAAGGCCAAAGGGAGGGGTAGAAGAAAGAAAATTATATTCTGTGATGTATATAATAACAATCCTGTTATATTATCACTTTCTTTTTTTCTATAACATATTTTGAAATATGAGGTCTAAACATAACTTCTATCAATAACACTTGGTACTACATTAGAAATTTCTGCATGCTGTCTTCTGCAATTTTTTTTTTCTATAAAGAAATAGATGCCTACTAGAACTTTAAAATGATAGCTGTTTTATTCTTTATCTTGACTACTATGAATAAAGGGTATATAAGAAACCCCAAAGTTATTGGAACATTTTCATAAAACTAATGAGTTATGTCAGTAATAATATTCTTAAAAGAAAACGGATTTCTTAAGAGAAAAGACAAAGTAAAATGAGGGCCACTTAAAGATTAGACAAAATACCTTCTTACTCTCTTTTATTTTAATTAAAAGAAATGAAAACAACTTAGAGGTTAGAGAAATCATATCTCACGCTCTACATAGTCTTTGGCAAGTCTGCTTTATGACATCAGACAAAGTTGTTACAGGGGTCTTATAAATTACACTACTAGATTTCATGACATGATCTCATGTCCCACCAGCACAGTGCTTCACAGTGCTGCAGGAAATTGCCTTGTCTCATGTTGCCACTGTATACTATTATTGGAACAATGTAACAATTCAAATGCCCATAGCATTAAAGAGATTTAACTCTTTACCATACCAAAATAATCTTGGAAAATCATGTCATGTTATATCATACAATATCAGATATAGAGAGAATTATAATCTGTCATGTTAGTATGAATGTAATAAGTTCTATAAAAATAAAAATATCTCTAGCTTTGTGGAAGGCAGAAATATAATTTTATTTTGCCTAAAGTAAGCATATATAAGAGATAGGCAACATGGTTTTTGTTTCAAAGATTTTTATTAGTCATTCAATTTTACTACTGTATAACTACCACAGGCCAAATCAATGAGCTCATGAAACACGTGAGTTCCTTTCAAAAATAGTTTTTCTAACCACAACTGAGTCAACACATATGATTTCCTGTCTAAAATTCCTCAGATGACTCTGCATCACATTGGAACCAAATGCAAACCCTTTCCCACCCATCCCCCGCCCCCGCCACAAAAACCAACATATCCAACTCCTGCTTATCTTGATGAATCAATTTTGCATCACTTTGTCTCCTCACTCACTGTATTCAGGTTCATTGGGCTTCTTAATTTCAATAACATTTAAAAGTAATTACTAACCACCATGCTGACAATGAATATTATTTCACCTTTTCCTATTTTCTTCCAGTAATGTATCATCAACTAAAAGTTCACTATCATTCTCTTTTTATAAAAAAAAAAAAGGCAAGGGCTGCATAAGGACAGACATATCTGACCTTTACCAACTGCACAAAGGGATACTGTTGCCATCAACTACATCAACACAAAATCAATTTCCATGGGGTCAGTCACATCTCCCACACCAGTTATCCTCTTTTGATGCATCCCAACACCAATCTTACTGCTTTACTGGGTCCACAATCTGATGTGATAGCTCATAGATCACACAGAACCATACTGGGGAAGTAAAAAAAGGTTATAATCCAGGTTGCTAGCAGAATATTGACAGGACAGCTTCTGAAATATTATTGCAGGTGTCTCAACCTTGAGTGTTGCGGCTTTAGGGCTATGTCACAAAGCTCTCAGTTCTGCCAATTATGGCTCCCTCCTACACCCAACCCCCACTAAACTTGTACAAAGGCATTTGCTCCAATTCCATGATGTTGCACTTCCACGGCCCTACCTTATGTCAAGTTTCCAGTTCCGCATCTCCTGACAAGCCTCTAATTCTTTGCCGTGTCTGCTATGACTGATGCTCTTATAGGCCCTAGTCTGTCTGGTGCAAGAATCTCTGGTTCTGAAAAACACACTATGTTCATTTGTTTCTTCTTTTGCAGGCAGGGAAGATCTTCCAATTTTGCTGTGACTTTACACAATTACATGATGGACTGCAGAGGAATCAGATTGACTATACACAGTGGAAGGAATCATTGGAAAAACCTCAATATCATCAGTCAAAACTCAACTAGGGGTGAACTGTGAACATACCATCATTTACTCATGTACAAGTTCAAATTGAGGCCAAAGACAATTAAAACAAGTCCATAAGAACAAAAATATGATCTTGAATCTATTCCACTTTAATTTAAAAATCATCTTTAAAAAGGTTTGAAGCCTTGAACACTATTGATCAAAGAACAAATGAATTGTGGGATGATATCAAGAACATCATCCATGAAGAGAGAAAAAGACAGAGAAGGGGGGGAAAAGGATGTCAGAAAAGACTCTGAAAATTGCACTGAAATATTAATAAGTCAAAGCAAAGGAGAAAGATGTTGAAGTGAAAGAACTGAACAGAAGATTTCAAAAAGCAGCACAAAAAGACCCTCTCAATCAAAGAGATGCAAATCAAAACAACAATATGATACCATCTTATCCAGCAACAGTTGCAAATTTTAACAGCACAACAAACAATAAATGTTGGAAAGGATATAGAGAGATTGGAACACTTAGGCTACTGTTAGTAGGATTGTAAAACAGTTCAACTTCTGTGTAAGAAAGTTTGGTATTTCCTGCGAAAGCTGAACATAGAATATCCTTATGACCTAGCTATTCCACTGTTAGGAACATATCCCAAGGAAATGAGAACTGAGATATAAACAGAGGTATGAACACCTATGTTCATAGCAGTGTTATTCACAATACCAAAAAAAAAGAAAGAAAAGAATCCAAATGCCCATTAAAAAAGAATGGATTGAGAAATGTTGATACTTTCACACAATGGAATTTTGTGCAGCACTGAGTAACAACAATTTTGTAAGATACTACATAAGAGAACTTAGTCTTATGTTGAGTGAAATTACTTGGTTATATAAGCATAAATGGTGCATAGCATCACTATTGTGAAAATAAGAGGTAACTAGCAAGAGTTAAACTTTCAAAAAAAAGGAAGAATCTGACTTACAGGTACTCTGGTCATGAACACTGTTGACTAAATCACGTGATACCCTGAGACTTCTTAAGTGCAAGCTGAAAAGGTAAGAGTAGAACCATAGTTTCTGGAGAAACACAGATTTCTCTGTTTTGACATTCAGATAGTATGGCCATCAACATTGCTGTCTAGCTACATCACATTCACATGGAAACCTTGGGACTTCCTAGGTACAAGGGGAGGAGTTGAAGAGTAGAGTCACCCAAAACAACCATCCTGTTTCAGAAGGGGGACACCAATATACAGTCCTTCACAAACATTGCCATACCCTGGGACATTATATAGTTAAAAAACCTAAAATCTACTAAAAAAGATTTACATAATGTCAAGAAAGCAGTAGTCTGCCCCAGTCATCATGAAAAAACAAAATAATCCTTTTCCTTACAAGGCAGACCTAATGAATACTCCAGATAGAGAGAACCAGAAGAAATACGTTGATATTGAGTTCTTTGAACAGCTACAGAAGAAGACAGGAATGATGGAAGCAACACTAAAAACCATTATGAGAGCAATCTAGAAGAAATATATTGATGAGGAGCAACTTGAACAATTATAGAAGAAAATGCAAAATATGAAAGAAAGAATTGATAGCATAGATAAGACGTGCAAGAACTTAAAAGAAATCATCACATGATTGTCAACACAGTACTAGAAATAAAAGAAAAGTATGAAAATTCAATCCAGAGTATAAAGACTAAAATTGTAGAAGTGTCAAAAATGCTGGTGGGATAAAAAAAAAAAAGTAGAACTGAAGAGATGGAACAGTGAACTAGAAAGCAAGAACCTCACTGGAAACATACTAGAAGAAAATCAGGGATGAGAGAAAACATTAGAATCATGTAAGGTGAAATAAAAAAGAACAATATACATATGATTAGGATTCCAGAACATAGGAGTGACAGAGAAATCACTGAGAAAATTATGGGAGAAGTACTAGGAAAAAACTATCCAGGAATTAGTAAGAACAAGGTAATCCACTTTCAAGAAGCCAAGTGAACACCAAATAGACTATACCCAAAAAGAAAAACATCAAAACATATCGTAGTCAAATTTACCAAATAAAAAGATAAGGATATAATACTAAAAGCGGGGGGGGCGGGGGGAAGTCACCTAAAAATGGGTTAAATTCTGATTTCTCCGAAGACACCATGCGAGCTGGAAAACAATGAAGTGGCATATACAGAAAGATGAAAGAAAAAGCTTCCAGCCAAGGACCTTATACCCAGCAAAGCTCTCCATCAAATAATGAAGGAGAAATTAGATACTTTGCAGAAAAGAAGGAACTTAAGGAGTTCATGAAAACAAGACTAAAACTACAAAAAATTTTAAGTGAAGTCCTCCACACATCAAAGCCAAAATAAAGTGAATGGGCCAATGTTACCAAAAACAACAGAAAAAAGAAACACAGTAAAATGGTAAAACCTGGTCTGACAATAATGACACTTAATGTGAGTGGACTAAATATGCAAATTAAGAGAAAAAGTGTAGTAGAGTGGATAAAAAACCAAAGCCCATCAATATGTTGCCTATAAGAGACATATCTAAACAATGGAAAGAAAGACAGACTCAAAATCAAAGGCTAGAAACAAAAAATATATACTGTATAAATGACAACCACACAAAAGCAGAAGTAGCAATACTATTCTCTGATAAAATGAATGCAAACCACCATAAAAAATAAGGAAGGGCTTTAAAGACTGAGTAAAGGCACAATAGAACAAGAAGGCATAACTTTGGTAAAGCTTTATTCACCAAATGTTGTTGTTGTTGTTGTTGTTGTTTGTTGTTATGTGCCGTCGAGTTGCCTGTGACTCATAGCGATCCTATGTACAACAGCCCTAAACTCTGCTCTGTCCTGTGCCAATCGCATTGTCTCTGACACTCCCAACCCAATTATCCCAGTCACTGAATCAATCCACCTCACAGAGGGCCTTCCTCTCCTGCGCTGTCCCTCCACCATCCCAAGCATGATGTCCCTCTCCAAGGACCGGTCTCTCCTCACAACATGTCCAAAGTATGTTAGACGAAGCCTCAGAATCCTTGCCTCCAAGGAGCCACCCGGTTTAACCCTTTCCAGGACAAATCTGTTTGTTTTCCTAGCAGTCCATGGTATTCTCAATACTCTTCTCCAGCACCACAGCTCAAAGGCATCAATTCTCCTTCTATTCTACTTGGTCATTGTCCAACTCTCTGATGCATAACAGGTGATTGCGAAGACCATGGCCTGTATTAGATGCACCTTAGTCTCCAAAGAGATACCATTGCTCTTCAGCACTTTGGAGAGGTCCCTAACAGCAGACTTTCCCATGGCAATGCACCTTTTAATTTCCTGGCTGCTGGTGCCAAGACTGTTGACTATGGAGCCAAGCAAACTAAAGCTGTGTACAATCTCAATCTCTTCACCATCCATGCTGATGCTGCCAATTGGTCCAGTGATGAGAATCTTTGAATCCACAGTTAACAGAATTGAAAAAAGAAATCGAATCATGATAGTGTCAGGATGCTTCAACAATACACCATTATCATCAAAGGATAGATCAACTCAAAAGAAACTCAGCAACAATACAGAAGATCTAAAGTTTACAATCAGCCAACTTGAAATTGTGGATGTACTCAAGGTACCTCACCCAACTGTAACTCAATTAACTTTCTTCTCAAGTGTAAATGGAATATTTTCCAGAATCAATCATGTATTAGGAAACAAAGCAATCTGCAGCAAACTTAAAAACTTTGAAGTAATATAAAGTATTTTCTCAAACCACAATGCTAAAAAAACCTCGAAATTACTACAGAAAGGTAAAGCTTGCAAAACCACCCATTTGGAAGTTAAATAACTCTCTGCTAGGATATGATTGTATTATAAAAGAAAGAAGGAATGAAATTAAAGAGTTTCTTGAAATAAATGAAAATGAAACTACAAAACCTCTGGGATAGAGCTAAAGCAGTCCTCAGCGAAGGAGGGCAGGGGGCAGTTCATGGAATTCACACATAAAATGCACAGATACAAAAGGATGAAAGAAGAAAAATCAACAAACTAACTCAACTCCTTCATCATGTAGAAAAAGAACATCAATCTAACCCTACAGCTTCAAGAAGAAAGGAAATTATAAGGATAATAGCTTAAATCAATGAGATAGAAAACAAAAAACAATTGAAAGCATCAATAAGACCAGGAACTGGTTTTTAGAAGGGTCAATAAAATAGACAAACCACTGGGAAACATAACAAAAGAG
Source organism: Elephantulus edwardii (assembly GCF_000299155.1). Lineage (NCBI taxonomy): Eukaryota > Metazoa > Chordata > Mammalia > Macroscelidea > Macroscelididae > Elephantulus > Elephantulus edwardii. Next base: position 4,238,334 of record NW_006399906.1, on the reverse strand, counting down.
AAAATGAGAGAAAGAGAAAGAGAGAGAGAGAGAGAGAAGAGAGATAACACAAAGATAACTCAATTAAGAAATGATAGAGGTGATATAACAACAGAAACTAATGAAATTAAATGAATAATATTAGACTATTATGAAAAGCTATATATACACCAATAAATTTGAAAACCTAGAAGAATTGGATAAATACGTTGAAACTCACACTCTACCCATATTGGCACTGACAGAAATAGAATGCTTGAACAGACCCATCACAAAAGATGAAATTGAGCAGATTATAAAAACACTCCCCTACAAAAATAGTTCTTGCCCCAATGGCTGCACAACTTAATTCTACCAAGCATTTGGAGAAGATCTATCACCTATTCAAGTGTTTAAACAAACAGAAAAAGAAGGAACACTCCCAGAGTCATTCTATGAAGCAAGTATAACCCTTACACCAAAACCAGGCAAAGATATTACCAAGAAAGAAAACTGCAGTTCAATATCTCGCATGAATATAGATGCAAAAATCCTTAACAATCCTAGCCAATAGGATTCAAAAGCAAAAATAATTCATCATGACTAAGTGGGATTCATAACTGATATGTAAGGATAGTTCAACACAAGAAAAACAATCAATTTAATTCACCATATTAAAAAAAAGCAAATAACAAATACCATAGGTCTTAACAATTGATGCGGAAAACACATTTGACAAAACCCAACACCACTTTCTGATAAAGACACTGAGCAAAATTGGAAGCTTCCTCAACATAGTGAAAAGTATACTTGCAAAACAAAGAGCCAGTATCATTCGCAATGGAGAAAGACTAAAAGCAATTTCCTTGCAAATAGACACCAGACAAGGAGAGCCATTGTCATTAATTCTGTTCAATATTGTATTGGATGTGCTTGCTAGGGCAATATGGCAAGAGAAGGAAATAAAAGGAATCCAGATTGGCAAAGAGATGATGAAACTGTCACTATATACCGATGATACGATGGTGTACACAGAAAACGCCAAGTACTCATAAAAAGGGGGAAAACACCCAAAAAACCCAAACAACTGTTAGAGCTAGTAGAACTAGTTAGTAGAATGGTGAGATAGAAGATCAACAATCCAAAAATCAGTGGAATCCCTTTCAAATAACAAAGAGAACTCTGAGAAGGAAATCAAGAAAGCAATTACCATTTACAACAAATAGTCAATCACAAATTGCAATACTTGAGAGTGAACCCAACTAGAGACATGAAAAGAAAACTATAGCACTGTTCTGTTAGCACAATATTAAACCTAAAGAGATAGAAAAATGTTCCCTGTTCGTGGATAGGAAGACTGTTGCAATGAACTCTTGTGTCAGAAAGTGTGAGGATGACACAGTATAGAACATGGCTCAGATCTTTTGTCATAGGGTCGCTATGAGTTGTACTCAGCTACATGGCACTTAACAACAACAACAACAGCAAAAACAACAACAAATTAAAAAGAGTATAATTCTTTCTTTTACCAGTAGGAGGGAATATGTGCCCTAGAGGTAAGCTTGTTAAAAGTAGAATTTTTTTAGTGGGTGCTGGGGACTAGTTTAGGGGAAATATTAAATCCCACCCAATATTCTGAGGTTATTTATATTTGAATGGATCTGTAGAATCACGGTAGACTTTTTATTTAAGATTCACATTTGAAAGAAAGGTAATTAGGAAGATAAAGGAATAAAAGGGGGGAGGGACTGACCTTTTAAAATTGAACAACTCTTTGTTTTCTGAGGCAGGAAATAGTTGGTGCTCATCAAATCCCACTTTCAGGACTTGATGTTAAAAGGGAGCTGGTGAGTATGCTCACTTGTAGTCAATTGGATCCACTTGTATAGAATTAAAAGGTAAACAACAATAAAGAGACAGGCTGAACTTGGATATATTCCTTCATCACCATCCACCTAGCATGCACAGAATTATAGTTAAGCAAAAAAGAGTTGAAGTCTTCATGAGCAGGGAGTTGTAAGAGCTCAGCTTAGTAATGTGACACCATGTTGGTGCTAAGGCTGAATGAAGGGACCAATTAGTCTAGAACACAGGGAGAAATGTAGACTACTGAGTGAGTGGCTGATGCCCATTTTGACCTAGCCATAGGTGGCTGGGGATCTCTTGACCAGAACATAAACATAAACATAAATAGATGATCCATGCTGTGAACTAGTGTTAATTGCTGTAACTAAATGGTTTGCTCTGAACTAGGCTTTGCTTGTGATGCAGATGTACCAAGTTTCTAAAGTGAACAGGAAGAAGATCCCTCAGTAAAAGGGGCATGCTTGTCCCTCAGAGTACTGGTTTGATGTGTTGTTAAGAGACATTGTTTCAGGTATGACTCACAGCAACCCACTGAACAATAGTTCTGAATCTTGTCCTATGTTGTGCCATCTTCATAATCTCTGACACATTTAAGCCCATTATCTTAATCCCTGTGACATTCCAGCTGGTTGCAGGTCTTCGTTTCCTTCACTATCTCTCCACTTTTCCAAGTATGATGTACTTCTCCAAGGAATAATCTCTCCAAGAAACATGACCAAAGTGTGTGAGATGAAATTTGTCCATTCTTGTTTCCAAGGAGCACTCTGACTACACCAACTGCAAGACATAGATGTTTGTTCTTTCGGCAGTCTATGAAATATTGGGTACTCTTCTCTAACACCACAGTTCAAATGCATTCATTCTTTCTACCTCATCCTTACTCACTGTCCTGTTCTCAGCATAGCAAGTAATTAAAGACCATATCAATCACTGCTTTGATAGGGATGGGCAGAAAAGAAAGTGGTCATAAAAAAATGGGGATATTTAGGCAAGAGACATGAAGTAGCTAGTTTACACTCTTTTAAGAATGTAGCTATTAGTAAAGCCCACTATATACCAGATTGAAATACAACTTATATGAAAGATTGTATAAAACACAATGTACATACATGAAACATGATGAACACTAGTAATTACGTGCAAACAAATAAAAATATATAATAAAAAAATAAGACATATGAGGATTGATAACCAAGGGATTAAAAGACAAAACTCACTGATTTCACATTGGAACCAAGTCATATCAAACCCTCCAATGAGTTTTTAGAAGCTATAAATTGCATAGAAGGAGATTGTCCATATTGCTCCTAACAGGTCATTCACTGGTGTATTCATTCAAAACAGAAATGTTGCCTTTGGGTTACAAGTGAAACATCCTACAGATAGCACCATATGAAATGTACTGGAATTGATAATCTTTAATCAGACAATCTGTTGAGTTAGGAATGACAAACTGAAAGGAAATGGTGCCACATTCATAGTGAAAAAACCTAAATCTCCACCATTTCAAGATCTATCCTAAAGTATGTTGTTGTTGTTGTTATGTGCCGTCGAGTCGTTTCCCACTCATAGCGACCCTATGCACAACAGCCCTAAACCCTGCTCTATTCTGCACCAACCGCACCGCCTCTGACACACCCATCCCGGTTACCCCAGTCACTGAATCAATCCATCTCATAAAGGGTCTTCCCCTCCTGCGCTGTCCCTCCACCCTCCCAAGCATGATGTCCCTCTCCAAGG
>NW_006399906.1:4225369-4226505 GCF_000299155.1 Elephantulus edwardii | reverse complement strand
GAGGGACATCATGCTTGGTAGTGTGGAGGGACAGCACAGGAGGGGAAGACCCTCTATGAGGTGGGTTGATTCAGTGACTGGGGTAATAGTGATGTGTGTGTCAAAGGCAATGTGATTGGCACAGGATAAAGCAGGGTTTAGGGCTGTTGTACATAGGGTTGCTATGAGTCGTAAATGACTCGACGACACATAACAACAACAACAACAACATTCACAATGGCAAAGAGATGGACAAAAAGTCAAATTTCCATCAACAAATGGACTGGTGGGAAAACTATGGTATATCCACACAATGGAATACTAGCTATCATTGAAAAACAAGGAACTTATAAAATATTATACAACATGGGTGATCCTGGAGGACATTATGCTAAGTGACATATCTCATTCACAACAAGATAAATACTGTATAATACCACTGCTATGAAACAGGACTGACATGGGGTTATATTGTTATGTGCTGTCAGGTCACCTGTGACTCATTTTGGTCTTCTGTACAACAACTCTGAAGCCTGCCTTCTCCTGAGCCAGTCTCCCACATACCTACCCCATTTTCCCAGTTATGTATCAATCCATCTCATACGTGGTCTTCCTTTCCTGCACAGTCCCTCTACCCTTCCAAGTACAATAGCCTTCTCTAAAAACTAGTGCCTTCTGGCCATGTGTCCTAAATATGTGGGACGGAACTTCAAAATCTTCCAAGGGGAAACTTGGTTTTACCCTCTCTAAAACAGATTATTTTGGTGTTTTTTTGATGTGTGTGTGTGTGTGTTTGTTTTGCAGTCCAAGTATGTTAGTATGTTCAAGACTCTTCTCCAGCACTCTTCTCCAATCTCCAATATATCCCACCTCAACTAAGAATCCATCTCAAGAGTAGAATAGCAGCATTCAACCCAAGTTGACTGTAGATTGGCCAGAAGAGTTATAGAATGAAGTCAAGAGTACCATATGCTCAGTATATTGCTTCCATCTTCTTTTAATACTTCCTGGATCATTTAATATTCTGCCCAAAGCATCCTTGATTACAGCATCTCTAGGTTTGAATTTGTTCTTCAGTTCCTTGAGATTAAGAAAAGCTGAGCGAGTTTAGCCCTTTTGATTTTCTGACTCTAGCTCTTCGCACATTTCATTGTAGT
>NW_006399906.1:4219427-4225269 GCF_000299155.1 Elephantulus edwardii | reverse complement strand
CATGTTGAAAAGGTATGGAGACAGGATGCATCCCTGGCGTACACCCTTCCCAATTTTGAACCATGCAGTGTTGCCCTGCTCTGTTCTGACTACTGCCTCTTGATCCAAGTACAGGTTTCGCATTAGCACAATTAAATGTTCTGGGATTCCCATCCTTCTTAGAGTGAGCCACAGTTTGTTATGATCCACACAGTCAAAAGCCTTTGCATAATCAATGAAACACAGATAAGGATATAGTTGTCAATAATTGGACAACAATAACTAAACAAATTAAAGGGAAGCACAATTAATATTACTATCATTCAAACTTATAATATGACTCTTAATAAAAAGTATATACCAACTACTAAAGCCAATGGTGAAGAAATAAAAGACTTATTGGAATGTATGCAATCTGAAATGGATCAAACATGCAATCAAGATACCTTAATAATTAGAGGTTCCTGAAATAACCACCTTTCTGGACAGAGAGTGCTTCGGGATGGAACATTAAATGGCTCTCCCATCATGCAGAGACTGCTGCCCCTCTGTGTGGAGACCACTGTCACTCTTTGTGGAGATAGCTGCTGCCTTCACCTGGAGATCACTTGCCTGTCACCATCACCTGGAGACTACCTGCTGTCCTTTGCCAGGATCAATATCACAGGTGAATCTATTTTCTTTCTGAACATCATCTGGATATCCCCAGCACCTACCAGAGTCGGTATTTGAGCTGCAGACTTTTTGAACCTCACCTGGCAACAGCAGTTGCCTAACCTAGAAGACGGCTAACAGGCCATCTCTCTCCCCAGTTAAAGTAAGTCTTCCCATGAGTAAAAGGATAAGACAGAAATCCAGAGAGGGTGAGCTTCCCTCTCCTCCTCTATAGCAGTGAGTCCCTGAGCCAAGGCTATAAGGTACACATGAAAAAAAAAAAAAAAGAAAAGAAAGAAAGAAAAAACCTAAACACTCTGTCACAGCAATGACATGGAAGAAGCAGATTACCTCACAATGTACCCAAAGCCAAAAAAGAAGGTACCTCCAAAAAAGTGATCAACATTCAGAGTCAATGGATTTCCTAAAGCCAGAAAGTCTGATAGTACTTTCTGACACAGAATTCAAAAGAACAATGATTGAATAGTTTCAATGGGTGGAAAAAAATCCTCAAAAAATTACCAGACTATGCAAACAAGATCCAAAAGGAACTTTAAAAAATCAAGACACTGCAAACAAAGCAAACAAGGCATTAGAGGCTCTGGAAAAACAAGAAACTGCAATTCAGAATATGAGACCAATGTTTCAGATGGTAGAGTGACATATGAGCAGGGTTGAAGAGATAGAATGCAGAACCAGTGAAATCGAAGATATAATTCTCTCCAATTATCTACTAGAACAAAAAACAGAAACAAAAAGAAAAATAGAAGAAAGCTTAAGGGTAAATACGACATACTATTGAGAGGAAAAATGTGCACAGTTGGAATCCCAGAACAGGAAGAAGCAAGTAAAGGCATGGAGAAGGTTGTGGAAGAATTACCAGAAGAAAACTTCCCTGGAATAATGAAGATTGAGAAAAATATATATACAAAAGTTGAGCAAACTCCATATAGAAGAGACCTCAAAAAAAAAAAAACCAAAAAAAAACGCCAAGGCATATCATAGTGCAATTTCCCAGAACCAAAGATAAGAATTCTGAATACAACTAGGGAGAAAGGAAGAGTAACCTATAAGGGAAAGCAAACAAGATTAAGTGCCAATTTCTCAGCAAAAAACCATGTGAGCATGAAGACAGTGGAATTACATATATCAAACACTCAAAGAACACAACTGTCAACGAAGAATACTGTAACCAGCGAAACTGTCCATCAAATGTAACAGAGAGATCAAGATAGTCTGAGAAAAGCAGAACCTAAGGGAATATATAAAAACAAGGCCAGCATTACAGGAAATACTGAAGGAAGTCTTTCTTACAGAGATGTCACAGAAAGCTGAATGGACCAAAGTAGGATGGATAACCAGAAACGATAATAAAAAATTACTCAACAAAATGATAGCAATAAAACCTCGCCTCTCAAGAATTACACCGAATGTGAATGGTTTATATGCACCAGTGAAGAGAAAAAGAGTAGCAGATTAAATAAAAACAAAACATCAACAATATGCTGTCTTTAAGAGAAACATCTGAAAGTGAAAATAAAGATTAAAAAGGACGGAAAAAATATATCAAGCAAATGGTCACCAGAAAAAAGCAGGAGTAGCAATATTAACCTCTGATAAAGTAGATTTCAGCATAAAAATCATCATAAAGGAAAAGGAAAGTCACTAAATAATGCTTAAAGTATCAGTAGAACAAGAAGGCAAAACCATAATAAATATCTATGCACCAAATGAGAGACTTGAGAAATATACTAAGCAAATGTTAATAGAACTGAAAAACAGATATAGACAATACATTCATAATAGGAGACTTCAGTACAGCAATCTTAAGATATGGTAGAACAACCAGAAAGAAATTCAACAAAGATGCTGAAAAACTAAAACGCACAATAAACAGCTCAACCTCATAGATATATACAGGTTAATGCATCGCTAGAGCATAGTATATCTTCTTCTCCAATGTGCACGGAATATTCTCTGGAACAGATCACCTAGGTTACAAAGCAGCATCAATTAATTAAAAACATAGAAATAATGCAGAACATCTTCTCTGACAATGTTATAGAAATAGAAACTAATAACAAGAGGATAAAGGAGAAATAGATCATACCTCTGGAAGCTGAAAAACACCTTGCTTGAACATTAATAGGTATGAGAAGGCTCAAATAAATGAAATTTAAAAGTTTCTGGAAGCAAATGACAATGAAAACACAACTTACCAAAATCTCTGGGAAATAGCCAAAGTCATAATTAGAGGTCAATTTATAACAATAAGCAAACACATCAAAAGGGAAGAAAAAATATTGATTCTTTAACCCAACATCTCTAACAAGTTGGAGCAGGGGACAGAAAACCACAAGAAAAACCAACACCCTCAAAGAAATAAAACATTACAAAAATTAGGACAGAAACAAATGAAATAGAAAACAGTAAAACTATTGAAAAAATCAACAAGACCAGGTATTGGTTCTTTGAAAAGGTCAATAAAATACACAAAGCATTAGCAAAAATAACAAAGGGAAAGATACAAATAATTCTAATAAGAGATGAAAAGGGCAATGTAACAACAGAATCAACTGAAATATAAAGGTTAACAATGAAATATAGAAAAACTATACTCAAACAAATAGGAAAACTAAGAAGAAATGGATAAATACTTACAAACTGCAAACCATCTAAATTGATACAGTCCGAAGAATAACACCTAACAAACCCAGTGTAAAAGAAGAAATCGAACAGGTAATAAAACAATTTCCAATTTAAAAATGGTCCTGATGGTTTTGCTAGTGAATTTTAGTAAATATTCAGAGTAGAATTGTCACCAATTCTTCATAAAGTATTTCAGCAATAGAAAAAGATAGAATTTTCCTATGTTCATTGTATGAAGCAAACATATTCTTTATAAAAAATTAAAAAAAGTAAGGTAAGACACCACCAAAATAGAAACTATAGGCCAATATCTCTTATGAACATTATTGTGTTGTTGTGGTTCGTAGGTGCTGTTGAGTGGAGCATGACTCATAGCAATCCCATTAACAAAAGATCTGAACCCTGTTCTATCCTGTGCTATCCTGACACTTCCTGACACACAAGAGCCCATTGAAGCAGTCACTGTATCAGTCTGACTGGTCAAGGGTCTTCTTCTCCTTTGCTGACCCTCCACTGTTCCCAACATCATGTCCTCCTCCAAGGAACAGCACGTTCTAGTAACGTGCAAAGTATGTGAGGTGAAGCCTCATTATTCTTGTCTCCAAAGACTACTCTGACTGCACCCTCTCCAAACCATATCTGTTCATTCTCTTGGCCATCCATGGTGTGTTAAGTGCTCTTCTCCTACACCACAGCTCAAAGGTGTCAATTCTTTTCCTGTCATCCTTATTCATTGTCCAGCTCTCCGATACATAGCTAGTAATTGGAATTACTATGGTCTAAATTAGACGCACCTTAGTCATCAAACTGACATCACTACTCCTCAATAATTTGGAAAGGTCCCTAATTGCAGATTTTCTCAGTGTAATGTGCCTCATTTCCTGACTGCTGCTAACAAGGTCAATAAAAGGGAATTAATTGTGGATCCAAGCAAGATAAAGCTATTGAAAGTTTCAATCTCCTCTCCATCCATCATGATGCTGCCCTTTGATCCATTGATAATAATCTTTGTTTTCCTGACATTGAGATGCAATCCATATTGAAGGCAGCATTCCTTGATCTTCCACAACAAATGCTTCAAGCCCTCCTCACTTTCAGCAAGCCAAAACAGAGAAGAAAGAAAAAAAAATTGCAATGGATATCATAAGAGACTGAAGATTACACTGGATCATTGAGAAGCCAAAATGAAAGGAAAACATGTTGAAATGAAAGAAATTAACTGATGAATTCAGGGGACAGCTTGGAAGGAAAAAACAAGGTATTATAATGGAATGTGAAAAAACCTGGAGATGGATAATAAAAGGGAAAGAATTTGGTTTGTATATCTCAAGCTGAAATAACTGAATAACAAATTTAATGATCGTGTAGCAGTATTGAAAGATGTTATGGGCAATATTTAATGATCCAAAAAGCACAAAAAAAAATGGATGGAGGGAATACACAAACTCACTCTATCAGAAAGAATTGATTGACATTGAAAAATTCAGGAAGTACCATATGAACATGAGCCAATGGTAATTAAGGAGTATGTAGAAGCTTCACTGAAGGCATTGGCAAAAAATAAAGCCCCAGGAACTGATGGAATACCAATTGATTTGCTTCAATTAACTGATACAGCCTTGGATGTGCTCACCAGACTATGCCAGGAAATTTGGAGGATGACTATTTGGCCAGTGGATTTCAAGAAGTCCATATTTGTTTCCATTCCAAAGAAAGGTGATCCAACTAAATGTGAAAATTACGGAACAATATCATTGATATCATGTTGTTGCTTTTGTTATATGCCATCGAGTCACTTGCAATTCATAGTGACCTATGTACAACAGTCCTAAACCCTGCTCTATCCTGTGCCAGTCTTATTATCTCTGACACACCTATCCCCTTTATACCAGTCACTGAATCAATTCATCTGAGGGTTTCCTCTCCTGTGCTTCCCCTCCACCGTCCCAAGCATGACTTCCCTCTCCAAGGACTAGTCCCTCCTTGCAACATATCCAAAGTATGTCAGACGAAGCTTCAGAATCCTTGACCCCATCAGAGTCAGAAGGAAAAAATATTTAGTAATAATATATCTGAGAAAGGATTCATATCTAAAATTTATAGAATACTCCAGCATTTCAGAAAAAAAAAAGATAAACAAGCCAATCACAAAGTGAGCACAGGATGTGAATAGATATGTCACCAGAGAAGACATTCATATCGCAAACAAATTTTGGAGAGGATGCAGTGAGAAAACAACTCTTATACATCGTTGGTGAGACTATAAAATGGTACAATCATTCTGGAAGGCAATATGGCACTTCTTCAAAAAGCTGAACATAGAAATTATTTTTTTATTATTAAATTTTATTAGTTTTAATGAACATTTACAGAGATTTTGGGTTTTCATTCAGTCATTGTTGCACGGTTTTCTCCACCCTCCTCCCCAGTTCGTTCTTCTTTCCCCCCATGTCTGTTTTAATTGTCCAGTTGCCACAGTGCTTGTCAAAGCCAGTTCTGATTAATCTCCTTTGTCAGTGTGTCCCTTGCCATTCCCTATCTCTCCTCCCTGAGAGAGACT
>NW_006399906.1:4217156-4218456 GCF_000299155.1 Elephantulus edwardii | reverse complement strand
TATCTGCTTGGGTGTCAGTTATGGTCTCTTCGGGGTATATTCCCAGTAGTGGTATTGCGGGGTCAAATGGTATCTCTATCTGCAACTTTTTGAGAAAGTGCCATACCGCTTTTCACAGGGCTTGCACCATTTTACACTCCCACCAACAGTGAATCAGGGTTCCAGTTTCTCCACAACCTCGCCAGCATTTATTGCTTGCTGTTATGTTAAATTTTGCTATCACTCAGCTATTCCACTAATTAGAATATGCCCTGAGAAAATGAATACTGAGGCACAAACAGAGGCTTGTACACCAATGTTCATAGCAACATTATTCACCATCACAAGAACATGGAAACAGCCCAGATGTCCAGCCACAAACAAATATATTCAGAATTATTACATTCATTCACACAATGGAATACTATACAGCAAGTAGGAGTAATGATTTTATAAATTACTACCTAACATGGGAGGCCCTGGAGAGCATGATTTTGAGGAAAGTAACTCAGTCCCACAAGGACAAATATTGTATAAAACCATTATTGTAGAATGAGTATAAGAATCCAAGACGGGTTGGAGGGGGTGGAATCAGAGGGAGAGGGATGTGCAGGGGGAGGGGGGGGATTAATCACAAAGTTGTACAATTTGATGGTTGTGGGTGGTGAGAGGAATTAGAAGATCTGTTCTGGAAAACAATGTATTCGAATTTTATAAATAAATTAGTATAGTAATTTTTTTTTAAAAGTGAAAAAATCCCTAGGTCTCAGAGATGTAAATCAAAACAACTATGAGACATGATCTCACCCTAGTAACAATAGCAAATTTCAACAGAGCAGTAAACAACAAACCCAAGGTTGTAGAGAATTTGAAACCCTTATTAATTGCTGATGAGAGTGTAAAATTGGGCAACCACTATGGAAGGCAGTATGGAGCTTTCTCAAAATGTTGGATATAGAAATAACATTTGACCCAGCAAGTCCAGTATTAGGAATATACCCTAAAGAAACTTGAGCTGTCACCAAAGCAGATATATGCACACCATGATTATTGACTCTGAGAAGAATGGGAATCCCAGAACATTTAATCGTGCTAATGCGAAACCTATACTTGGACCAAAAGGCAGTCGTCAGAACAGAGCAGGGCTACACTGCGTGGTTCAAAATTGGGAAGGGTGTACACCAGATATATGCCCTATTCTCCATACCTTTTCAACCTGTATGCAGAGTAGATTATCTGAGAGGCTGGGCTCTATGAGGAGAAGTGTGGCATCAGGATTGGTGGAAGATCTAGTAACAATCTGTGTTATGCAGATGACAAA
>NW_006399906.1:4186995-4214506 GCF_000299155.1 Elephantulus edwardii | reverse complement strand
TACCACCTGAATTTCAGAATCATCTCAGGAACAGGTTTGAGGCCTTGAACACTAATGAGCGAAGACCAGATGAGTTGTGGGAGGATGTCAGAGGTAGCATCCAGGAAGAGTGCAAACGGTCATTACAAAGACAGAAGAGGAAGAAAAGACCAAAATGGATGTCAGAAGAGACTTATCAATGTTAGCCATAATTTATTATGATCCATATAGTCAATTAGTCAATAAAATACAAATAAACTTTTTCTTTTTTATCTTTGCTTTTAGTCAGAGTCCATGTTACATGAGCAATTATATCACTGGTCCCATGATCTTTTCTAAATTTAGCTTGAGCTTTTCTATCTATGCCATATTTAAAAAATTTTTAAGCAATATTTTGCTTATATGCTCTATTAATGAAACTGTTTGATAACATCTATATTCTGTTGGATCATATTTCTTGGGAATACAAAGAAATATAAATATTTTTCAGTCATTAGACTTGGCAACCATCCTCCAAATTTCCTGGCATAGATTGGTGAGTATATCCAGGGATGCATCTATTTGTTGAAACATGTCAACTGATATCCCATGGAACCATGCCTTAGCACTAAATTCTAGCTATGGTTATCTCTTTCTGTATGTACTAAAAAGTGAAAGAATTCTTATTAAAAAAAGATAAAGTTGAAATTAATGTGCAGTTGAAAATAGACTCATAAAATGAACACAAATTTTAAATTTTTTCAGTTGAAGACATATTTTTGTTCTTATTGTTGTTAAGTGCTATCAAGTCGAGCACGACTCACAGCAACCTTATAAACAAAAGATCTGAACCTTGTTCTAAAACTATCATTGTTTCTCTATGTTCATAGTTTTCAGAGACCTGTGATTAGGAAGTGGATGCCACTCCTGCTTCTAAACCTGAATCAATCTGGGAGCTCCACCAAAGACTGTCCATAATGTGCAACCATTATGGCATTTGACACACCAGTAGCAAAGCGTGCAGCATCACAGCAACCCCAATTGACTTTGATAGAAAAAATTGACAGACCAGTGCATTACCCTTTAGAAGAATGTTCATCCCAAACACAATTAACACCAGGTCCAAGGACTGTATGCCCAAGGGCCCTATCACATTTTAAATGAAAGGCCTGCTCCCCCCACCCCCCAAACAAAGAGGCTTTCAGCCCACAGTTCATTGTTAGCTAAATCTGGCAAATCCAATTAGCTCACACCCAGTAGAAAAGAAAAACAAAACCAGAAACACCCCACCAAAAACAACCAAATATTCCACATCTTACTCTCACCAAGACAAGAGAAACCACCTTTCAGAAGCCAACCACTTTATACATGAGCCTATGTAAAATAATTTTAACAGAAATCTGAGCTTCAAAAATAAAATTTTGTGAATTAATCTGAGTGAAGCATAATGATATAATTATTCCCCTAATTTTGTTGAAGGCAATAAAAAGACAAAATTTTATTTTAGGTGTTAGAGTAATACACAATTCAGAAAAGTGGAAAAATTCAATTAGTGCATACATTATAGCATAGAAAACCATAGAAAGAGCAGAGGTGGTTAGCAATATGAAAATAAAAATCAAGATATCAGAAATAAGAAGACATAACAATGATCTAAATATGTATAAATATTAGTCTAGTGAAATGTTGTTGTTGTTGTTGTTGTTATGTGCTGTAGAGTTGTAGATGACCCAGAGTGACCCTACGAAAGAAAATCTTGAATGCAAAACTTTCATCTTTTCTCCAAGTTCACAGAGTTTCCGGAGGGAAGCTTTTTTTTGGAAGTGGATGCCACTCCTGCGTCCAAGTCTATTTTGTTCAGGAGATCCACACCTTCATCTCAACTCCAAACAAGAAAACAAATCTTTGGAGAATTCAGCTATTCTACTCATCTTCCCAGTCTGGAAATAGCTGCAGAATGGCAGTGAAAAGGCTTTTTAAAGGGAAGGCCAAATCCAATCAACTCTCATATATTGGTTGAAAAAGAATAAGAGTTTGTGTATGGTGTTATTAAGTTGATGTTAATTCATATCATTCACATTTAACAGTATAAACTTTTTTATGTAAACTTTGTTCCAAAGGATTTTCTAGACTCTAATCTTTAAGAAAAAAAAAATTGAAAAAAAAAATTACCAGATCTTTCTCCTTTTGAGCTGTTGCATGAGTTCAAACTGCTAACTTTTCAGTTAGCAGTCAAATGCTTAATTCTTATGTCACCACAGGTAGTTGAGATCAGCTCAATGCATTCCTTTAAGTTCTGACTCAGCAAACCTCCAATGAGTTTCAGAGGTTTTAAATTGTAACAGGATAATGCCTTTATTTCTCCAGTTGGACTCAGCGGAGAATTTGTTTGGTAGTATAATTTGCTATGCATTATGCCACCAGAACTCCCTTGCCACCAAAACTGTTAGGAAATGAAAACAAAATAAAAGGTGTGTGTGCGCATGTGTTCTTGTGTCTTTGTTGTTATGTGCCCTCAAGGAGAAAAAGACTTATAGCTAATCCTTCACTGTGTTTTCAGAGGCTGAAAATCACTTCACAGATAACTCATTTTTTCTTGAGGAAAGCAGCTGGTGGATATGAACCATCTGCATTTGTGTTAGCAGCACAACTCCTTACTCACTACGCCACCTGAACTCCCTTCTCAATGCCTGTTTAATCAAAATCAACTCATAACTGAGAATCCACTGTGGTTTTTAATTTTTTTTTACATTTACATTTTAATTTTAATTTTTTTTACATTTTTACTTTTTTATAAACAATCATTCATATACACTATGCTTTATTCACATATATAGTGTTTTATACTATCTTTCATTTTTTATTGTGTTTTTATGTGCCCTCAGGTCACCTGTGACTCATAGCAACCCTAGGCACAGTAGCTCTTCTACCTGCGCTGTCTTGAGCCAGTATCACTGATTTCTGCACCAATCCCCATCGCCCCAGTTACTGTATCAATCTGTTGCATTCGGGGTCTTTCTTTCCTGCACTGTCCCTCTACCCTTATTATCATGATGTCCTCTCCAAGGACTGATTTCTCCTGATCACATGCCCAAAGTATGTGAGATGAAGCTTCAAAATCCTAGCCTCCAAGGAGAAACTTGGTTTTACCTTCTCCAAAATAGACTTATTTGTTTTCTTGGCAGTATATGGTATGTTCAAGACTCTTCTCCAGCACTACAACTTCCTCTTTTCTCATCCTTAGTTATTGTCCAGCTCTCTGATGCATAACAAGTAGCTAAAGAACATGGCCTGGAATCTCTAGACTGACATCATTGTTTTTTAGTACACTGGAGAGGTCCCTGACAACAGATTTTCGCAATGCAATTCATCTTTTGATTTCCTGACTGGGGTGCCAATGATGTTGATTGTGGAGCCATGGGAATCGTAATTGTTAACAACCTCAATCTCTTCTCTATCTATCATGGTTCTGCCAATTGTCCCAGTGATGAAAATCTTTGCCTTCTTGATATTGAGCTTCAAACCATATTGAAGGCTACAGTCCTTGACCTTCTTCAGCTAACATTCCAGGTCCTTCTCAGTTTCAGCAAGTAAAGTTGTGTGTGTCTTTTGCATAATGTAGATTGTTGATGAGTCCCCGTAAAGTCTAGCTTCCCCAGTGATCTGTTCTGCATATAGATTGAAAAAGTATGGGATAAGATGCACACGTAATGCACTCCTTTTCTGATTTTGAACAATGCAATGTTTCATTGCTCTATTCTGAGGACTGCTTCATGATCCAAGTATAAGTTTCACATAAGCATAATCAAGTGTTCTGTGATTCCCATTCTTTTGAAAGTTAGCCGCAATTTGTTATGATCACACAGTCAAATGCCTTTGTATAGTCATTGAAATAAAGATGCAAAGATAGACATTCCTCTAGTACTCTTTGTTTTTTGCCAAGATACACCTAACATTGGGGATATTGTCTCTAGTTCCACAACCTCTTCTAAATCTAGCTTGTATTTCTGGTAGTTCTCTGTCCATGTACTGTTCCAGTTGTTTTTTAATAATCTTTAGCAGGATTTTGCTAGTGTGTGATATTAGTGATAATGTTTGATAATTTCCACACTCTGTCACCTCACAGTTTTTTGGAGTGGGAATAAATATGGATTCTTCAACTTAATTGGCCAGGTAGTTGCCCTCCAGATTCCTTGACACAACCTGGTAAGCACGTCCAGGGCAGCATCTGTTTGTTGAAATATGCCAACTGGAATTCCTTCAATTCCTTAGGCTTTATCTTTTGCCAAGTCCTGCAAAGCAGCCTGAACTTTCTCTTTTATCACCATTGCCTTCTGATCATACGTTGTTCCCTGAAATTCTTCTGCATAAGCCAATTCTTTTGGTACAGTGACTTTGTAACAATTCTTCGATCTTCTTTTAATGCTGGATCAATATTCCACCACTAGCATCCTTAAACATTGCAACTTGCTTTTTGAATTTGTCCTTTAGTCCTTTTGCTTAAGAAATACTGAGTTTGGCCCTTTTGATTTTCTGACTCCTGCTCCTTGCACATTTCATTATAATATTTTCCCTTGTCTTTTTTAGTTCTTCCCTTTCCTTTGACTTCTGGGGTCTCTAGTGCAATATTCAGAGTCTCTTATGACATCTACTTTGGTGTCTTCTTCTTCCTCCTTCTTTGTAATGACCTTTTGCATTCTTTATGGAGATATTCTTGATATCTTCCCACAACTCATCTGGTCTTCATTAATTAGTGTTCAAGACCTCAGACCTTTTCCTGAGTTGGTTTTTAAATTCATGGAGGATATACCCAAGATCAGATTTTGATTTCTGTGGATATGATTTGAGCGTCTTTAGCTTTAATTTGAGTTTGCATATAAGTAGTTGATTTTCTGTTCCACAGTCAGCAACTGGCCTGGGTTTCTTACTGAACTTCTCCAACCATTTGTTCCACAGATGTAATTTATTAGATTCCTGTGCACACCATCAGGGAAATCCATGTGTATAGGCTGCATTTATATTTTATATAATAGGTTTTTTAAATGAATAAATCACTTTTGTTCATGTACATTGTGTGTTATACAATCATTCAGATACATTACCCTTATATTATAATTACAATTGATCTATTATCACCCTGTCTTTTCAAGTCCCTATTGAGTCACTCCAATTTCTTCACTCCCTGTTTTTATAATGTAGTCTTCTAAGATTAGCATCAGATCAGTTACAAATATCAAGTCAACATTGTCCCAAATTCTTGACCTGCAATATCGGTCCATGACTGCAGGTGTCCTCCTTTGTTCCGTTCCCTAGCACATCTACGTCCCCTGGGTTTGATGGTTTGGTGGAAAGTCTTTCAGACACTTAGACCCTTATTATAAAAACTGATGAAAATACACATACAAGGAATAATATGACTATTATTCAAATATATCTAGTAGTAAAGAAGATGAAAATATTTTACCAAATTTTACACTATGAAATGTTAATCATAATTACTGATTGGCAAGCAAAAGTAGGAAGCGGTGAAGAAGGAATGGTAGTTGGAAAACATGGGCTTGGTGATAGAAATGAAGCTGGAATTAGAATGATAGAATTTTGTATTTCCAATGATTTATTAATTGCAAATGCCGTTGTTAAAAGACAAAAATAGTGTCTTTACACATTGGCTTCAACAAATGGACTGCATAGGAATTAGATTGACTACATCAGTGGAATGAATCATTGTAGAAGCTCAATATCAGCAGTCAAAACTAGACCGGGCTGACTGTGGGTCAGACCATCAAATACTCATGTTCAAGGTCAAACTGAGGCTGAAGAAAATGAAAATAAGTCCACAAAAGCCAAAATATAATCTTGAATCTAGTCTATCAGAATTTAAAGATAATTTTAAGAATAGATTTGAAGCATTTAACACCAATCTTTGAAAAGCAGATGAATTATGGGATAATATCAAGGATATCCTCTATAAAGAAAGCAAAAGTCCATTACAAAGACAGGAGAAAGAAAAAAGAAAACAACAAACAAAACCCCTGAAATTGATGTCGTAAGAGACTCTAAAATTTGTACTAGAGCAACAAGAAGCCAAAACAAAGGGAAAATATGCCACAAAGTAAAAGACCTGAACCGAAAATATCAAAGGATTAGATTATTTGAGATGACAAAGCCAAGTATAATGGAATGTGCAGAGAACTGAAATTGGAGAATAAAAAGGGAAGAACTCACTATTCCTTTCTCAAAGTGAGAGAACGGAAAAACAAATTTAAACCTCGAGTTGTAATATTATAAGATGCTATGGACAATATATTGAATGACCCAGAAAGCATCAAGAGAAGATAGAGAGAACACACAAAATCACTGTACCAAAAGAACTGACTAATACTGAAAAATTCAGGAAGTACTGTATGAGCTAGAGCTAATGGTAATGAAGGAGGAAGTTGAAGCTATATTGAAAGCGCTGGCAAAAAATAAGGCCTGAAGAATCGATGGAATACCAATCGACTTTTTTCAATTAACCAATGCAGCCCTGAATGCATTAACCGTTCTATGCTAGAAAATTTGGCAAACAGCTGTCTGGCCAAAGGATTAGCGGTGGTCCATATTTGTACCCATACCCAAGAAAGGTAAACAAAAGGATTATGAATATTGCCAAATAATGTAATTACTACCACATGCAATTTATATACTACTGAAGAACATTCAAAAAAGGCTAGAACAATATATATATATGACTTCCAGAAGTTCAACCAAGTTTAGGAGAGCCCATAGCACCAGACCATTAGACTACCAGAGATATCATTATTTCTTTTGTGTAGATGAGATGATGAAGTACAATTTTGGTTAGCTGATTTACCAGTCGTCAACATGGCTAAGGCAGGATTTGAACCCAGATGCATATGACTTCAAAAACCACGGGAACAGTACGTGGATAAGAAACTGCCAGAAGTTCAAGCAGGATTTAGAAGAGGCAATGGAACCAGGGAAATCATTGCTGTTGTTAGATGGATCCTGGCTGAAAGTAAAGAATACCAGAAGAATGTCTGTTTATACTTTATTGACTATGTAAGACATTTGACTATGTGGATCATAACAAGAAATGACTAACATTGAGAAGTATGGATATCTTTGAGCACTTAATTGTGCTCATGGGAACCCTATACCTAGATAAAAAAGCTATTGTGTGAACAGACAAGGGAATATAACATGGTTTAAAATTAAGAAGGGAGTATGTCAGGGTTGTATTCTGTCTCCATACCTGTTCAATCTGTATACTGAGAAAATTATTCAAGAATCTTGGCTCTATGATATGGCATCAGAATTGGAGGGAAATTCATCATAACCTGAGTTATGCAGATGACACAACCTTATGTACTAAAAGTGATAAGAACTTTAATAACTTGTTGTAGAAGATCAAAGAATACAGCCTTAAAAGAATACAATATAGATTGCATCTCAAATGTCAAAAGAACAAAGATTCTTAACCACTATGTCCATAGGCAATATCACAATATATTGAGAAAAGACTGAAATGCTCAACAACTTCATCTTACTTGGACCCATAGTTAATACCCTTGGTACCCACAGTTAGGAAATCAGGAATGTATTGCACTGGAAAAGTCTGAAGTTAGAGCCCTCTTCAAATTATTGAGGAGTAATGACGTCAGTTTGAGGACTAAGTAGCATCTCGGTGTAGTCTTTCTGATCCGTTGCTATGCATCCGAGAGATGACCAACAAATAAGGATGACACAAAAAAGAATTAATGCCTTTGAGCTGTGGTGTTGGAGAAGAGTGCTGAACAAAGATTGTCAAAAGAACAAACAAATATGTCTTGGAGAGGATGCAGTCAGAGTGCTCTTTGGAGGCAAGGATGATGAAGCATTGTCTTACATACTCGAGCATGTTGCTAGGAGAAGCTATTCCTTGGAGAACAACATGATGCTCTGAAAACTAGAGGGTTGGCTAACGAGAAGACTCTCAACCGGGTTGATGACACTGTGACTGCTGCAATAGCCTCAAACGTGTCAGGGAGTGGGAGAATGGCATAGGATAGGACAGGGTCAGATCTGTTGTTCTTTGGGTCACTATGAGTTGTGCTTGATTCAAGGCACCTAACAATAACAACAGTAGGATGGAGCTTTTATTTTATCCTAAACCTCTCTCCTTTTACAAGAAATACTTAAGAACAAAAATGAAAAGTTAATGATTGGCTAGGAAAAATTGAATAATAAGACTTACACATCCACTGCCACATACCCCACTAACATCTGATAGCTTAGTGATTTCCCTGTTTCCCCTTTTCCATCCCCTTCGTTTTTGAACATTTAAACACATTTTGGTCAGTTATTCTTCTATTTCACAATAATGGCCTTTTGCAGTACTTGTCCTTTTGAGTGAGTTATTTCCATTGAACTGGATTATATCTCAAGATCAGGAAGGCAACAATCCTCACCACCCAGCTGGTAAACAATGTCATGATAGATGGAGAACAGATTGAAATTGTCAATTATTTCATCTTCCTTGGGATCCAAAATCAACACCTGTGCACCAGCCATCAAGAAATAAAACGACATGTTGCAATAGGAAAGTCTGCAGGCAAGGACCTCTCCAAAGTTATGAGGAGTTATGCATCATTCATAATGTGGTCTTTTCATCACTAGCTATGCAAATGATAACTAGACAATGGAAAAGCATGACAGAAGAAGACTTGAATCTCTTGATCTGTGGTGTTAGAAAAGAGTACAGAATATCCCATGAACTGACAAAAGAATAAGCATATTTCTTGGACAAAGGACAGGCAGAGTGATCCTTTGAAGCAAGAATTCTGAAGTTTCATCTCATATATTTTGGGCATGTAAATAAAAAGACCTAATCTTTGGAAAGATATATTATGCTTGGAAAATTGGAGGGTAAGAAAAAGGAGGAAGACTGTCAATGAGAAGCATTGACATGACACAGCAATGGATTTGACCACGTCAGAAATTAATAAGATGGAGCAGCATAGGATAAGGTTCAGGTCTGTTCGTAGAGTAGCTCTGAATCACACTCAGTCCTAGGGCACATTATAAATGCTGTGCCAATCCATCTCGTAGAGGTTCATCCTTTCTCTGACCCTTGACCTTTTCAAGTATGATGTCCATTTCCAAGGAATAGCCTTCCCTAGCAACAGGTTCAAAGTAACACAATAACAAGTGTTATAAACTGGATGAAACAAATTTGATAAATCAGAAACTTTAATGTTAGAATGCTCTTGTTGTTACATGATGTTGAGCTAAGTACAACTCATATCAATCCTATGGACAAAAGATCTGAATCCTCTTCTATAACTATGCTCATTTCTCTAGAATTTTCAGGGTTTTCAAAGGCATGGTATTTAAATGTGAATACCAGTGGCACAACTTACAGTATCGCAGCAACCACAAGTTATTTCAGTACAGCAAACTGACAGATCAGATATGTGCTCTACCACTTACAATAACCTTCTCCCCAAACACAATTAACACCAGGACCTCAGGCCACAGGCCCTTGGGCCCAATTGACTATGGAATACAAAGGCTCACCCACCAGGTTTGTTTTTGTTGTTGTTGTTGTTTTCTTTTTTTAAAATTTATTTCTTTTTCATTTCAATGAACATCTACAGAGATTTTGGAATTGCATTCATTCATTGTTGCACCCTTCTCCCCGTCCCCCCTCCCGCCACCTCCCCCCCTCCCCGTTTGCTCCTCTCCTTCAAAAGCAACAGAAAAACTCCCTCATTGGTACCCAATCCCCCCCCACACATCCCCCAACCCCAAATATAATCCACTCTGCAACCCTCATTCCGTACTCTTACGATAAACATAATGCCCTAAAATATAAAATATTCTCTCCCCTAAAGACTTCAATGCCAGTTTTGAGTGACTTAAAGAAGAAGATTCCAAGCCACAGATGATTTTTAACTAAATCCAGGAAACCAATCAGCTTACACTCAATTATGAACAAAATAAAAACATCCAAATTTCTTGTGAATGTACCATAATTACTCAATCGTTTCAATTGTCGTTTGGCATTTGGGTTGTTTCCATGTTCTTGAGATGGTGAAAAATGCTGCTAGGAACATTGGTGTATAAGTCTCCTTTTGTGCCTCAGTTCTCATTTTTTTTGAAGTATATTCTAATCTGGGTCATATGGAATTTCTTTGTTCAGCTTTTTGAGGAAATGCCAAATTGCCTTCCAGAGAGATTGTACCATTTTATAAACCCACCAACAATGTCTAAGAGTCCCTATCTTGCCACATCCATTCCAAAGGTTATTACCTTTTGTCCTTTTACACTTTGCCACTGCTACTGGAGTGAGATGCTGGTTTTGATTTGCATTTCTCTTATTGCCAGTGATTTGGAGCATTTTTTTTATGTCTGTTGGTCAAATATCTTCTTCTTTGAAAATTATTTACATGTCTTTTCCCCATTTTGTAATTGTGTCACTATGCAGCAATAATTTTTTTTAATTATTGCCTAACTTGGAAGGGACTGGAGAGCATTATGCTAAGTGAACTCAGTCCCATATTGACATATACTGTACAAGGTAGTTATTGTAGAAAGAGTATGAGGAGCCATAGGGTAGAGGATGGGAGCAGAATGATGAGGATGGACAGAGGTGGGGTGAGATGGAGTGGAAGGGTGGTTAATCATACGCTCATATAATCTGATTAGTAAGTAAAAAAAAAAATGGGAAAGATTCCATGTGAAAAACAATGTACATGAACTTTGTAAGTAAACCAGCATAAAATAACACTTTTTTAAAAATTAAAAAAAAACCCAAACAAACAAAAAAATCCTAACAGCTTACACTCAACTTTCACTTAAATCACTACAACCTCCCCTCCAGAATCCAAATGTTTCACAGAGGAGCGTCCAAACACTTGTTATTTTTATGTGTCATCACGCTGCCTGCAAGTCTTAACAACCATGCTCTTTCTTGAGCCAACCTTATTTTCTCTGTCACACCTACCCCCGTTATCCCAGTCACTGAGTCAATCCATCTCATTGAAAATCTTCCTCTCTGGCACTGACCCTTCATCCTCCCAAGCATGATGTTCCTCTTCAAGTATTGTTCCCTCTTTGCAACATGCCCAAGGTATGTCAGATGAAGGCTCAGAATCCTTGCCTCCAAGGAGCAGCCTGGCTTCACCCTCTCAAGGATGAACCTGTTTGTTCTCCTAGCAATCCATGGTATATTCAGTACTCTTCTCCAGCATCACAGCTCAAAGGCATCAATTCTCCTTTTATCATTCCAAGTCACTGTCCAGATTTCTTATGCATGGCATGTAATTGCAAAGTCCATAGCCTGGATCAGGCCCTCCTTGGTCTCCAGAATGATATTCATTGCTCTCATAAGTACTCTAGAAATGTCCCTGATGGCAGATTTTCCAATGCAGTTTGTCTTTTGATTTCACGGCTGCTGGGACCAAAAGTGTTGATCATGGAGCTAAGCAAACTAAAACTGTTAACAATCTCGATTTCTTCACTGTCTATCATGATGCTGTCCATAGGCCTAGTAGTGAGAATCTTTGTTTTCTTGATGTTGAGCTTCAATACATAGTGAAGGCTTCAGTCTTTGACCTTCTGTAGCTAGTGCTTCAGGTCATCCTCAGTTTCAACAAACAAGGTTGTGTTATCTGCATAATGCAAGTTGTTTATTAGTCTTCCTCCAATCCAGACGCTACCTTCCTCTTCATAAAGCCCAGTCTCCTGGATGATCTATTCTGCATATAGACTGAAAAGGTATGAAGATAGGACACATCCTTGTACACCCTCCCCAGTGCAGCATTTCCTTGCTTTGTTCTGACAACTGCCTCTTGGTCCAAATAATGGTTTATAGAGCCTGATCAAAGGTTCTGAGATTCCCATTCTTCTTAGAGTTAGCCACAGTTTATTGTAATCCATACAGTTAAGTGCCTTTGCGTAGTCAATGAAACACAGAGACTCCTCTGGTGCTCTCTGCTTTCAATCAAGATCTAACATTAGCTATAATGTCCCTAGTAGCACAGCCTCTTCTAAACCCAGCCTGAACATCCTTCAGTTCTCTGTAGACGTGCTGTTTCTGTCGTTCTTGGATCATTTTCAGAAAAATCTTGCTTGCATGTGATATTAATGATATTATTTGATAGTTTCCACACTCTGTTGAGTTACCTTTCTTTGGAATGGGAACAAATATCGGTATGTTCTAGTTAGTTCGTCAGATGTTTGTCCTCCAGATTTATTGGCACAACTTGATGAGCATATTCAGGGCAGTTTCTGTTGAAATATGTCAGTTCACATGCTCTCAGTTCCTGAGGCCTTGTTTTTTTTTGCTAATTCCTTGAGAGAAACTTGAACTTCTTCCTTCATCACTACAGGCTCTTGTTCTTACTTTGTTTCATTAAATTCTTCTGTGTCAGCAATTCTTTTTGGTACAGTGACTCTGTATACTCCTTCCATCTTCTTTTAGTGCTTCCTGGATAATTTAATATTCTTCTCAAAGCATCCTTAAGTATTGCAAATCTCGGCTTGAATTTGTTCTTCAGTTCCTTTAGCTTAAGAAATGCCAAACCTGTTCAGCTCTTTTGATTTTCTGACTCTAAATCTTTGCCGATTTCATTATAATTCTTTGTTTTTTCTTCCGATGTTGCCCTTTGAAATCTGTCCAACTCCTTAATTTCTTGATTTCTTCTCTTTGCTTTGACTTCTCAGCATTCTAGTGCAATATTCAAAGTCTCTTCTGACATCCATCTTAGTCTTTTCTTCCTCCTCTTTGTAATGACATTTTGCTCTCTTCACAAATTATGTTCTTGATAACCTCCTATCTCATCTGGTGTTCAATGTCTCAAATCTGTTCCTGAGATGGTTTTGAAATCCAAGTGAGCTAAACTCAAGGTCAATTTTCGGTTCCTGTAGATTTAGCAAAGAAAAAAAAATAATAGAAAACAAATTAGTTCCTTTTGTGGGAGAAATGGTAACAGTTTGCAGACAAGAAGATATTTATGAGAAGCTGACTAATCTCAGAGGGGAATGATGAGTTCACCAAACTGAAGAGAATGAGTGTATGTATAGTTAGGAGGCTGAATCTAGGCATACATGCTTCTGTACTATGAAAAATTCCTGTTCCAAATGTAGAACAAAACCTTTTGAGCCAAAAGGTATAAAGTTATACTCGGACAGTGTGTTTATAAGCATGTTTATAATGTGACTGGTTTTCAAGAACCGTTTGTTTCTTTCTGAGTCTAGTAATAGACCACAGGAACTTTGTACACCTGGGGCTATTATGTAACCCTAGGTAATTCTTGTGTTTATATAAAAATCAGTTGAGACTCTTGTTAAAATGTGGGTTCTGATTTAGTGCATCAAAGTGGAAAAGAAAATTCTCAGCAAGTGGTTAAATAAGAGAAAGCAAATTGAAAGCCCTGATTTTTTTAAAAGAACTTTATTTTTAAGAATTTATTGAAAGAAAATAGTAATCTTTCACAAAAATTTTTTTAATAAGAATGATTATTACATAGATTCTAATCTTTCTGTCTTTCTCACTGAATTTGAGTGGGAAAAGCTGGCCCTCCTGTGTGTTTTGGAGACTGTAAATTGATGGGAGCAGATTGTTCATCATTTTTTTAATTATTAGTGCATTTCTTTCAAGAGATATTTGTTCTTTTGATAATTCAGAATATATTCAATATTATTCACTCATATTACAATTCAAAGGCATCAGTTCTTCTTGGGTATGCCTTATTTGTTAAGCAGTTTTAACATGTATATGAAGAAGTTGAAAATGCCCTGATTTGTACAGATGGCTTATTATGCACATGTGTGCTCTCTCAATCTATATATATATAATATGTAATTTTTTACCATGCGCACATTGTATAAGAAAATAATAATGATTTGAGTGGCTGAATAACTAATTCTGTTCCAATTATTTTTTATATGAAGGGAAGGCCCTCTATGAGGTGGATTGGTTCAGTGATGGGGTAATCGGGATGGGTCTATCAGAGACAGTGCGATTGGCACAGGACAGAGCAGAGTTTAGGGCTGTTGTACATAGGGTCGCTATGAGTCACAAGTGACTCGACAGCACATAACAATAACAATATTATCTTTGATAATCAGTTTTGAGAAAGAAATGTGAAACTTGTTATGCTTAATGTTCTCAGTTCAAGTCAGCCCCATGTCTGCTATTTTTAAAAAGTGCACAGTCTGAAACATCTTCTTTGGGCATATTGTGGTGTCTTTTATATATTGTTGAATCTTTATATTATTATATCTTCTATATATTTTTGAAGCAATATAGACAAGCTGTAAAAAAGTCTAAATGGACTATTTGTGCACACATTTAGTTATTTCTATTATATAATCAATAAAAATATTTTAATTCTTTGTCTTAATTCAATATCATTAAAGCACATAATAAAACTTAAATATAATACTATTTTTTCCTTTTGAAACTTTTAAATCTATCAAGTGGAAGCACTTTAATATTTAATTTTACAATCATGTAATCTGTTCAATACAGTTTTAAAATTAACAAAAGTGGACATTTGTGACTAAGAAAACTTTTTCTACTTTTAATCTCAGGAGTTACTACTTTTAGTTATTAAGTAACTAAGTTCTGACACTATTGTTTCTTTACAGTTCTTAAAATAATATTTATTGATAATACTTTTTAAATCAGTAGTTTGTATGAATATTTTTACTTTTGTTGCAACAAATGAAAATAATATTCCTTCTGATCAAAACATACATTTGTTTCTGTATTCATTTGTTCCAGCCTTTATTACAATATATGTTTAGCTGTGTAACTGAAAGAAAGGTAAACATGAGGAGAGCCAAGGAGCCTCCGTGGTGTAAAAGCTAAGTATTTGGTTGCTAAGCAAAATGTTGATGCTTCAAATCCCATTTACTCTGCAGCAGGAAGAGCTAGAAATCTATCCTTGGAAAGATCACAGCCTACTAAACCCTATGGGAAAGTTGTATTCTGTCACATGGGGTTGCTATAAGTTGAAATTAACTCAGAGGCACCTAACAGCAAAATAAATAAATATATGAAGAGAACAGAATAGCTAGGAGAGTGTGGGCACTAATTCATAATATATAAATATTTTTTCAAAGATATTTGTTCCAGGAGATGAAGTCTGCTGAAAAACATTACTGATTCTTAAAACCTGTTGGAAAATGAAGCTAAACCAAAGGGAAAGAGCCCTGCGGGGGTTGTGAAGTCAGTTAAGCTTCATACATATGTTTGCTGACATTTGGAAGAATGAACACTTCTCATCCCCCTTTGACTGCATTAAAAAGCATTGGAAAAGCTTGTGGATTCAGGTTTCATGCTCCTTTGCAACTGAATTCCTTTCCTTTTCATATTTTAAATTTGTAACATGTTCTATGTAGTACTTAAGTGAACATCCTGTTCTTGGGGCTTCTAAAACTTCATTGCTTTGAACAGTGTACCACATGGCAATGCTACAAACATAAAGAGTCCAGCTGTTAAGATGGAAAATACCATATAAATCACTGTGAAAGCATCTTGTCTTACTGCTTTGGAGAGCCCACTGAATTATTTTAAAGGAAAAGGATACTCACTTAAAAGCCTCCAAAAAGTACTGTCATGTTTCTTTGGAGTTTAGATTATAATCTCAAACTCTTTCATGAAAGAAAGGTTTACATAACTTATTCCTTGCACAAAGGAAGAAAAAAAAAGCACAACAATTTTCCCCAATAATGTCTTAAATCGCTCTTTTTCATAACTTCCTTGATGTGGTTTGCAAGATCTGAAAATGTATAATTAATTCCACTTAAATTCTAATCATCTAAATTGAAAGTCTTTGAAATAATACTTTACTTCTTGCCACTTTATCTTTAAAAAAGAAAAATAAACTCCAAGGTAAGTCTTTTAGATATAAAGTGTTTCTGGAAAAGAGGAGCTCTTTAAAAGTGGACAATCTTAGAACTTGGGAGCATCTTGGAAAAAATATTGAGTCAGGGTAATTCTGAGAACTTGTGCCATGGATAATTTTTGTTCATATTGTGATTTTTTTTTAAGTGGGCAGATGTGGTACAAGCTGATCTACAGAAATACAGTAAATGCAGGCAGAAAAAGTCTAAATAGTGTAGAAGAAAGAGTTTGTGCTTATAGACACAAATTTGGGTGGTTAGCTGAATGTATGTTAGTTCTTTTTCCTGTTTAGTCCACAGTTCTACATGGATGGTGACCATAAAAACAGTCTGTTATTGTCTTAATGCAGCACCTTCATTTCAAGAGGCTCTTGAGTTGCTTCTCTTGACAATCTCCAGGCTGTAAATTGAATCTCTAAAGTTGAAATAAATAAGAAAGTAATAGGGGAGCTCTGGTGGCCTAGTGGCAAGGACCTGCATCTACAATCCCAGAGGCACACGGTTCAAATCCACCAGATGCTCTGCCGGGGAAGGAGGGACAATTTCCTCCTGTGCCAGTCAGATCTGATTTGACGGTACACTCACACAAAAAGAATAAAAAGAAAAAAAAAAAGAAACTTAAAAAAAAAAGAAATTAATAATACTCATTCATTGCCATGCAGTTGGACCCAACTCATAGTTAGCCCTCTCGTAGTGGGTTTTCAGAGGCTATAAATTCCATGGGAGGAAATCACTCATCTTTCTCCCAAGGAGCAGAGATTAGATTCCAACAGACAGAGGAACACTGCCTTTGGGTTAGGAGCACAACTTCTGTGGACCACACAGTTTAAACTATGTCAGCTTGTCTTTCTTATGAAATCCATTTTCTATCCTGACTTAACATATGACCCTTAATGACTATTTTTAATTGGATTATTTCAAAATACTTGTGTCATTGTTGTTGTTGGTATGTGCCGTCGAGTTGCTTGCGACTCATAGCAATCCTACTATGTACAACAGCCCTAAACTCTGCTCTGTCCTGTGCCAATTGCACCGTCTCCAATACATCCATCCCAATTAAACCAGTCACTGAATCAATCCACCTCATAGAGGGCCTTCCTCTCCTGCGCTGTCCCTCCACTCTCCCAAGCATGATGTCCCTCTCCAAGGACTGGTCTCTCCTCACAAAATGACCAAAGTATGACTCCTTGCCTCCAAGGAGCCGCCTGGTTTAGGTGAATAAATATTGTATTTCAAGATGGATCTAGAAATGTTTTTTTTTAACTATGAAAGTGACCCCACTTTTTTCTCTCCTCACCTTTTCATCTCCAGCATAGTTACGAGATTCAAAATGTCCCATTCTAATCCATCTCATTTTGCTAATACCCAATATGTCAGTATTTACGCATTCTATTTCTTTACAATGTCCAGTTTTTCTACATTCATGCTTCTCACATTCCACGTACCAGTTGTTAATTTCTTCTTACAACTGTTTCTCCACCTTTGTGTTTTTAACATCGAGAGTCTACTCTAAGTATGCTCTGCTGTACATAGTATTTTTTCAAAGGCCAGTTACATTTCAGTAGTGGATGGCCAATCCTTCTTCCTAGTCTGTCTTAATTTGAAAGTTCGCAGTTAGAAGAATATCTGACAGACAAACATTTTTTACCAACCAGATGAAAGATACTTTCCTTACAGAAGTAAGCAATACATGCACTACCTCCCTGACCCCAAGCACGCATGACTTGTCTCTACCCATTCCCTGCTACATGCCCATTCCATTGTCCATCTCTTGTTTAGGAGAATGTAGGTCCATATTCCATGTACCAACTTCAGATAAAGATTTTTGCTTGAGGCTGTACTCAGGGAAGATCCTGGCCACAGAGCTTCTGCTAAGATCTATGACTTACTGTCTCTGTTTATATTGCTGACAAAATGAACACTCAGAACACTTGATCGTCCTTATATGAAACCTGTACTTGGACCAAGAAGCAGTCCTCAGAACAAAGCA
Organism: Elephantulus edwardii; assembly: GCF_000299155.1. Classification (NCBI taxonomy): domain Eukaryota; kingdom Metazoa; phylum Chordata; class Mammalia; order Macroscelidea; family Macroscelididae; genus Elephantulus; species Elephantulus edwardii. Next base: position 4,196,661 of record NW_006399906.1, on the reverse strand, counting down.
AGGAAACGCTGCATGGTTCAAAATAAGGAAAGGAGTGCATCAGCGATGTATCCTGTCCCCATATTTTTTCAATCTGTATGCAGAACAGACCATTCGGCAGACAGGGTTTTATGAGGAGGAATGTGACATCAAGATTAGAGGAAGACTCATTAACAACCGATGATATGCAGATGACACAACCTTGCTTGCTGAAACTGAAGAAGACTTGAAGCGCTTGTTGAAAAAGGTCAAAGACTGTATTCTGCAGTATGGATTGAAGCTTAATATCAAGAATACAAAGATTCTCACCACTGGGCCTATTGGCGGCACCATAATAGATGGAGAAAAGATTGAAGTTGTTAGCAATTACAGCTTGTTCGGATCCACAATCAGCACTTTTAACACCAACAGTCAAGTAATCAAAAGATGAACTGCTTTCATGGACCTTTCTGAAATACTGAATAGAAACTATGTCAGTCCAGATACAAAGGTATGCCTAATCCAGGCCATGGTCTTCTCAATTACTTGTTATACTTCAGAGTTGGGCAATGGCTAAAGATGACAGAATAGATGCCTTTGAGTCGTGATGCTGGAGAAGAGTCTTAAACATACAATGGACTGCCAAGAAACCGAATAGGTCTGACTTGGAGAGGGTGAAACCATGTTTTCCTTGGAGCCTAGGATTTTGAAGCCCCACCTCACTTACTTTGGGAATGTGGCAAGGAGAGATAGGTCCTTGAAGAAGGACAAGGTAAGAAAGGAAGACCCCAGATGAAATGGATTGATACAGTGACTGGGGCAATGGGTGTTGGTGTGCCAGAAATAGTGAGACTAACTCAGGGCAGGGAAGGGTTCAGAGCTGTTCTACACAGGGTCATTACGCATCACAGGAGACCCAATAATGTTTTATGACAGGGTTGGAAGCAAGAGTGCCATCCACTTGCTAAATAACTTGCCTCTGGAAACTCTATGAACTTTGATAAATGTCGATAGTTGTAGAGAAGCTTCAGGCCTTTTGTTCATAGGTTCGCTATGAGTCACGCTCCACTCGAAGACAAGCAACAACAACAAAAATGTATGTGAGCTTTCTCTTTCATGATAGCATGGCTAATTCTGTTACCTTTATATATGTGTGTTAGAAAAAGAGTTAGTGTGAACTCAAATACAGCTTATTAGTATTTAGCTTACTTAGTGTAAGCTTCATTCATAAAATGGAGGAGCTTAATAATTTTCTCAAAGATTTTTAAAATAATAAGCTGAATAAATATTATTAAGAGTTTACAGCACTTACTGATTCACAGTAAGTGCTTGCATGGAGATAAAGTATAAATACGCAAACTGCACTAGAATTTATAGTCTTAATTGATTATCTTTGTTTATTAGTAGTGATACAAATGTCACAGATATTATTGTTATGTGTCTTCAAGTTGTTACTAATGCATAGCTGACACTCAGCTGATTTTAAATTTTCAGAGCTAAAAAATCACTAGAGAGGAGAGTGCCCCTTCATCTCCCAAGAAGCAGCTGCTGGGTTCAAACCTCATGCCTTTGAGACTTTAACACAGCTCTTACCGCCTCATTTCTAAGGTATTAAAGAATACATAGTAAAAAATGTCAGCCTACAGTGAACACTGGAGATCTAGTATGCAAATTATTTATGCAGGCAATTTAACAAATAATGTGAAACAAGTATTTTTGCCTTAAGTGTCTTAGTTCTCTATCTTCCCACACACTACATTTCTGTTACACATTTTTCTGTTTTTATTTTTGGTGGTTTCTCAGCGGGGGTGAAGCATATGTTTGGCAAATATATTGCTGTGAAGATACTAAGAATATTTTTTTCCTCATTGAACTTTTTTTACACATGCCACATTGATTGAGTCAAAAAGGATGTGTGGAACAAAGCATGGAAGAGATTGTTTCTGATGTTTCCATTATGTAGACATAGTCATGATATATTTCAACAGCCATCTTTTAAAAGAAAGAACCTATTGTACTAACTTTGCAAATAAGAAAGTCATATATTTGTTCAACTCCTAAGAATGAAATGTAGAAGCAAGATTGGTGTGTAGATGTTTGTAAACCCATTTTGCATTGCAATGTAAAGAAAGACAATATAATGCTTATTGTAAGACCAAGGTAAAACTTACTATGCCTGGAGCTTCTCTGTTTGACAAAGAACTTCTATTTATCAAATGTTAAACATATGGGTTTAACGGTTCATATTAGAAGCATTCCTGAGGGATTTGCACTATTTGTGAGGTTGTATTCACTTCACTTTATTTCTTTCCTGTGGTTCTTCTATTTCCCTTTGGGAGGTATTTCATGTATATATTATTGCTTTGAAGATTTTTCGTTTCTATCTCATGCTTAACACCTGTCATTGGCTTCTTGTATAACTTATGAGAAATGAATGACATTTTCTACCTGCATTGTAATCTCTATAAGATAAATTAGGCTTGTGCCAATTTAGAAAAAAAATGGTATCTATATATTTACTCTTTTTTAAGTAACAGTGTTTACTCAGTATTGATAAAATTTTGAACTTAATAGTGTGTTATTTTTTACTTCATTAATAATTTGCTAATTTTTATAGAAAACAAAATGACAGCTACTTATTTTTTTTACTTGTTTTTATTATTTTTCCCAAACAATCTGAGAATTAAGGACCTTTATACGAAATAACTAAAGATCCGATAAAGTACTTCCTTCTAAAGTGCCATTTAATTCCCATTTTTCTTTAGGTTTTAAACTTTATTATTGCTGCAATAAGTTATCAATTGGAACTTAAAGAGGGACTTATTTTTCTTGCTATGTTATAAAAAAGTTGTATTTAAGACCTCAGTCATGATTCATTAATGAATGCTTGGCAGACAATTGTTAAAAAGATCACCTGCATGTTTGGTTTGTCTGTAGATGGCAAGGGCAGTGCCTTTCGCATATAAATTGATTAGCATTGATATGAATAACAAAGATAAATATATTGGTGAATGTGCTTAAAGAATGAATTACTGGAAGAGAGTCAGCCCGTTATTTCTGTGGTCATATCTGCTCTTTTTCTGTTTTTATTAAACTTGAATGATTAAATGGAAAGCAGGTTAAAAGAAAATAACAAACCATACTGTGGTTTGGACAAACATTACATTCAAAGGGATACTTCTTATTTCTTAAATAAAATCTTTATATTTACCCTTCTGGCAGAGCTTTTGTTTCTCATAATTTTCTAACCCTTTCTCAGCTGGTACTAACATATTATAACATTCGTGGGTATTCCAGTTACTGCCACAACACAAGCCTTTATTCTTTTTTAAGTTACAGAGAAGAACATATGTCTCTTAATCTCATCTGAATTATGTTTTAATTATAAACAGATAATTTAATAAATAAAAATGTTCTAAAGAGCTTTGAGTAGAGATTTTTATCAAGTAGCAAGCATATGGGTTATGGTAGTGATGATTTTTATTTTTTAATTATCTGAGGCCATGGTGTGTGGGTTTTTTGAGTTTGGTTTTTTTTTTATGTCTTACATTTAATTCCCTTCCAAATGGATAAAATGAATTTATAATTACGTGGAATCAGATTTGGAAAATTGTATACATCTTTTTTGGGGTTTAGGGAATGTTTAAGATTTATTCCTTGTAAATAGAATCGACATTTTAGGATTTTTATGACAAATGATAAAGTATTTCCAATTATTATTTTATGTATATGATCTAGTGTTTACATAATTATTTGAAATTTGTCCCAGTTTCTACCAACTTGGAAATTTAAATTATTTAATCATAAGGACTATATCATTATAGTTAAATTTCTCCCTTCCTATAGTTGTTAGTGAGTTAAGATACACATGCTTTTCCCATTTTACCTACGAACCCTGCATAAATGGTAGAAATGTAAGATTTAGTATTGATTGACATTCTCTAGTTTTCTTTAATACATCATTACCCATCTCATTGCAAAAATTCGATTTAATGATTAGACATTGTTCTCTTATGGAAGCTTTATTATATAAAAATGAACCAATTGGTACTGTCTTTACCACACTTTTTAATAATGCAAACCCTTAGACTTAATTTTTGGTTGTGCTTATTTTTTTCCTATTTGCATATATTTTCTGCTTTGATTTCTTTTCAGTCTTAAATACTACACATATATAATTAAATACTAAGCATAGTTTCTTGTTGTTCTTGTTGTTGTTATGTGCCATTGAATTGACAATGACTTATCGTGACCTTATGAACAATGGCTCTGAACTTTGTGCTATCCTGAGACATCACCATCTCTTACACATCTGATCCCATTGCAACAGTCATAGTGTCAATTCATCTCAGCCAGTGTCTTAATCACTTACACTGACCTTATACCCTTCCAAGTGTGATGTCCTATTTATTTATTGTTGTTAAATGCTGTCTAGTGACTATTAATCACGTCAACCTATGAACAATGGCTCTGAACCTTGCACTTTTCTGAGCTAACTTCATGATCTCTAGCACATCTGACCCCATTCACTGTATCAATCCATCTCATCTAGGGTTTTCTTTTTCAGCACAGATTCTCTACTCTTTCAAGTATGTAGCATTCATATTATTTATTTGTTATTTTAGGATTTTTTGTTTTGCTTTTTGTATTTTTTTTCCACCAATGAATGTAGACCAAATGAGCTCTGGGAGGATATCAAGAAAATCATCCATGAAGAATTCGAAAGATCAAAACAAAGGCTGAAGAAGAAGAAAAAGAACAAGATGGATGTCAGATGAGAGTGTGAATATTGCATTAGAGCACTGAGAAGCCAAAGCTAAAGCAAGAAACCAAGAAATCAAAGAGCTGAACAGAAAATTTCAAAAGGCAGGCCGGGATGACAAAGCAAGATACTATAATGAAATGTGCAGAGAGCTGGAGTCAGAAAATCAGAAGAGCTGAAGTCGCTCAGCAATTCTTAAGCTGAAGGAGTGAAAAACTAATTCAAGCCACATGTGGCAATACTTAAGGGTACTTTGGGTAGAATGTTAAATGATCCAAGAAGTATTAAAAGAAGATGGAAGGAGTACACAGAGTCACTGTATCAGAAGGAATTGGCTGACATAGAATAATTTCATAAAATAATTTATGAGCCAGATCCTTTGATGATCAAGGAGGAAGTTCAAGTTTCTCTGAAAGAATTGGCAAAAACCAAGGCTCCAGGATTTGATGGCATACCAATTAAAATATTTCAACAAACAGATGCTGCCCTGGTTGTGCTCACTAAGTTGTACCAAGAAATCTGGAGGATAGCCAGCTGGCCAACTGACTGGAAAAGATCGATATTAGTTCCCGTCCCAAAGAAAGGTGACCCAACAAAGTGTGGAAATTATTGAGCAATATCATTAATATCACTATGAGTTGCAAGCGAGTAAATGACACATAACAACAACAACAACACCATCATTAATATCACATGCAAGCAAGATTCTGCTGAAAATTATCCAAAACCGATTGGAACAATATGTCAGCAGAGAACTGTCAGATGTGCAGGCTGGATTTAGAAGAGGTTGTGGTACTAGGAATATTATAAGTAATATTAGATGGATCTTGGCAGAAAGCAGATAATACCAGAAGCATGTCTATTTGTGCTTCATTGACTATGCAAAGTCTTTTGACTGTGTGGATTGCAACAGGTTGTGGCTGACTCTGAGAAGAATGGGATCCCAGAACATTTGATTGTGCTAATGCTGCATGGTTCAAAATTGGGAAGGGCATACGCCAGAGATGCATCCTATCTCCATACCTTTTCAACCTATATGCAGAACAAATTATCCCGGAGGCTGGGCTCTATGAGGAGAAATGTGGGGTCAAGATTGGTGGACGATTTATCAACAACCTGTGTTATGTGGATGATACAACCCTGCTTGCTGAAACTGAAGAAGACCTGAAGCACGTGCTGCAGAGAGTCAAGGACTGCAGCCTACAATATGGATTGAGGCTCAATGTCAAGAAGACAAAGATTCTCACCACTGGACCAATTGGCAGCATCAGGATGGATGGTGAAGAGATTGAGATTGTACACAGCTTTAGTTTGCTTGGCTCCACAGTCAACAGTCTTGGCACCAGCAGCCAGGAAATTAAAAGGTGCATTGCCAGGGGAAAGTCTGCTGTTAGAGACCTGTCCAAAGTGCTGAAGAGCAATGGTGTCTCTCTGAAGACTAAGGTGCATCTGATACAGGCTATGGTCTTCGCAATCACTTTTTATGCATCAGAGAGTTGGACAATGACTAAGGAGGATAGAAGGAGAATTGATGCCTTTGAGCTGTGGTGCTGGAGAAGAGTATTGAATATACCATGGACTGCTAGGAAAACAAACAGATTTGTCCTGGAAAGGGTTAAACCGGGTGGCTCCTTGGAGGCAAGGATTCTGAGGCTCCATCTAACATACTTTGGACATGTTGTGAGGACAGACCGGTCCTTGGAGAGGCACATCATGCTTGGGAGGGTGGAGGGACAGTACAGGAGGGGAAGGCCCTCTATGAGGTGGATTGATTCAGTGACTGGGATAATTGGGATGGGAGTGTCAGAGACAGTGTGATTGGCACAGGACAGAGCAGAGTTTAGAGCTGTTGTACATAGGGTCACTATGAGTTGCAAGCTACTCGACGGCACATAACAACAGCAACAACAATGCTAAACCTATATTTGGACCAAGCGGCAGTCATCAGAACACAGCAAGGAGACACTACATGGTTAAAAATCAAGAAGAGGGTCTGTCAGGGATGTAGTTTTTCTCCATACCTTTCCAATCTTTATGCAGAACAGATCATCAGAGACACTGGGCTATAGGAGGAGGAATGTGGCATCAGGATTGGTGGAAGTTTCATCAACAACCTCCGTTATGCAGTTGATAAAGCCTTGCTTGCTGAAACTAAAGAGAACATGAGATATTAGCTTCAGAATGTCAAGGACTGTAGTCTTTAATACGAAATAAAGCTTGAGCTTTATCACAAAAACAAAGATTCTCACCACTGGGCCAATTGGCAGCATCATTATGGATGAGGAAGAGATTGAGATAGGTAACAGTTTTAGTTTGCTTGGCTCCACAGTCAACACTCTTGGCACCAGGAGCGAGGAAATAAAGGAATGAATTTCATTGAGAAAGTCAGCTGTCAGGGACCTCTGAAGATTACTGAAGAGCAACGACATCAGGCTGGAGACTAAGGTGTGCCTGATCCGGGCTATAGTCTTTGCAATTAAGTGCTACGCATTGGAGAGTTGGACAGTGACTAGGGATGATAGAAAGAGAATTGATGCCTTTGAGCTGTGGTGCTGGAGAAGAGCGTTGAATATACCATGGACTGCTAGGAGAACAAACTGTCCTGAAGAAGGTGAAGCCAGAGTGCTCCTTGAAGCCAAGGATTCTGAGGCTTCTTCTGACATACCTTAGGCATGTTGCAAGGAGGAACTGGTCATTGGAGAGGGACATCATGTTTGGGAGAGTGGAGGGACGGCATAGGAGAGGAAGACCCTCAATGAGATGGATCAATTCTGTTATTGGAGTGGTGGGAATGAGTGTGTTGGAGACGGCAAGTTTGGCACAAGATAGAGCAGCGTTTAGGACTCTTGTACACAGGGTCACTATGAGTCACAAGTGACTCAACGGCACATAAGAACAATAAGTTTTTTTAAAAATCAACCTATAGGGAGCTCTTGTTCTAATGGTAGATATTTGTATTGCCAACCCAAAGACAGGTGGTTCATATTCACTAGCGGCTAGTAGGAGAAAAATGGACAAACCACACCTGTGAATTTTATAGCCTCTGAAAAACTTCTAGAGGGTAATGGGGAGAAAGATGGATAATCTTCTTCTGTGTGACTTATAGACTTTGAAATCCCACTAGAGTTTTCCACTGGAGAGTCAGCTATGACTTAGTTTACACTCAGGAGTAATAAGTAGCAGTTGCTATTGTTGGTATGTATGCTAGAGTGAGAAATGACTCATAGCAGCTCCTCCAGCTAGTTTTAAGAGTCAATAAATTGCATAGAAGGAGATTGCTCATCTTTGTTCCACATAGCAGCTGGTGGATTTGAACTATTTGCCTGTGGGTTAGCAGTGCAACTCCTTACCATCACCAGAGCTCCCTGTTATAGTAATAGTAGTAGTCTTCATCGTCCTTGTCTCTGCTAATACACTAAACTAAGACAACACCATCTTTCATCTGGATTATTGCCATAGTCTGTTAGCTTTGATCGCACTACCTGTTTTTTGCTTCACCCCATATTCTTTCCATCTCAGCCCACACAGAAAGAGGAATAATCATACTGTTCTCTTCTCATTCTTTTGCAACATAGTCTGTAAATCTCTTCTTTTTTTCACTCTCCACTTGTTTCCCAACTTACTTGGAAAATAACCAAATATATGATCTACAAGGACAGAAACAGTTTCATTTTTCATGTTTCTCTGACTGCATTTCAAATCACTTCTCAGTCTTTTGACTTTAGTCAATTGGTGATCTGGAAAATGTAAGACTCTAATTTCTTAGTTTTGTCTCTGCCCTAAAACCAACTTTCTCAAGATATTCACAACTTAAGCCACACAATTTCTTCAAGACTTTTCTCAAGTATTAACTTTTTTATTGAGGCTTTTCTTCAACAATTGATTACACTTATTTACCCATTTTCCCTGGTAGATCTTTAATTCCTTCTTTTTAAAATTTTGTTTCATATACTAATGTCTAAAAGTTGTATGTTTTATTTCTTTTAGGCGTGTACTCCTCTGTGCAACTATTAAGAACATAGAAGCTACTAAGACAAATTTTTGTTATGTTTTTCCTGATATTATTTAGGTACTTATCTCCTTCATTTAGTATAGTGGTTGTCATATCATATAATAGGTGCTCAATAATTATTATTGAAAGAATAAATAGTAATAAATAATATAAAAGTAAATTATCACATTTGTGCATTTTCTTCAATGAATTTGAGGAAATATAAAATGTTGTAAAAGCATGATTGATGCTGAGTGAAATAATTCTGTTTTATAAGGGCAGATTATTATCAGTAGCCGGAAAACATGGACTTGGTGACGGAAATAAGGCTGGAGACAGAATGATAGAATTCTGCACATTCAATGATTTATTCATTTCAAATATTTTTTATAAGAAACACAAATGCCAATTAGGGAGTTTTTCTTTTGCTTTTCAAGGAGAGGAGCAAATAGGGGGGAGGGGGGAGGGGTTTGTGCAGGGAGAAGGGTGCAACAATGAATGAATGGAATCCCAAAATTTCATTGAAATGAAAAATAAACAACCTAAATTTAAAAAAAAAGAAACATAAATGCAGGCTATATACATGGATTTTACCTGATTGTATGCATAGGAATCAACTCAATTACTTTTGTGGAAAGAATCTCTGGAGAAGCTCAATACCAGCTGTGAAAACCATGCCAGGTGCTGATTGTGAAACAGACCACCAACTACTCATATACAAGTTCAAGCTGAAACTGAAGAAAATAAAATCCACAGGAACCAAAATTTGACTTAAGTCTATCCCACTCAAATTTTAAAATCATCTCAGGAATAGATTTAAGACCTTGAACACCAACACACTGGGCCAAGGGCAGGGACAACACTGTAACTAATGGTTAACTCCACAATGAGGGATTTACAATTCACTGTTTTGTTTTGTTTTTTTTTTTATAATTATATTTTATTAATTTTCATA
>NW_006399906.1:4182794-4184055 GCF_000299155.1 Elephantulus edwardii | reverse complement strand
AACAAGAGCAGAAATAAATGAAATAGAAAACAGAAAAACAATTGAAACTATCAACAAAACTAGGAGTTGGTTCTTTGAAAAGGTCAACAATTCACTGTTATATAAATTGTTTGTCTGTCAGATACTCCTAAATTTGAACATTCAGATTAAGACAGACTAGGAATAAAGATTGTCCATCCACTTCTAAAAAAGCAGGCCTCTGAAAACCCCATGTACAACAGAACACATGTAGATAACAGAAAGGGCAACTGAGGCTGAGCTTTCAGGTATGGAAATGCAAAGGAAGAGGAACAGTTGTAAGCAGACACTAGTGATTGGGACATGGAATGTGAGAACCATGAATGTAGGAGAATTAGACATTATTAAGAAAGAAATGGAATGCATAAATATTGACATACTAGGCATTGGAGAGATGACATGGACAGGCATGGGGCATTTTGAGTCAGATGGTCATATGATATATTACTCCGGAGATGAAAAGGCAAGGAAAAATGGAGTTGCTTTTATAGTTAAAAAATAATTTCTAAATCTGTCTTGAAGGACAATATTGTGAGTGACAGGATAATATCCATACACGTACAAGGAAGTCCAGTGAATACCACTAGCATTCAGATATATGCATCAACAACCAGCACCAAAGAAAAAGAAATAGATGATTTCTACCAACTTTTAAAGCCGGAGATCGATCGAACATGCAATCAAGATGCTTTGATAATAATGGGTGACTGGAATGCAAAATTTGGGAACAGAGAAGAAGAATCAGTAGTTGGAAAACATGGACTTGGTGAGAGAAATGAAGCTGGAGATAGAATGACTGAATTTTGCACAATGGCCTATTCATTGCAAATACATTTTATAAGAAACATAAATGCAGGTTATACACCTGATGGTATGCATAGGAATCAGATTGATTATATCTGTGGAAAAAAACCACTGTAGAAGCTCAATATCAGTTGTGAGAACAAGGCTAGGAGCTGATTGTGGAACAGACCACCAGCTACTCATGTGCAAGTTCAAGCTGAAGCTGAGGAAAATTAAAACGAATCCACAGGAACCAAAATATGATTTCGAGTTCATCCCACCTGAATTTCAGAACCATCTCAGGAACAGGTTTGAGGCCTTGAACACTAATGAGCGAAGACCTGATGAGTTATGGGAGGATGTCAAATGTATCATCCATGATGAGTGTGGATGGTCATTACAAAGACAGAAGAGGAAGAAAAGACCAAAATGGATGTCAGAAGAAACTCTGAAGATTGCA
>NW_006399906.1:4170145-4181884 GCF_000299155.1 Elephantulus edwardii | reverse complement strand
GGAAGATCTATTAACAATCTGCATTATGCAGATGACACAACCCTGCTTGGTGAAACTGAGGAGGACCTGAAATGCTTGCTGCAGAGGGTAAAAGGACTGCAGCCTTCAGTATGGATTGAAGCTCAATGTCAAGAAGACAAAGACTCTCATCACTGGACCAATTGGCAGTACCAGGATGGATGGTGAAGAGATTGAGATTGTTGAGGAATTTTGTCTGCTTGACTCCATGGTCAACACTCTTGGAACCAGTAGCCAGGAAATAAAAAAAAAACATATTGTGATGGGAAAATCTGCTGTTAGGGACCTCTCCAGAGTATTGAAGATCAATAGTGTCACTCTGGAGACTAAGGTGTGTCTGATACTGGCCATGGTCTTTGCAATCACTTGTTATGCATCAGAGAGTTGGACAATGACTGAGGTGGATAGAAGGAGAATTGACGCCTTTGAGCTGTGGTGCTGGAGAAGAGTATTGAATGTACCATGGACTGCCAAGAAAACAAACAGATTCATTCTGGAGAGGGTTATACCAGGCTGGTCCTTGGAGGCAAAGATTCTGAGGCTTTGTCTGACGTACTTTGGACATATTGTAAGGAGGGAGAGGTCCTTGGAGAGGTACATCATGCTTGGGAGGGTGGAGGGACGGTGCAGAAGGGGGAGACCCTCTGTGAGGTGGATTGATTCAGTGACTGGGGTAATCTGGATGAGTGTGTCAGAGGCAGTGCGATTGGCACAGGATAGAGCAGGGTTTAGGGCTGTTGTACCTCGGGTCACTATGAGTCGCAAACGACTTGACAGCACATAACAACAACAATACAACTACCAATGAGCATAGACCAAATGAGCTCTGGGAGGATATCAAGAATATCATCCATGAAGAATGCAAAAGATGATTACAAAGTCTGAAGAGGAAGAAAAGACCAAGATGGTGGTCACACAAAACTCTGCATATTGCATTAGAGCACCCAGAAGCCAAAGCTAAAGGAATAATAAAGAAATTAAATGGCTGAACAGAAAATATCAAAGGGTAGCTCGGGATGGCAAAACATGATACTATAATGAAATGTGTAAAGAGCTGGAGTCAGAAAATCAAAAGGGCTGAACTTGCTCAGCATTTCTTAAGCTGAAGGAATTGAAAAACTAATCCAAACCATGAGTGACAATACTTAAAGATGCTTTGGGGAGAGTGTTAAATGATCCAAGAAGTGATAAAAGAAGTATACAGAGTCACTTTATCAGAAGGAATTGGCTGGCACAGAAGAATTTCATGAAATAACGTATGAACAAGAGCTTACGGTGATGAAGGAGGAAGTTCAAGTTGCTCTGAAAGAATTGGCAAAAATAAGTCTCCTGGTGTTGATGGAGAACCAATTGACATATTTCAACAAACAGACACTGCTCTGGATATGATCACTAAGTTGTGCCAAAAAATCTGAAGGACAGCCAGCTGGCCAACTGACTGGAAGAGATAGATATTTGTTCCCATTTCAAAGAAAAATGACCCAAGAGAGGGGAGAAATTATTGATACCACATTCCTCCTCCTACAACCCAGTGTCCAGGAATGTGGTATCAGGATTGGTGAAAGTTTCATCAACAACCTTCATTATGCAAATAACACAACCTTGGTTGCTGAAACTAAAGAGGACATGGACATGAAATATTAGCTACAGAAGGTCAAGGACTGCCGCCTTCAATATGGATTGAAGCTTAACATCATGAAAACAAAGATTCTCATCACTGCACCATTTGGCATCATTATTATGGATGGGGAAGAGATTGAGATAGTTAACAGTTTTAATTTACTTGGCTCCACAGTCAACACTCATGATACCAGCAACAGGGAAATCAAGAGATGACTTGCCTTGGGAAAGTCAGCTGTCAAGGACCTCTCCAGAGTACTGAAGAGCAATGACATCAGGCTGGAGACTAAGGTGCACCTCAACAGGGCCATAGTGTTCTCAATTGCGTGCTATGCATAGGAGAGCTGGACAGTGACTAGGGATGATAGAAACAGAATTCATCCCTTTGAGCTGTGGTTCTGGAGAAGAGTGTTGAATATACCATGGACTGCTAGGAGAACAAACAGATTTGTCTTGAAAAGGGTGAAGCTGGGCTGCTCCTTGGAGGCAAGGATTCTGAAACTTTGTCTGACATACTTAGGGCTGGTTGCCAGGAAGGACCATTCCTTGGAGAGGGACATCATGTTTGAGAGAGTGGAGGGACAGCACAAGAGAGGAAGACTCTCAATGAGATGAATTGATTCTGTAACTGGAGTAACTGGAGCAGGTATGTCAGAGACAGTGAGGTTGGCACAGGATACAGCAGGGTTTAGGGCTCTTGTACACAGAGTCACTATGATTCACAAACAACTTGACGGTACATAAAAACAAGAAGGACAAATAATTCATACTACTATTGTAAAAATAAATGGATAGCTGAGCAAGATGTAGAAAAATATTCAAAAGGTGAAGGGAGAAAATGAAGGTTGTGGAAAAGAGGAAGAAGGAAAATCATTCCAATAGCATAAGTTAGTGGGCTGATGAGGGGTGAAGGAGGAGGAAAGATATAATGGGAACTTGAAAAGATGAACTAATAATGGGCATAGATCAATAGTAATTAACTATATAAAATTCAGTATATATAAATGATCATAGAAAGCACACTGTAAATGAAGAAAACAATTTAAATGAAAGATTGTATAAAAGGTAATGCACATTCATGAAACACTATGTATGTGAATGATTGTACATCAACCAATAAAATTTAAGAAAAGAAAATGTCTAAGGAGGGAAATCTGAATTTTTCACACTAAAAACTCCACACCCTACACATGGGTAGGAATTGAATTTTACATCAGGCTTCAATAGAAATGTTATTATGAGTAAATCCCATAAACATTTAATACTTCAGTTTACTTCTGTGATTATGAGGCTCAGTGAGATACTGTATGTGAAAATACCAATTACTAATCATTTTAGCAATACTATTACTGTTGATTTTTTGTGTGTTGTTTTTGTTTTTGTATTTCTTTTGACCCTTAAGCATATATCGACTTAATCTTACACATAGATTAACTTTATCTGTACGATTAACCTCTTTTTATTTGTTTCTTTTGCCATTTTTATCGAGTTCTTTGTGATCCTTTCTCTAGGTTAACATGTGATTGGTTAGACATTAACCATTTACTGAGTGTTAACTATTAGTATACATAGTTAAACATATAAAATAGAGCCATGCAGTTTCAAGATGTGCTTATATAGAGTTATTTTGTTGCTTAGTATGTGCCACACTTTCATTTAGGAGCTTTTAAAGTATAAACATATGATTCTTGTAGGTACCCTATGAGGTCATTATTATCATCTCCATTTTTAAAAAAGTGTTCAAGATCAAAACTTTATATTACCTAAGTGTATCAATTTGTATGTTTAAAAAAGAAATCAACTTTAATATTCAATATTCAATTTGAAAAATATGATCACATTTCTTGTTGTGTACTATCAATTAAGAACCAACCCATAACTACTAGGTTTCTAGTAGGTTTTCAAAGGCAGTTATTCATTCATCTTTCTCCAGTGGAGCAACTGCGTTTTGAAATGAGTACAGCTCCTTACCACTAGGCCACCAGAGCTCCCCAGCTTTCTAAAATAAAAATCTAGGTAAAGTAGATTTTGAGGACTCAAAATTTAGCTGATCTTTATCATTCATCTTCTATGGCCTATGTACATATGATCTTGAGAGTCTTCTTTGTGTCATTGTGCTAATAATTAATATTCATTTTTAAGAGCACATTAAGTAATTTCCTTGAAACACTTGTTAACAGAAATATTTATCTGTTCCTACTTTATAAGTTCAAAGAATCTGAGGCCATGATTTAAAGTAGATCATTTTTTATTGTCTAGGCATATGTGAACCATGGATTTTTCTTTTATTCTAGGCATTTAAGCCCAGTGATATTTTTTCTAATAATGGCTTTGTTTTCCTTTACAATATGAAGATGTCTCTTAATCTAAACCAAAAGAAGCCTTTAAGTTTAGAGTTTCTTGTGTTCTGTTTTTTTTTTTTAAAGAAAACAAACAAAAATGTTTGCTTCTTCAGTTTCATATTTAGATAATCTTTTGTTTGAGGAGTTTTATGAGAAATTGATACCAACTCGTGGTGGCTCTGTTGTTAGGTGTAATAGAGTCAACACTAACTCATAGTGACTGGATACAACAAAACTGAAACCTTACCCAATCCTGTGCTAGCCTCACAATCTCTACTGTGCTTTAGTCCATTATTGCTTACACTCTGTCAGTTCATCTCACTGAGGGGCTTCTTGTTCTTTGATAAGCCTCTACTTTTCTAACCACGGTATAATTCCCAAGAATTGGCTCTCCTTGACAGCATGGCCAAAGTATATAAGCTGAAATCTCACCATTCTTGTCTCTAAGAAACATTCTGGCACCACGTCCAAGACAGATCTGTTCACTTTTTGCCCTGTCCTTGGTGCACTCAATATTCTTTGCACACAACACTTTAATCCTTTTTTTTTTTTTTGGTTGATTGACTATCAATCTTTCTCATGCATTATGAAGCAATTGAAAATGCTATGGCTTCAGTCAGGCACCCCTTACACTTTAATGTGACAATCTTGATATTTAGTGAGTTAAAAAGCTCCTTAACAGCAGATTTTCCCAAGTGATTATGTCTTTAGATTCCTAAACTGTTGGTCCATGAGTCTGATGGTGGATGTGAGTAAAATAAACTTACTGTAAACTTTAATCTTTTTTTTTCACTTATCATGATGTTGCTTATTAATAGGTCTGAAGATTTTTGTTTTATTATATTGAGGTAAAACTAATTTTTATTTTTTTTTACTTTTTTCAGCCAGTGTTCAAATACCCTTCACTTTAAATAAGCAAAGTTGTGTCGTTTATATATTATTGGTTGTTGATAAGTCTTCTTCATTCCTGACACCACATTCTTTTTCATTTAGTAATTTTTAAAATAATTAGATTATTTGGTCAACACACAAATTGAATAATTATAGAATGAGACACATTTTCCCTGATTTGAAGCCATGAAATATCTCCTTGTTCTGTTCAAATGATTACTTCTCAGCCTATGTACAGGTTTTCTCTGAGCACAGTTATGTGTTATGAAATTGTCATTCTCCTCAATGTTATCCACAATTTATTATGATCTGTAAAGTTGAATGTACTCACATAATCAATTAAACACGACTAAACAACTCTCTGGAGTTCTCTGCTTTCAGCCAAGATCCTTCTGACATCAGCCCTATCACTTGTTTTATGGCCTTGACTGAAGCTAGTGGTTCGATATAGCTATACTGCACCAGCCTTTTAAAAATAAATTGATATATTCTTTCAAAAAATGTTAGATCTTGGAAATATATGTTGTGTTGTTGTTAAGTGCCATTGAGTCGTAGGAGACTCACAGCGACCCTATGAACGAAGGTCGTCAACACTTGTGTGACTCATTCTTTCTCCAGATTTATAGGGTTTCCAGAGGCAAGCTATTTATGGAAGTGGATGCCACTCCTGCTTCCAAGCTTGTTTTAATCGGGGGGGTGGGAGGTGGGTGGGCTCCACCTAACACTGTCTGCCATGGGTAACCATTAACGCATTTGACACATCAGTGTCACAGAGTTCAGCTTCACAGTAACCACAAGTTACCTCCTTACAGCAAGTGGACACACAGGGCTATATGACCTAGAAGAATGATTCCCAAAAACAATGAAAAAGAGGCGTGAGGGCCACAGATTAAAAGTCGCCCACTTTTGACTTGGTAGCATCACTTTCTGTCCACTAGGCCAGCTGATCTCTATGTTGATGTTATTGCTGTTAAGTGCTGTTGACTCTTAGGTGAATTATAGCGACCCAATGAACGAACGTCCTCAACACTTGTATGACTTTCATCCTTTCTCCAGGTTTATAGAGTTTATATATATTTTTTAATGGACACAAATATAGATCTATGTATTGTTTCCAATCTGTTGATCCAGTCAAGAAATCTTCCAAATTTCTTGGCATAGATGAGTAGGTATGTCCATGAATGAATCTGTTTGTTGAAATACCTCAATTAATATTCTGTGAGCTTCTGGTGCCTTATTTTTTGTTTGTACGCCTTCAGTACAGTACAGCCTTGACTTCTCTCTTCATTATTACTGGGTCTTGAACACATGCTACTTATGGAAATTGTTCCCTTTTAGCCATTTTTTTCTAGTTTTCGTGTGCCTTTATTAATAGAGTCTACTGATCACAGTTTTTTAAAGTCTAGACTAGTTTTACACATTTTATTATGATAAAAATCTGTTGAAAACAGAAGGGCACACAAATTTGCACATACCAATGCTTTAAGTATACATAATATATATATAATAATTTTATATTGGTTTGCTTATAGAATTCCTATACATTTTGTTTCACTCTATTCTTCATTAATAGTGTGTTTCATACAACCATTTTCATGAATTATATTTTATAAAATTAATAACCATTGGACCTTGCCCATCATTTCCCTGTCTCTTCATCTGAATCCTTTCCATTTTCTTCTCCCTCCAATGCTTTTTATTTCTTCTCTTTTTTTTCTTTAGAGGTAGTTTGATATTTTCCCATCAGGCTTTTTTTTCACCAAAACAAAGTCCGAACTGAACTCTGGTCATTTGTTCTGATAGTTACCAGAAAGGTCCTCTTCAAAAAAATACCCACGTTGGGTTTAGCATATTAGCTAAATCACTGATTATTGGCAGACAATTTTTTTTTAATTTTTAATTGTTTTTTGGCAGCCAATTTTTATACAGTTATTCTGTATATTTTTTTCATCTTTGATTTGATCAACTGCTTTGAGAAAGAAAGATAGGTAATCTTCTCCTCTGCATTTTACAGCCTCCCCAAACCCTGCTTTAGGGTAACTAGGAGCTGTTTTCAATTTGTTGGCAAAACCTTTGAATGCGTGTTTTAATGCTAGCTGCCTTGTTCAGTATTTACCCACAGAATCCTTCAATCCTGCAATGCAGAATTGAATTTGTACTGTAATCCTTCCATATTGAGAAATGCTGTAAGTGTTCTTTCCTTTTGTCTTTCTAGTGCCAGGATTTTATGTACTTCATTAAACTGCTTTATATTCTTTGGTTTTCTATTATTATTAATTTTGATGAAAATTTACAGAGATTTTGGGTTTCCATTCATTCATTGTAGCACTTTTCTCCCTACCCAGCCCCTCCGCTCCATTTCTTTCTTCTCTTTTAAAAGTAAAATTCTTGCATTGTTACGCAATTCCTCCCTCCAAGTCTACACCACTATGCAGCCTTCGCTTTGAACACATGACAATAATACCTAATCATATATATGCCTTTTAAACAGTTCTCTCATATGTTTCAATGCAGTATACATAATTTATCCCGTGTTTCTCAGTCTCCCCCCAACCCCTATGTCAGTCCCGTTTTACAACAGTGGCACTATGCTTTATATTCTTAAGGCACTTTTTCATATTTTCTGTTCAGCTGTCTTATTTCATCATTTCTTTTTTGCTTTAAGGTTTTTGTGATGTGGTTTTTTTGTTTGGGTTTTGTTGTTTTGTGTTTGGTTGTTTCTTTTTTTTTTTAATGCTCAAGATCAAGTTTCAGAGTCTCTTCTGACATGCATTTTGGTCTTATCTTTATTTCCTATGTTTTCAATTACTTTTATCTTTCTCCATTTTACCCTTTCTATATGGTACTCTTAAAAGTATTAAAAGAAGATGGAAGGAATATATGGAGTCATTATATAGAAAAGAATTGGCAGATACAGAGGAATTTAAAGAAATAACATATGAGCAAGAGCCTATGGTGATGAAGGAAGAAGTTCAAGCTGCTTTGAAGGAAGTAGCAAAAAATAAGGCCCCAGGAATAGATGGTATACAAATTGAAGTATTTCAGATAACAGATGTTGCCCTGGATATGCTCACTAAGTTGTGCCAAGAAATCTGGAGAACAACCACTTGGCCAACTGACTGGAAGAGATCCATATTTGTTCCCATTCCAAAGAAAGGTGACCCAACTGAGTGTGGAAACTACAGAACAGTGTCATTGATTCCACATGCAAGCAAGATTCTACTGAAGATTATCCAAAAGGGATTAGAAAGCACATCAGCGGAGAACTGCCGGAAGTCCAGGCTGGGTTTAGAAGGGGTCGTGGTACTAGGGATATTGTTGCTGATGTTAGATGGATCTTGGCTGAAAGCAGAGAATACCAGAAGAATGTCTATCTGTGTTTCATTGATTATGCAAAGGCATTTGACTGTGTGGATCATAACAAAATGTGGCTGACTCTGAGAAGAATGGGAATTCCAGAACATTTAATTGTGCTAATGCGAAACCTATACTTGGACCAAGAGGCAGTAGTCAGAACAGAGTAGGGTAACACTGCATGGTTCAAAATTGGGAAGGGTGTACGCCAGGGATGCATCCTGTCTCCATACCTTTTCAACATGTATGCAGAGCAGATTATCCGAGAAGCTGGGCTCTATGAGGAGAATTGCGGCATCAGGATTGGTGGAAGATCTATTAACAATCTGTGTTATGCAGATGACACAACCCTGCTTGCTGAAACTGAGGAGGACCTCCTGCACTTGCTGCGAAGAGTCAAGGACTGCAGCCTTCAGTATGGACTGAGGCTCAATGTCAAGAAGACAAAGATTCTCACCACTGGACCAATTGGCAGAGTCAGGATGGATGACGAAGAGATTGAGAGTGTTCACAGCTTCAGTTTGCTCCGCTCCACAGTCAACACTCTTGGCACCATTAGCCAGGAACTCAAAAAACGTTTGGCGATGGGAAAGTCTGCTGTTAGGGACCTCTCTAAAGTACTCAGGAGCAACGGTGTCTCTCTGGAGACTAAGGTGCGCCTGATACAGGCCATGGTCTTTGCAATCGCTTGTTATGCATCAGAGAGTTGGACAATGACTAGGGAGGACAGAAGGAGAGTGGATGCTTTTGAGCTGTGGTGCTGGAGAAGAGTACTGAATGTACCATGGACTGCCAGGAAAACAAACAGATTCATCTTGGAGAGGATTAAACCAAGCTACTCCTTGGAGGCAAGGATTCTGGGGCTTCGTCTGATATACTTTGGACATGTTGCCAGGAGGGACGGGTCCTTGGAGAGGGACATCATGCTTGGGAGGGTGGAGGGACAGTGCAGGAGGGGAAGACCCTCTTTGAGATGGATTGATTCGGTCACTGGGGTAAGGGATGGGTGTGTCAGAGGCAGTGTGGTTGGCACAGGATAGAGCAGGGTTTAGGGCTGTTGTGCATAGGGTCGCTATGAGTCGCAAATGACGCGACAGCACATAACAACAACAACATTGATAAGAATGTAAATCCCAGAAAACTTAATTGTGCTAATCCAAAACTTATACCTAGACTAAGAGATTGTTGTGCAAACAGTAAAAACTAATACTACCTGGCTTTAAACTAAGAAAGGTGTGCATCAGAATTCTATCCTTTCTCCATACATTTTCAATCTGTATGCTAAGCAAATTATTTGAGAATTTGCACTCTCTGTAAAGAAGAATATGGCATCAGATGCACATAATACAACTTTGTTTGCTGAATTTGAGGAAGACTTGAAACACTGTAGAAGATCAAAGATTACAGACTTTAATAGGGATTGCATTTCAATGTGGAGAAAACAAATTCTCACTGCTGGACAAATAGAAAACACTGTGATAGATGAAGAAAAGACCAAAACTGTCAACAACTTCAATTTAATTGGAACCCAAATAAACACCCGGGTATCAAGACTCAGGAGATCAGAAGATATATTGCACTGGGAAAGACTGCAGTCAGTGGGCCTCTCCAAATTAGTAAGGATCAATGATATCACTTTGAGGAGTAAGGTACCTCTGTTTCAGGCAAAGTCATTTCAATCACTTTTTATGCATCTAAGAGCTGCACAATGAATAAGGATGACAGAGAATAATTGATGCCTTTGAGATTTGGATGTTAGAGAAAAGTAATACCTGGCTTAAAATTAAGAATGGTGCGCGTCAGGATTCAATGAACTGCCAAAGAACAAAAACTTTTGTCTTAAAGAAGATACAGCCAGAGTGCTTATTAGAGGCAAAATTATAAACATACTGTATGTTTATCATATACTTTGGGCATATTGCTAGTAGAAGCTATCCTTTGGAAAAATACATCATGCTTGCAGAGGTGGAAGGTCTGTGCAAGAGAGGAAGACCTTCAGTGAGATAAATTGACACAATGACTGCAGCAATGAACTTGAATATCCCAAGACTGTGAGGATAGCACAAGGTAGGACAGTGTTCTGATCTGTTTTTATAGGATCGCAGTGGGTCATTCTTGACTCAGTGGTACCTGATAACAACAACAACACAGTAAGAAAGTACCTAACAGTATCAATAAGCATTTACTGATAAGCAATTACAAATACACTAGATCTACTCTAAAAGCTTTATGATATTTCATTTATGTAATCCTCCTTGCAGTTTTTATTTAGAAAGCATGTGTATTCTTTCTTATAAATGAAAAGACCAAGACATAGAGATGTGATACTACTTGTAGAAAGTCATATAATAAAGAAACTAAAATTTCTATTCAAATGTAGGCCCTGCTAAATGAATTTGCACTTTTTATCTGCTGTTATGCCACAACCAAAGAAGTTATTCTAGGCAGCTTCCTTCTAGAGTTTCTGTTATTCATATTTTTTTAATTTAAGATTTTTATTGGTTGTCTTCTTTTTTTATCCACATTTCTTCTTCACTGACTTTTAGGTTATTCTTTTTTCTTCTTTTAAATACTTATTTGCTAAGCTCGCTCTCTCTGTGTATGTATATGTGTGTGTGTTTAAAACGTATTGACTTTCTGCCTTAAATTAGCTTTCTTTATAAGTTTTATAATTTACATATTTTAGGTTAGATTCACTGTGGCATTATATTTTTTATACAATAACATTCTATTCATGCTATATACCTCCCACTTTATCTTTTCTCCCTTCCTATCACTCTTTCTCTCTTTAACCTCTTTGCTTCTTAGCTCTTTCTTGACATCACGAAGGATATCTTTCCTTATGCAATGAAAAGTCTTATCACCAGCTACTTTTAGTGGCTTAATGTAAACTACATAGAAAAGAGAGTAAATCGGGAAACTTATCATCATGCAAACACTCATTTGTATCCTAAAGCTTCAGATACTAACATTCTTAGAAAATCAGAGTCTGAAAACTCTAATTGCTAGTAAGTTGGAATTGACTCAAAATTGGCATTTTTTTAGGGTTTCTGAGGTTCAGAAAAGCTTGTCTATTTTCTCCAAGGAGCCACTGGTGGATTTGAACTACTAGAGAGGTGTAGTTTTTGAGTTAGCATGCAATGTCTTAGGAATTAGCTGGAGAATCTATGGTGATCGCCAGTGACACTGTGCTTGAAGTGATTATTAGTGGTTGAAACTCATTAGAACTCTGCAGCCCTTTGTTCTTTAGCAGAAGGATGAGGCAATCTGTTTCTGCAGAGGCTTTCAAAAACACTGTGGAATACTTCTACTATGATCTAGGGGGTCACTATGAGTCTGAATAGACCTCACAGCAATGCATCAGAGAGCTGGACAATGACCAGGGAGGATAGAAGGAGAATTGATGCCTTTGAGCTCTGGTGCTGGAGAAGAGTATTGAGAATACCATGGACTGCTAGGAAAACAAACAGATTTGTCCTGCAAAGGGTTAAACCGGGTGGCTCCTTGGAGGCAA
>NW_006399906.1:4165114-4169980 GCF_000299155.1 Elephantulus edwardii | reverse complement strand
GATTGGCACAGGACAGAGCAGAGTTTAGGGCTGTTGTACATAAGGTCACTATGAGTTGCAAGCGACTCGACGGCACATAACAACAACAACAATTACTTTTGAAAGAAATTACCATTCTTTCCTTTCCAGACAGGATATGATGAAGTAGATTTGCTAAAACACACTATGGGATATCTAGCCTATGTCTCAAAGGTTTCTGGCCAAGTCATCTTGTTGTTGTTGTTTGTTGTTGTGTACCACTGTGTCGGAAATGACCTATAGCTGACCCTTCAGTGGGTTTTCTGAGGCACAAATCACACACAAGGAGATTTCCCATATATCTCCTGTGGAGCAACTAGTAGCTTTGAACCACATACATTCGTATTAGCACAATTCTTTACCACCAAGCCACCAAAGCTCCCTAAGTCATCTTAGTAAAGAGTAAAACCCTATATATGCCTGGACCTTTGGCTTGCTTTGAGTAATAACCAGTGTTGGAGTAAATTTACATACCATAACTCAAATTGTTGTTAGCTGCTTTCCAGTCATCCCTGATTCATGGCAACACTGTGCACAACAAAGCAAAGTTAATCCTGATTTATTTTAATATTGTCCTGTTTTGGACCATGAGGTGCTTCATATGAGACCCTTGTGATCCACAAGATATCACTGACTGTTTTTCAGAAGTAGAGTATTAGCTCTTTCCTCATTATTCCACTTTATTCTGGAAGCTCCATCGAACACCGTTCAACATCACAGCAATAGTCAAACCTCCAATGATAATAGGTTACCACTGCCTAGAAGTTACTTCTGCCAAAAACTAAATTTCTGTCTTTGGCATAGAAAGTAAGATTTCTACCAAAGGACTACAACTTCTCTCAGGGTAATCCATGTTATTGTTTTCTTCCTTTGAGTGATTCCAGTTCATGGTAACCCTAAATGAGGAATAGAACTGCCCCATTAGGCTTTGCAGGCTGTTATCTTCACAGGAATAGATCATCAGTTCTTTTCTCCTGTGGAGCTTCCTGCAGTGGTGAGTACAAACCACCAACCATCAATTTAAAACCAAGCACTTAACTATTGTACCACTAGAGCTCCTTGATATAAGCCAAAGTGTTTATAAAACAGGATGCCAGGAGGATCTGTAAATGTAGCAGACACTTGGAGTTGTGTGGAAACCACTTGACACCATTATTCCTAGATGCTTAATCTTGATTCAACTATCAATGTTTTTGTATGTTTATATTAGTTTGCATCTGTGGTACTCACAGCTTCATTATTCATTTCTGTGTGCTTTGAGTATACCCATCTGTTCTTTAGTGACCCTAGATAAAAATGTTTGGGAATTTCTGGGCTACAGCAATTACTAATCACAATACTGATTGTATCCACCATGTTTCTGTTTTAAATTTACACAAGTTTATACCCTAAAACTTCATAACCAAAGCTATGACTCAAGGAAAAAAATATGAAGGATTATATAATTAGCTGGTAAATGTACTACGAACTATGAGAATGCAGGCATAAATATCAACTTTAATTTGAGTCATCGATATTGGCTGAACCGGATGTCTGAACTTCCGAGTGTAACTGCCTAAATTTACGACTCCAGCCATATGACATGAGGTATGCATTTTCATAAAGGACCACAGACTTTTATAGAGCAGGAACGATTCTCAAGAACGAAAACTAAAGGTGCTTGTTTTATAAAAATAAATGTTGGGCCAAATGTTCATCCTTTATTATTCTCCCATAGGAGTTTTACAAGATGAGAATCTGGCATTTATTAGCAGGTCATTTAGGGGTCGGCGACTGTGGGAACCCAGACTCTTTGTCTGGGTTTTATCTTCACCATATGATTTTGGTGTACATATTTAAGTCTCATAAAGTAGAATATGCCATGAATATTTTATAATTCTATTTTTAAAATATCACAAATTAAATCACCTGTCAGTAATAATGCAATAGTATCAATAAAGACCCATTTAATTCTTCATTAGGGCTTTTAAAAATAGTTTTCTTTCACCATTCTGTGTGTGTGTGTGTGTGTGTGTGTGTGTGTGTGTGTGTGCACGCACACATATCAGCTTAAGTTATTGAATACAAAGGGTTGAATGTTTTGATTATGTAAGTGATTTTTGCTTCCATGCAATTTTAAATTGTGTTAAAAATTAATCCTATAATGTAGATATAAATGTATTTGTTAAACTTGTAGACAGTAAAATTTATGCTAAAACACTGTTGCGCAGTTAAGAAACTTAGCCAAGGCTAATAGGACAAAGCAAAGGAAAAGAGGAGGTTATTGTTAAAGTGACTCATCAAAGGTATCTAGAAAACTTCTATTTAAACTTTGTGCTGTGTGTGCTGTAGCCTGAGAAAGCATCATTCCTGTTGCGATAACTTTAACAAAAAACTATGCAATGAAAGTATGAAGAAAATGTTAAAGTTATTTAGGGAAAACTGTATAATAATATCTTGATAAAAACACAGAATAAAAGCCACTAAATTCTGATTTTTGACACTTTTTGTGCAACCATGGCAAATCATTTAACCTGTTTCACCTTAATTTGCCCATATTTTAGATACTCATAATGTTGCATGTATCCTGTCTCCATACCTTTTCAACCTGTATGCAGAACAGATCATCCGGGAGGCTGGGCTCTCTGAAGAGAAATGTGGCATTAGGATTGGTGGAAGATCTATCAACAATCTGCGTTACGCAAATGACACAACCCTGCTTGCTGAAACCAAAGAGGACCTGAAGTGCTTGCTGCTGAGGGTCAAGGACTGCAGCCTTCAATATGGATTGAGGCTTAATGTCAAGAAGACAAAGATTCTCGCCACTGGACCAATTGGCAGCATCAGGATGGATGGTGAAGAGACTGAGATTGTTCACAGCTTTAGTCTGCTTGCTCCACAATCAACACACTTGGCACTAGTATCCAGGAAATTAAAACACATATTGCAATGGGAAAGTCTGCTGTTAGGGACCTCTTTAAAGTACTCAAGAGCAACGATGTATCTCTGGAGACAAATGTGGGTCTGGTACAGGCCATGGTCTTTGCAATCACATGTTATGCATCTGAGAGCTGGACAATGACCAAGGAGGATAGAAGGAGAATAGATGCCTTTGAGCTTTGGTGTTGGAGAAGAGTGCTGAAGGTGCCATGGACTGCTAAGAGAACAAACGGATTCATCCTGGAGAGGGTTAAACCAGGCTGCTCCTTGGAAGCAAGGATTCTGAGGCTTCGTCTGACATACTTTGGTCATGTTGTAAGGAGAGACTGGTCCTTGGAGAGGGACATCATGCTTGGGATGGTGGAGGGCAGGCACAGGAGGGAAAGGCCCTCTGGGAGATAGACTGATTCGGTGACTGGGGCAATCGGGACGAGTGTGTCGGAGGCAATGAGATTGGCACAGGAAAGAGCAGAGTTTAGAGCTGTTGTACATAGGGTCGCTATGAGTCGCAAGCAACTCGACGGCACATAACAACAACAACAATGTTCATTACTTCACTTCATTGTAAGGTTCTTGACAATATCAAATCAGAGAGCTAGTGTAACACATGTATATAAATCTGCCTACGTACCCCAAGCCTCATAGAGCTTGGAAACTCTGACATCCTTGCTTTTCTTTAACAAGAATAAACCTACAGCATTTGAAAGGCTTGTCTCTCTTTTTGAAATATGCTTTCCTACAGCTCTCTGGATAGATACATACCTGCTTTGCTTCCTTAATTTTTCTTCATTTCAGACCTATGTCTTAGCTCCATGGAAAACTGGGAAAGCAAATGACTAACACTTTATCTTTCCAGTGGAAGAATACTTCTTTCTCTCTTACAGACTCAAAGATGAAGACCAGACAAAATAATAATAAGTATTCACTATGCAATCAGACTACCCCTTGGAAGCAAGGATGGAAAAGATTCATCTCTTATATTTTGGACATGTTGCTGGGAGAGGTTACTCATGGAAAGGGACATCATGCTTGGAAAGGTAGAGGGTCAGAAAAAAAGAAGAAGAACTCCAAAGAGGTGGATTGTCAAAGTGACTGCAGCAATGGGTTCAAGTGTATCAGAGATGATAATGATGGCACAAGATAGAACAGGAATCTGGTCTGTTGTTCATAAGGCCAACACCAGGTACTTAACTTGAAGGCATCTAATAACAACAACAGTGGTCATGAAACCAAATGATATATTACAGCAGGCAAATCTCTTCCCAAAAATCTCTTCTAAGTGATAATGAGCAAGGACGTCACTTTAAAGATTAAGTGCACCTGACTTGTGTCATATTATTGTCAATTGTTTCATATAATGTTATAATTGGACAATGTGTAAGGAAGACTAAAGGAGAATCAATGTCTTTGAATTATGTTGATAAAAATGCATTGAGTATATCATGATCAAACAAATCAATCTTGGAATAATTGTAACCACAATGCTTCCTAGAGGCCAGGATGATGAGATTTTGTCTCACATACTCTGAGCATGATAATTGGAGGTTCCAGTCCTTGGAGAAGGACATCATGCTTGGATAGGAAGAGAGTCAGCCAAAGAGAAGAAGATCCTTAACAAGTTGGATTGGCCTAAGTACAGCCGACATTGTGAGGATGGGGCAGGATTGGGTGAGTGTCATCCTGTTGTACTGGGGATCTTTATAACTCAACAGTACCTAACAAAAATAACAAGTTTCAAAATAGTTCAAAAGTCTATAGAATGATATCAGCTAATACGATAGGTGAATTATGAAATTTTTAAAAATTAAGAGTCCACTAAGAAAACTAAAGTATGGTTTCTGGGTTTTCAGAGACTTAGGGTTTCCAGTCATCCCTGCCCACCTTCTCCCCACAATTCACTTTTCTTCTTGATGAGTAAAAAAAAAAAAA
>NW_006399906.1:4101942-4164464 GCF_000299155.1 Elephantulus edwardii | reverse complement strand
ATTCTTACTGGGGTGAGATGATATTTCATAGTTGTTTTGATTTGCATCTCTCTTAGAGCTAGGGATTTTGAACATTTCTTCATGTGTTTGTTTGCCATCTGAATGTCTTCTTTGGTGACGTGTCTGTTCGTATCCTATGCCCATTTTTTAATTGTGTTATTTACCTTTATCTTGTTGTGGTACTTGAGTATTTCATAAAAAGTACGATTTTTTGCATAGATAAAATAATCTCAAATGGTTACCAGGGATGGGAAAGGGCCAATAGGAGATTGAAAGATAATAAGTAGACTAGTTAAGTAAAGAAATAGACAATATACTGTAAGGGGTTGGTTAGACATTATAATTAATTAATGTTGTTGTATACCATCGAGTTGTAACCAATAGCTGACCCTCCAGAATGTTTTTAGAGGCACACAGAATCACACAGAAGTTGATTGTTCATCTTTCTTCTGTGGAATAGATAGTAGATTCCAACTAGGTGCCTTGGAGTTGGCAGCACAGCCCCTTACCCATTAGGCCTCAGGGTTCATCTAATTAATTATCATAATTATATAATTATTGTTGCTGTTAGTATGTGTTGTCAAGTCAACTATGACTCATAGAGACTCATATGAGCAAAGACTCTGAACCTTGCCTTATCCTGAGCCAGCCTCACCATGCCCAACACACCTGAACCCATTGTCACAGTCACTGTGTCAATCCATCTCACCCAAGGCCTTCCTAACTTGAGCTGACCTTCTACTTTTCTAATCCTAATGTCCTTCTCCAAGGACTAGCCCCTCATGACAACATGCCCAAATTATGTGAGACAAGTGGCAAAACCCTTGCTTCCAAGGAGCTACCTGGTTTCACTCTCTGTAGGACAGAGCTGAACTTCCAAGATAACAAACAGGCTAACAAAAGTCACAAGATTAACTTAAAAATGATAATGTGATCCAATCTAAATCCCTGATGGTAAATCCAAGAATCTGCTGGAACTATTAGGGAAAAAAACCTCAAAACTGCCCCCTGTGAAGTAAACTGGAGGAATGAAAACTTGAGATAATTATGAATAACCATAGTTGAAAAGAGAATTTTCTGAAAAAGGAGGAAAAGGGGTGTTGGAGAGAAGCTAAAATCTAATGGTATATTTTCATTTTCTAAATTGGAGTATGCCTGAAGGCAAGTTACACCTTATTTTTCCAATTACACAAATAGATTATGTGGTAGGAAACATTCAAAATGCCCTCCATATTAACACCTTTTTATTAATTTTTTTGCAAATTAAATAAACCTAATAAAATATTTTTAAGTAATAGAACAAATCAGATTAGATAGGATGTCAACTCTACATATTTACAAAACACTATGAGTTCTATCTTTTTTGTCATTCTCTAATATAATAGGTAGCTTGTCTGCTAAGCTTGCACTCTGAAGAAGCAAGATGCCAGGTGAGAGAAGGCCAACAGAACTGGATGCTAGCACCAAAAACTTAGTAATATTGGAAATTGCTACTTCACTATTCATGCTTCAGCTGAAACTGCAGGTGCTTTGTCAACATTTTGATTGCAGCCTTGTGACAGACCATAAAGTAGAGGCTCCAGCTAACCAGCACTCAGAACCTTAACTAAGAGGAACTCTGAAATAATAAGTATGTGTCTTAAGAAGCCACATTTTGAGCAATTTATTACACAATCATTGAAAACTAATGCAGTACAATCCACTTGAATAACTTTGACTGACCTCCAAAAGGTTCCTTACCATAATAACAAGAAACACTTTACCAAGATACAAAAGAAAAGTTGTAATATTGAGTAATTTTGAGAAAAGGGAAATTTCAGTAACACTCAAAGTAGGTCTATAAATGTCTAAACAAGAAGCACCACGTAGGTTTTATTTTTCTTTTGTTCTTCATTTTAACCACTAGAATATAATCTTTAAACAAAAAAGGTTTAAGAGTCTAAAACACTTATGTGTATCTTAAATGCATTTAATCATTGTACACTTCAAAAACTTTTAGGAAAATATGTAGGAGACATTCTCCCAGAAGAGTAAGGGGGAAAAAGAATTCTCTTTCCCTAAGGAGTATTGAAAGAGTGAGTAGGAGAAAGACCAAATAATTTTTAAGATATAAAATATAAATTCAGTTGTTTCTTTTCTCTTACAGAATCAGAAAATCACTGCATAATAGACTGAAAATGACTTGTTTGATGTTAGAGATATTTTGATGTAGGGAACCTTTTTCAAAAGACTGAGTACAAATGACAAAGAAGAAATAGCACCTCAACTGAAACATGTAGATGAAGCAAATGTTTTATTGTAAGCAAGCAGTAGATGTATTTCAAGTTCCTATCACTGAGGCTCAGAGTATTTTTTTTCTTGGTATTGTGCAATTTATAAATGCATAGCAAAAACTGTTAATACATCTCTGTACTCCATCTTTTGAAGAAATCGTTACAGCCTCACATTACAGATAGTTATAAGTAATAATACCCTAATAAGGTTGAAAGTGGAATTCAAAGTGCTCTCAAGACTTTTCCATCATATTTGTCAATCCACAATAATGATCAGTTCTAGTCCTGGAGGAATCATGGGAATGAACCTACCTAATCCGAGAGCAGGGAGATTAGGAATTGTGCTGCCAATGCAAAGGTACGCAGTTGGGATCCTCCAGCTGCTCCATTTGAGAAAGACGGACAGTCTCTTCCCACATGATTTATTGCTTCTGAAAACCCAATGAAAGGTCAACTATGCATCTTTTCTGACTCCACAATACACAACAATAATTTGCCACCGGAACCAACCCAGTCACTCATCTTTGGGACTCAGTTCTTCGGCACCATTCATCAATACCTTTTATTTGAAAGAGTCTTTACCATAGTTTTCTATTACTTATGTCTCAACCATTTCAGTTTTCTTTCTCCACTTTAAAGAGATTCTTATCCTCCTATTCATAGAATTGCTATGAGTTGTAGTCAGCTAAGTGGTACCTAACAACAATAACATCCTCTCATCTTCAAACTACTTTCCAAGTTGCACTATTCAAAGTTATTACACAACTGTATATTGCCTAAAGCAATGGTTGTCTTTAACCTAATTTTACTCTATCTACCATCAGCATTTAACATTGTTTATTTCTATCTCTTTTTTCCTGAAATTATTTCTTTGCTGGGCTTTAAAAAAAACACCCTTCAAAACATAAAAAAAAGAAACTTGATTTTTCCTCCCTTAGTCTCCACTGGTTTTCAGCTGCATTTGTACAAATCCCTTACTCTTCCTAACATCTATCAGAGTGGTACAGATAGTCTTTTTATTTTTTCTCTCCACACTCAGTTTACATGGATCTCACACATTTCCCTAGTTTCAAATGGCATGTATAGTTTGCTAATTTCCAAACAAGCGTCTCCAGTCTAATAATACCTTTGAATTCTATTCTTGAACATTCACGTAAATGCTACTCTTCTTTCATTCTAAATAGTAGACATGAAATCCGTTACATTCTATAACCTCATGTCTGAATACTTGCCTCTCCTTTTGGTAATTGATGCTATACATTACTGGCAATTGTGAAATGTTCAAATTTGAGATACAACAAAGTCCTGTTATCACAATTTTGCATATTGTTGTGTGCTGTGCCATCAAGTTGGAACCAACCCATAGCCGATCCTCCAGCTGGTTTTCAGAGGCAGTTAATCACATGGGAGGAGGTTGCCCCTCCTTCTCCCACGGAGCAACTGGTGGCCTCGAACCACGTGCCTTTGGGATTGTAGCACATCTTCCTGCCACTAGGTCACCAGAGTTCACACACACACACACACACACACACACACACACACACACCTCCACTATAACAACCACCAACTTCATAGCAAAGAAAAAAATAATTTTTATTCAATACTCCTACTTTTGTATATGATACAGTAACATGTATCAGATTGCCCTTTCACTTATAATTAAAATCCCGAGACAATAAAACACTACAATCACTGCTTGAAGGTAGTACAAATAATGCCAGGCAAGACTGGAGAGACTAATATTCTAGAGAAAAGAGAAATTCCTCAAGATGAACCCTAAGTTGTGGCACTCTTTCCTCTTAAGCATTTATTCAATCAGAGCATAGGATGTAAGGGCTAAACAAGAAGTTTGTGGCATACTCACATGGCTGAGAAAAAAAGAAAATCAGAGTTCAGAGTTATCATGGCATCAGGATTGAATATGCTATTGTTTCAGAAAATGGTAAGTGGAGAAACTTTTAAGAAGTGTACCTGGATTTCTCCCCGCAATGTCCCCTGCCAAGCCTTATGTTGTGAATGTACGGGGGAAAGCAGCAACCAAGGAACGTGAAGTTAGTAAGAGACTAAACCACTCAAAAATATTTTGAAAGTTTCTCTTTCTCATCGTTGACTCCCTACTGGGTTTCCAAGGTTGTGTATCTCCTGACAGAAGATTGTCCATCTTTCTCCTCTGCTGGATTCAAACCATTGGAGAGGTGTGGCTTTTGAGTTAGCAGCACAATTCCCCAGGGACTAGAGTATCAGGGAGTTCACAAAACTAGACAGAAAAAAACCTGACATTTGTGACTTATCAAGAAGACCTGGCAATCTTTTAGGCTCTCTGTTGAGATGTCTGAAAGCTAAGCACTGCCAATAAGAGAAAACCAAAAGTAAAGAAGGGTCGCATACCAGCACAGTCCATGTGGTATGTCTCTCATGGCCTAGCGGCAAGAAGCTGCACTGCCCCAGTGGCTCTAGGCCAGAAAGATGGACAGTCTCCTCCTGTGTAATTAACTGCCTTTGCAAAACCACCAGAAGGTCAGCTATATGTCGATTCCAATTCTATGTTACTCAACAATAACATCATACTGTGTATAGGGAGCTCCAGTAGCCTAGTGCCTGTAATCTCAAAGGTACACAGTTCAAATCCACTAGCTACTTCATAGGAGAAGGATGGACAATCTCCTTCCATGTGATTTGCTGCCTCTGATGACCCACTGGAGAATCACCTGTGGATTAGTTCCAACTCAATGATACACAACAACAACAACAAAACACTGCATATGCCTGCAAGAAAAGGTGCAAATGGTCTCCAAAGGGGAAAACAACCCCACATATTTGTATAGTTTTTATAGGGAGTTCTGGTGACCTAGTGGCAAGAAGCTACTGCTGCAATCCCAAAGGCATGCAGTTAGAGGCCACCAGTGGCTCCTCAAGAGAAGGATGTGCATTAACTGCCTCTGAAAACCCCCTGGAGGGGACACCTATGGGTCAAGTCCGACTATATGGTACACAACAACAACATAGCTTTTATGACTTATTTCAAATTTTGTATAAAATTCAACAAAAACGTATCAGGAAATCTAGGAAGTAATACTTACAGTGAATGAAACCAAGGGGGGAAAATAAAAAAAAACAAAACACCAGTGTCTAATGATTGGAGTTATCCAATAACTACATTATTTTATAAATTATTTCAACTGAAAATTTATACATATTGAAGAAAATCAAATTATACTTTATAAACAAAAAATATAATAACTTAATTCAATAGATGGGTGTAATAGTTGAAACTTAGTAGAAAGGTCAGGATATAAACTAGAATAAGAACAGAAAATATCAACTCTGAAGTACAGGCAAGAAGCAATAATTTGAACACAGAAAAGAAGTGAAAAAGGATTCACTTTAAATGGTGAAAAGCATACATTTAATTCAGAGAAAGAGAATAAAAAAATAGTACAGAAGACTTATTTGAGGAGATATTATTGGCATTATTTAATAATGAAGGTATTATGTCATAGACTCAAGAAACTACTAATTATAAGCAGAGTAACCCCTCTCTAGGTGTGTAATAATAGAGTCAATGAAAATAAAAGACAAAGGGAAACTCTTAAAAGTACCTGGAAGAGGACAGCATCACCTTGAAAGCAGGAAACTATGGTAAACAGCAGACAATGGAAAAACATAATTAAACAGACGAAAAAAATAATTGCCACCTTGGAATTCTAAGCCTGAGAGTATGACTTTCAAAAATAAAGGTGAATGTAATAATTTTAGATAAACTAAAGCTGAAAGAATTCAACACAAGAAATCGGATTAAAATAAGCCTTAAAAACAGTTTTACTGGGCAAAAACAAATTAGAAAGTCTGGCCTGGGGAGTGAATGATGATACCAAAAATGGGTGTAATATATGAGAATTCCAAACTAAGCACTGAGTATTCAAAATGAAAATAACACTGGCTGATGAAATAAAAAAATAATAATAATTAAAATGCTTGACAATGAAATCACAAAAACAACAACAACAACAAAAAAACAGATGGTGGGGAGAGGTGGGAAAGGAGAGTACAAATAAAGTTGAATATCCCAAGATCCACGTGTTACCCTGTGGTAACTGCTAAAATAAAAGAATTATAATAGAAGTGGGAAATGCAATATGAAAAAAAAAAGCATTGACTAAACCAAGAGAAAGCAAGATGGAAAAGGAAAAGAAACAAAGCCAGATGGGACAACATTTATATCTTCAGAGCGGTGATATCCTATTCATCACCCCAGGAAATTCCTTACTGTGCTCTTTTCCTATCTGTCTTTCAATCTCATAGTCACCCCAAGACTCTGTCTTCTTTCTGTCAATTCCCAAACCATTTCTCACAACGTCACCTTTGAAGTTATAAATTTTTAACAGAAGTTAAATAATATATGAACGGGTAAAGCAAAACACAATAGTAGTAGAAATGAAGAAGGAAAACAAAACTGTAAGCATAACTCGCCACCCCTTCTGTTTCCCTCCCTCCATGATAAAGGGAAATAGTGTATTTCTTGCTTCCTTTAGCTTGAGGGATGATACCTGGCCCTCTGTTTTCATTCAGATACAGCTCGAAAAAGGCTGGCTCTAGGGTTGAACCAGCAAGCAAAAGTCTTCTCAAGGGGAGAGAGACTGCCAACACTTACAGTTTAATATTTTATACGTGTCCTATTTTCACAGCCTCTTCCTCTAAGCCCACTTCAATATTCTCAAAATCACTAAATCAACCAATAGAAGCAGCAATCTACTGAAAATTGTTTGAATTTCATATTAAGAAAAATTAAGGGTAGGGCAATTGCTTTGATCCATTCAGAGGAATTAATAGAAAATTATAGTAGATGGAGTGATTTATTTTATGTTCTTTGACCTATTTATCAAAAAAATACTATGTGTAAGAACTTAATGAACTTTGTATGTAAACTTGTATAAAATAAACTTTTTAAAAAAATACTATCTTTTGAAACATAACCCTGGGTGGGACTCAGAGAGTCTCAGCAGTTGACAGGCTTCATGCATGACCTTGAATAAAGTGACCTCACGTCATGAAGTTGGGTAAAGTGACTTCTGAAATGCACTTTCTTAATCTGTAAAATGGAAATAATAAAGCAATTTAGTAAAGATTGGTGGGGGGGATGTCTATAAAATAGTGTGCCTAGATTATGATATGTGCTCAGTAATGAATATCTTTTCTTTGTCTCTTCAGGTTGGTCAATGTTTATTTTCAGAAGTGAACTAACTGTGTATGATTTTTAAAATTCATTTGTGAGGTCCAGGCTAGCAAAGCTCACACGATCCTCTGCTTCTCTCCCATCTGTCTGCCAACTGACATTCTTTCTTGCTAATCTAAGACCAAGCCATATGTTCTCCGTATGGGAGACTCTTTCTTGCCCAGGTGGGGAAGCAGACGCAATGATCTAATATGTCTTTTCTGTCTCACTAGGGCAAGGATTGGGAAAGCTTCCAAACATTGGGAAGTTCTGATGATACACTACAAGCTTGGTTGACTATGTTGTTCATCAAATTTCTTTTTTCTTACTTTCTTTTTTTCCTTCCAAGATTCCCTAACCATGTTTCAGTCCTGTCACTACCTGTTTCCCTGTCTCTGTTTAGTCTAGCAGACAGGTCGAGACTCTGAAAAAGATTTCAACATGGGATGTCTGCGTGGTGTCAAAGATGGTATAGATGAAAAGTATATATTAAGAGCTGGAGGAGTGAATTAAGAGTCAGACTAGTATCTTAAAACCCCAAACCCGCAGCTTCCCAGCCAAAGGAAATAAGTCACATTGGAAATGGATTTTAAAAGTAGACACAGAGACTGTCCTCCTGGGTGACAAGGATTTAAAACCATGATATTCAACCAGAAATAAAAACTCTAGACAGATTTTTTAAAATGTTATAAGTTTGAGAGAGAAAAAGGAAAATAAACACAGTAGTAGTTAATAAGCAATGCAGGAGAAAAACAAAATTCTATCTAGAACTATGTAAAAAAAGAAAAATACAGCAAATCAAGAAAGAAATATTTGTTTTTAAAATATTTTCTTGCTCATAAGGACATAGGTAAACATTGTAACCTACATCGTTAGCACGGCCACAGGATTCTGGGAGGTAAGCGGCTTTAGCATTGTTAGTATTTGACAAGTTAAGCAAAAAGGAGATTTTCACTTTCCACTTTTCAATGCTTTTTTAAAAGATAAAAGAGATCATGTGTAGGTGATTCTATGATAGCTAAATTTATAAAAACTGGGTCTACATTAAGTCAAAACCATTAGTTTAATACTTACTAAAGAAATTAAGTAATAATATTGACCCTTTATTTTGTACAGTTGGCTCCTTTATAGAATTTTAACTTAAATTGTACTTCTTTTGTTTCCCATACATAGGATCTTGGTAAACCATTTAAAATCTATGAGTCTTAATTTCCACATCTGCAACATAGCAATTAAATTCTTTGCCAGCTAATTGTCTCATAGGAAGTGTTAATAATAAAGGCATTTTTACAAAGTGTTTCACCTCTTCTGAGTAACTATCTTAAGAAACAAGTTTATGATTGTACAAAACAAGCAGGGATTTTTATATTCATTTAATTGGCCCCCTACAAAGGGTGTAATGGTTCTTAACCTCAAATCATATGGCTTGCTTCTAAAATATATCAGGGTTTGGATCTATGCTCTGGATACTAACTGGTCATTATAGTGTCATTAATTATATTAATCAGAAAAAAAAATCCTCTCTTCAGAAATGACTGCAAGTTAGTGTTCATTTCTCAGGTGAAGACACCAGAGCTCACCAATAACTTCAACTCTGCATGCACAAACCTGTCCAAATAGCTTCCCTTCATTAGCCACAGCTTTTCCCTCCATATACTAGCTTGCATTTTGCTACCACTTCAAAGAACTATACAATTAGCAAGAGTGTATAATTAGTGTTTATGCTAGATCACATTGACTTGACGCTTCTCACAGGTAAAGACAAGCAGTGCCCATTGGAAACTTGCTGTGCATCTAGAAATATGCCATGGATCTTCAACTTTTGACTCAGAAATCTCCAGGAAGAAAATTCAACAGGAAAGTTTGAATAATCTGCTCAGTGATTTATACCTTTAAACTTTTCCAAAGTTCTGTTCTTTAAGAAAGTATTCATATATCTGTTCTGAGAGATAGGAGTGTAAATTGCTTGGTGTAGTAAGTAGAGAAAGCCCAGTGTATTGACCATGTATATGAACCCGCTTAACAGGTTTCTACAAGGATAAAAACTAAATAAATAAATGGAGAGATCCAATAGTACTTTTAAGTACTTTGCTTCTTTCCCAAATTAGTTCTCCTTCTGAAAGATAATGTTGGATAGTTATCCATGTAATACTTTCATTATAACAGAATGGAGAAGAACTACATTAGCCTCAAAAGAGATATGAACTGGAAAGGTCATTTTTGTGATAATGGAATTCATCAGGGAGATGAACAGACACTAAAAAAGATTCACAAAAGATGTCATTTTCTCCCTCCCTGATTTTTCTCCTGATTACTAAAAGAACTAATTTTCTTTTACAAAAAGAACTTTTTTTTAAATTCACCTGGGACAATGTTTTCAGTTTATCATTGGTCTCACTGAAGAGCATCAGATATTTTCGTCCAACTTTTAAATTATTCTGGGTCATCAAGGGGACCTGAATATTTAACATTTAGCAAAGAGGGTTCTCCATCACATTTAATGTCCCACCATTTATATTCCAAAAATAGCTTTCCTTTCCCAGACATTAAACTATATTTTCTAGGAATGTCTCGATCTCCAAGGTTCCAAGTTTACCTCAAATCGTTCAGGTGTTACGTTTAAGTTAAGTAAGCCTTAGTAGCCTACAATTCACTTCTAAACTGTGAGATTTCAAATATTATCCAAAGCAAACGAAGTATACTTTGAAGACCTTTTGTGGAGCTCTTTTTTAAGTAGATAACAGAAACATTGGTCACTGTGAATGTCTTTATGGTTTTCCTAGCTTTTTGAGAAAGTTTAATTGCATTTTACTTAGGACTAAATAATTAATAAATGTTTGAGATGAATTTGCCACTTGTATCCTCATTTTCTAACCTTTCCATTTTAACCTCTAGCTATCAGGAGAGAATAACTTAACTTTTTAAATTGTTGTTTTGAATTGACCCTCCATTTTTTTCACTTCTAAATGGGGAAGGATAATTCCTACCATCCTGTCCCATAGAAGCCTAGGGGAAAGTACTTCAAGTTTGTGTCCCTGGGAGACACAAAGAGTTAATTAAGTGTTTGATTACTAGCCAGAAGCTTGGTGGTTCAAACCCATCAAAATATACCTTGAAAGAAAGTTTTGGCAAATTGCATCTGAAAAGAGACAGCCTTGAAAACACAATGGAGCAAGTCTATTCTGCATCGCCAGGGAGGCCACGAAACAGAACTGACTCAGTAGCAGCAAACAACATGAATATATGTTGCAAAAGTTAATGACAAAGGGTCAAGTGTCACGCATGAAGTGCCATTATTCTTATTATTTATGAGCTAAATTTTTCTTCCTTGTCTTCTTGTTTTTCTTGAGCTCTGAACCACATCCACACCAGGATTCCACCATTCAATACATTTTAATATAACAAACTAAAAAACATAAGTACTCCCCACTCTTATGTTCCTGGGTAGAGGAATATCCTCTTTAGTACTTAGGGGGAAATTTTTCTGTAGATACTTTCTCTGGTGGGAAGGATGAACATAAACTGATAGCCATATATCCTGGTAGCTTCCAGTCTACTTTGGGATCTCTGCAATGTCAAAGCTACACACAATCCACTCAGATATTATTGTTATATGCCATCAAGTTGCTTATGATTGTGTATACAATAGCTCTGAACCCAGCTCTCTCCTGAGGCAAGATATCTATTCTTTGTTTCTGTCTCAGTCATCATCAACGCTCAAAGACAGCATTTTAAAGTAAAATGCCAGAAATGCTCAATATGATGCCAAGGGAAACTGTCCTCTTGTCATTGTTTGCCGTTCCTCAGTAGCATTTGATATTGGGTACTTTCTGCCCATCAAACTGATGAAATAGAGTCCATAAGAATAAATACTTTTTTAATGATTTAAAAATCTTATGTTCACAGTAAGACCAGGATAAACAACGCTTAGAATTACACACAAAGCCTAAAAACTCTGTTATATTTACCTGAATACTGTAATATGATGAAGAGTAGAAGGAAATGAGGGAAGTAGTTAAACATAGAAAGCTGAAGGACATTGAAAATAAATTCATTGCATCCCGGATCTTGAGAGAAAATAAGTTTATTCTGTATGTCAAGTGAGATATAAAGAGCCTTGGAAACTCTGAACATAATTTCAAGATTTTTAAAAAATTTCAGAGTTCTGTGCACCAATTATGCATTTTCTTTCAAATACAAAGCTGATAATGTGTCCACTAGCTGGCTATGTTTATACTCATTTGAGGGTTCACAATACACACAAAGACAGAAGGAAGAAATAAGACAGAAACTTTATAAAGGGACCCTGGGGGAACTAGGAAGAAAACAGAAAAGAAGATTTAAATGAGTGTGTATCAGTATATATGGACGATGTTTAAAAATGTTCCAAAAATTATTTACGAACTGAAATGAACAAAAAACTCAGATAATCAATTTATAGCAGATTCACATTCTAACAAATACTCTGTCTTATGTTACTTCTATGTAAGTGGAATGTCTCATTTTAAGAAAATAATCATGATTATTGCCTTTTATTACCACTA
The DNA here is from genome assembly GCF_000299155.1 of Elephantulus edwardii. Classification (NCBI taxonomy): domain Eukaryota; kingdom Metazoa; phylum Chordata; class Mammalia; order Macroscelidea; family Macroscelididae; genus Elephantulus; species Elephantulus edwardii. The sequence goes on along the minus strand of NW_006399906.1, from coordinate 4,152,435 downwards.
TCTTTGTAGAGATGAGCTTTATTTGTCTTTAGGGGTTGGAAACATTACATCTGAGAATGATAACATGATAACATCAGAAAATTATCTGCTGTAACATACTATTTAGTATGTATTAGTAATAGTAAAATGCCAAGAACAAAGAGAGGGAAAAGGACAGTCAAGTGTGGTTTGTGGTAACTGAATAAACCATCAGTATATAAAGATTATGTGTGAGTTGGCAATTATTTATTCAAATCATTCTGTGAAGCAGCTACAAAGAAATAGTGTTGTCTGAGGGCAGTTTCTTTTGGAAGGTCAGAACAGGCTGGGGATAAAGAGATCAGTATGTGAAAGATGTCTGCAAGTTAGTCTCAAAAATCAGATACTCATAACTTGAAGATTTATAAGAGAACTTATAAAGTGTATAGGAAAAAACATATATGCAGGAGACTTAGAAGAGCCAACTGTGTGTCCATAAATATAGGTATATTAAAATGGATATTGAAAAGTTAGGATGCTCTCACACACTTAAAATTGCCTTACACAAAAAGAAAAGTAAACATGCAGAGAGAGCTAAGCAAAAGGAAGAAGGAAGTATATTTGTATATTTGTCTTAACTATTAGACCAATAATCGCATCCAGCATTGTTGGTTGTCATGAAATGACTTGATTTATTTTGGTGGTTAATAAAAGGATATTACCATGTGATAGCTGATGGTTTTATACCACTGACTGACTGACCTACAAGTTGCTGAAACAGCAAATCATTTTATGAGCATGCTAACAAGCAAGCACCAGAAGAATACTTTTCAGTATTGAGATTTTAAGAGTAGATACAGTCTATGGTGATTACCTCCTGTGCCTGAGATGATTTCCCATCAAGGGGGCTGTAGCTGACACAGCATGAGGCATTTCTGCATTGAATAATGTGACAGAGAAGCCAGGATACACTAACAAAGAGAGTGTAAACAAAAGATGAATTTAGAGATAGATATAGGAGGTGATGGCATACCTACTCAGAGTGGATGCACTAAAGGTATTTTTATGTAATGATAATTCTGTTTTCCTTGAGTCATTTCATGTGTCTTTTTTGACAATGTTGACATTTAACCATTGGTATTTTATTAATAAAATATACACAGTAGTAAGACTTACTCAGTAGGTGTCTACATTTTTGAAGGATATAATCCCCTGTTGCAAAGTCAATTTCAACTGTTTCTTTGCCCTCAATCAGATTTCCACAGCTGTAAATCTTAACAGGAGGAGATTTCCTGTCTTTCTCCCACTGAGCAGTTTGTGGCCCACCAGAGCATCTATGGAAAGATATAATCTCTCAAAAACGATTTTAAATTATGTCCTAAACCATTATTTGCATGTATCAAGGTAGATTGACACAGTGACTACCACAATGGGCTTGAACAGGACAGAGATAATGAAAATGGCACAGGATAGAGTGAACTTCACATCTGTTCATAGGATCACTAAGTACTTGATGGAACCTGACTATAACAATCAAGATAAAATTATTTGTATTAGTTTTTTACTGGTGCGTTGACAAATTACTGCAAGCTCAAAAGCTTAAATAAGTTTATTATATTATCTTACAATAGCTTTGGTGGCCTAATGGCAAGAAGCTGAGCTGCAATCCCAAAGGCACCCAGTTTGAGGCCCTCAGCTTCTCTGCAAGAGAAGGATGAGTAGTCAGTTTCCTCTCCTGCATCAACAACAACAATATTACAATAGGTTAGAAGTTCATCTTAGATTACTCATGTCTAAAATTAAGTGCTGTGTTTCTTTAAGAAGACTCCAAGGGAGAAGCTATTTCTTTGCTCATTTAATCTCTGGAGAATACTCTGTTTCCTTACTTTGGGGCATCTACCACCATTTTCAAGGCAGTAATTCATCCCAAAACTTTCATAGTGTTATCTCTCTAGTTGTCTCATTCCACTTTCCTCTTTCATTTTAAGGACTCCTAAAATTTCACTGAGTTCAGCCACATACTCCAACATACACTTCCTTTTCTATACTAACTGATTAGCCACTTTGCCTCCATTTGGAACATTTGTCCTTTTCATGTAACCTAGCATGCTGAAAATTCTGAAGATTGTTGCAGTTGTTGTTCGGTGCCATCAAGTTAAGCATAATTCATAGAAAACCTATAAACAACAGACTTTAATCCTGCCCTATCCTGTGCCATCCTCATCATCCTTTAACATACTTGACCCATTGTTGCGCTCACTGTGTCAATCTGTCTTGTTAGATTAGGGTACAGATTTGGGGGCAGGCAGGGAAGGAGGATAGAAGGAACACTACTCTATGTACCACAAGTTCTAAACAGCACAGGTAAATCATAGCAAGAGTATCTTGGGGAAACAAAAAGAATTTATAACAAGTTATCATTAACAATCATTTTCTAAATATTAGTAAATATTAATAAAATATTTAATTCAATATAGCTAATGCTTCACGTTCTCATGCATGCTCATTGTTTTATAGATTTTATTTTTTTGTGTCAAGAATGAGTCATGTTCAACAATTCAATTTAGTCTCATATGTATAACAAAATTTGCTTTCTGGCTGATGTAATTTCAGTAGACAGAAAACTCATCACAAGATAGAGTGGGAGGATACTTAATAAATACCTAAAGCCAAAGCAAAGGTAATTATTGTTATTAAGCAAAATTAATTAATTATTTATTGTACCTTTAGCAAATCTTGTCAGAAAATAAAGCTTATGATAAAGTAATCAGTCACATTAGTACTGTTATTATTATACTTGTTAAGAAAAAAGAATAATAAATTTGTAATAGTAAAATCCACATTTGGAGTTTCTGTGTGCCAAACAGAATCGCTGGGTGATGCAAATGGTGACATGCTTTACTAACAACTGAAAGGTCTGTGAGTCAAATACATTCAGAGATGCCTCAGACGATAGGTCTGGAGATCTGTTTCCAGAAAGTCATAGCTTTGAGAACTCACAGAAGCATATTTCTCAGCACTCGTGAGTCAGAATGAAAGCTCCATAAATAGAAATAAAATATACATAAGACTGTATTTTCTATAGGATTGTCATTGCCCACAACTACCTGAGTAGAAGACATAGTCACATTTTTACAAGTAAGGAAACTGTGATAAAGAAAGAGTGAATAACTGGCCCAGTGTCATTTAATCAGGGTAAAGTTTCTCAAGTCCTTATTTTCCTGAGTTCAAGCCTTGAAATTTCTCTATCATTGAGTAGATGTAGACACTGTATTTTTTCACACAGTTAACTCACAAACTTATCTAAAATAGTCCAAATTTACATAAAACCTTCTTACATATATGTTAAAATAGAAGGATAACTGAGCAAGATATGAATAAATACAACAGGAAGTGGGGAAGTGGATAAACGGGATCACATGATGGGAGCAGGGAGAAATCACCAGGAACAGCAAAGGATAGAGGGTGGAGGAGAGAGAGTGAAGGATGAGGAAAGATTCCATGAGGAATTGGAGTCAAAGGGTCATAATAGGCAAAGAACAATAATAATTAATTATATAAAATATAATGTATATGAATGATTACATAAAACACAATGTATATGAATGATTGTAAACAAGCAGGTTTTTTTAAAAATCCAACATAAACACATTCTGGCATAGTGCACCCATGTATATACACAGTTCTTATGACATTTCCAAAAGTGAATTTCAGCCCTCCTTCAACTTCATTAAATCGTCAAAAAGAGTAACATTTGAAAATACTCATATTAAAAAAATAATCATGAGAGACAAGGGCCAACATAAGCAATACGTCAATAATAATAAAAAAAAATAAACTATTGAAGCACAGTGTTTTCTCCAGGATAATTTGCAGTTGGGTCTGAGTACAGTGGAATTCCTTAGAGCTTGTTTGCTGGCACTAAAGCAGGTAAAATAAGGGTACAATGCTGGTCCCACATGAGTATGGGCAGCTGAATAGTGCAGGTACAGATATGAGAGTGTACTGTTTCAGCCCTGCAGGAGGCTTCCTAGGCAGTTCAGTTAGATTTATCTTTTCTGTGCAATTCGTCTGTGCCCATAACTCTCTTACTTCCTTGTGGCGTCCTCCCAGGAGGACATTCAAATGTTCTGAACACAGGACTGGCCCCCTGGACACTTAGGTAGAATATGCATGGCTATGATATGGTTTTCTTTCCTGCCTGAGTGAGCAACCCAGCATCTGCAGACCTATGACTTCTCACCTGGAGCTGGCCATCCTGGTGGGGGTACTGTTTCTGGAATAGAAAAGTTGATTTCTTCCTTCATTGGAAAAAGTAGTTTGCACAGCAAGGATGTAGTTCTACCAGGGTAGGGGCAGCTTTAGAAACTGAAGTTTTAGTCTGTTTCTGGGAACTACATACACCTCCTTGTCAAAAGGCACAAGGATAAAGACTTAACATTAATCCACGTGAGAGGGAAACAATTGAACTTTAAATAATCAAAGTACAAAAATTATTGGTATAATACAATTATGAGAACAAAGCTCAGGGGTTGGGCAGTATACAAAAAAGAAAATCTCACACCTAATTTGTGTGAATATACGGTAGATGGGTTTATCTTTGGGTTTCTGTTAAATTTCTTAGTTGCTAAAAAATACAAAGCCGAACTATTTGTTTGTTCTACAAAAATGAATCCATTTTAACAGACAGCATGTAACATGCACGTACACTCAGAGAAAATGGGAGAATCTTGTTAGTCCTGGAACCATGTTGCCAAGTGTAGCTAGAAAGATCATAGTATCAATGATGATTTTGCATCTTTCTGGTTGTTTACCTAGGAAAATGTTATACAGCAATTCCAAATCTCAGGTCTCTTATTTGAAAGCAAGAAAAATGAGTGAAGGCTTTCAAGGCTGTTAGAAAGACTTAATGCACTTGGATTCTATCTGAAAGGTTAGAAGTTTGATTTTTTACCCAGAAATGACTCAAAAGAAATGCCCATATAAATACTTTAAAAAAAAACACCAACCAATAACAACAACATAAAAACACCAAAATGAGAAGCACAGCATCTGACACACATAGAATCTCCATTAATCAGAACCAATTTGCCAAGAACTGGTGTGGAGGATATGTGGAAAGAGCCCATAGCAGTCTCTGGGACAAATTAGGTATAAATAAACTGACACTTCTCTTTTTTTTCTCTAATGCAGTAACTCTTCTAGAGGCTAAAGACCAAGGACTGAGAAAAAACTTCACTGTGCATATGTCTCATACTGTGTAAAGCATTCTCTCTGCTAGAGCTCTTTCAGAAAAAAGAAGAAAACAGAAATAAGCTAGCCAACTTCTTCAGTCTGCTTGAGTTGGTAAAGCTGGGACAAATTGGCTCATGCTGAATTCCTCACATGATAATAGTTCTTCTCTCTCAATAAGACCTTGAGCAATACCTCAGTTATATCTGCAGACGACTATCCAGTCAGCAAATTCATCACTGAGATGCTATTTTCTTGATAATTTAAGAGTTCGTTCTAAGTAAAAAAAAAAAAAAAGAGTTCTAAGTAATATAAAGGGAGCTCTGGTGGACTAGAGGCTAAAATGTTGCACTTCTAAGCCAAATACTGGAGTTCAAATCCACCAGCTGCTCTGTGGAAGAAAAATGGGAACTCTCCTCTCATACAATTTACTGACCTTGAAAACCCACTGGAAATTCAGTTGTGAATCGAATGTGATTCCATGGCATGTCACCACAATAACAAATAATGTAAACATAATGCATACGTGATACTGTCATCTTTTTATGTAACAGATGATTATCTTTGTTTGAATTTCTAAAAATGTCAATAAATAATGAGTTTGAAATCTCCAAAACAGAAGTTTTCAAATTAATGGGTTTTTTTCAGATAATATGTTTCATACTTAGAAAGAATGTAATAGGGAAATCAGAATTGCTTTTGTCATACTCACTTCACAATTTCCATGGAATATAAAAAGCAATAATTATATATATGTATACTCACAGACACACAGAGAGAAAGAGAAAGAGAGAAAGTGAGCACATGCAGGAGAAGGATGGGCAATCTCTTTCCATGCTATTAATTGCCTCAGAGAGAGAGAGAATCTGACCTTACAATGTCCTTAGATATTCTTTGTTGTACTTTGAATGCATTTAGCCTCAGAGTTTATCACACAACCGCACAAGTTTGGAAAATAGTAATGAAATTTCATAACTAACAATCAATGTAATAAGACAAAATCTATACTATTATGGAAAGTATATTTAACAGAATTAGCAGTCACCTGTCAAACTAAGTTACACTAATGATAATATGGTTAAGTAATCCAGTGGTTAATCATTGAACAAGTGGTCGATGATTTAACCCATTAGCTACTCCTTGGAAGAAAAATACAACAATCTTTTCCACAGAACTTTATAGCCTTGGAAACCATCATATTATTGAATTGTGTCCTCAAAATTATATGTATTCATAAGACCATTATTGTAAAAATAAAATAACTGAGCAAGATTTCTACAAATATTCAAAAGGAGAAGTGGAAAGGGAGAAAGGGCCAAAGGAGGATGCGGGTGCTGGGGGAAGGAGGTAATTGTGCAACAGTGAGAGATATTTTTTTTTACGTGAACTGGAGGTGGAGAGGAGATAGATGGAGAGGGGATAAAATGTGAAACAATGAATGAAAATCTAAATTTTCTGTAAACTTCTGTTAAAATCACAATTAAAATATTTTCTTAAAAAATCCACTTCCATAATAGCTTGCCTCCAGAAACCCTATGAACCTGGAGAGAGGGTGAAAGGCACCCAAGCGTCGAGGACTCTTCACCATAGGGTCGCTATGAGTCTCCTGCAACTCAATGGCACTTAACAACAGCACCAAAAAAGAAAAGGGGAAGAAGGAAATTCACTAGGATAGTAGAGTGTATTGAATGAATGAAAGGGTGAAGAAATAGGAAAGATTCAATGAGGACTTGAAATGATGGGTAATATTAGGCATAAATCAGGAGTAATAAATTATGTAGTATATATGTTGTTTATCTTCCTGTGAAGCAGCTCATGAATTCAAGCTGTGTGCCACCACGATCGTAGTGCAGTTTCTTGCCACTAGGCCACTATTGCTCCCTAGATTATATATGAGTGATTATTTAAAACACCACATATATGAACGAAATACAATGTAAATGAAAGATTGTATAAAATACAATATACATGTATGAAACACAATGGATATGAATGATTGTATGCAACCCAATAAAAATATGTTGCTATTGTTGTTATGTGCCATCGAGTCATCTGTGACTCATAGCCTTTGTACAAGAACCATAAACGCTGTTCTAACCTGTGCCAATCTCGCTGTCTCAAACACATTCATTCCCACCACTCCACTCACAGAATCGATCCATCTCATCGAGGGTCTTCCTCTCCTGCACCATTGCTCCACTCTCCCAAACATGATGTCCCTCTCCAAGAACCAGTCTCTCCTTACAACATGCCCAAAGTATGTCAGACAAAGCTTCAGAATCCTTGAATCCAGGGAGCATTCTGGCTTCACCTTCTCCAGGTCAAACCTGTTTGTTCTCCTAGCACTCCATGGTATATTCAACACTCCTCTCCCGCACCACAGCTCAAAGGCATCAATTCTCTTTCTATCATCCCTAGTTACTGTCCAACTCTCTGATGCATAGGATTTAATTGCAAAGACCATAGCCTGGAACAGGCACACCTTAATCTCCAGCCTGACACCATTGCACTTCAGTACTCTTGAGAGGTCCCTCACAGCTGACTTTCCCAATGCAATTCGTCTTCTGATTTCCTGGCTGCTGTTACCAAGAGTGTTGACTGTGGATCCAAGCAAACTAAAACTGTTAACTATCTCAATCTCTTCACCATCCATATTGATGTTACCAATTGGCCCAGTGGTGAGAATCTTTGTTTTCTTGATATTGAGCTTCAATCCATATAGGAGACTGCAGTCCTTGACCTTCTGCAGCAAGCGCTTCAGGTCCTCCTCATTTTCAGCGAGGAGGGTTGTGTCATCTGCATAACGCAGGTTGTTGATGATTCTTCCAGGAATCCTGATGCCACATTCCTCCTCGTACAGCCCAATGTCTCAAATGATCTGTTCTGCATACAGATTGAAAAGGTATGGAGACAAAATACAACCCCGATGGACCCCTTTCTTGATTTTGAACCATCCAGTGTCTCCCTGCTCTGTTCTAACAACTGCCTCTTGCTCCAAGTATAGGTTTTGCATTAGCACAATCAAATGTTCTGGGTTTCCCATTCTTCTCAGAGTCAGCCATAGCTTGTTGTGATCCACACAGTCAAAAGCCTTTGCATAGTCAATGAAGCACATATAGACATTCTTCTTGTATTCTCTGCTTTCTGCCAAGATCCATCTTACATTAGCTATAATATCCCTAGTACCATGACCTCTTCTAAATCCAGCCTGTATATCTGGAAGTTCTCTGTTGACACATTGTTTCAAACGTTTTTGGATAATTTTCAGCAGAATCTTGCTTGCATTTGATATCGATGTTATTATTGTTCAATAATTTCCACACTCTGTTGGGTCACCTTTCTTTGGAATGGGAACAAATATCGATCTCTTCCAGTCAGTGGGCCAGCTGGCTGTCCTCCAGGTTTCCTGGCACAACCTAGTGAGCACATCCAGTGCAGCATCTGTTTGTTGATATAAGAAGAAATAGAAGATTTTTACTAACTTTTGCAGTCAGAAATTGATCAAACATGCAATCAAGATGCATTAATAATAATGGGCAACTGGAATGCAAAAGTTGGGAACAGGGAAGAAGGATCAGTAGCTGGAAAACCTGGGCTTGGTGAGATAAATGAGGCTGGAGATAGAATGATAGAGTTCTGCACTTTCAATGATTTATTCATTGCAAATACCTTTTATAAGAAATAGAAATTCAGACTATATACATGGATTTCACCTGATGGTATTCATAGGAATCAAGTCGGTTACATTTGTGGAAAGACTCGGTGGAGAAGTTCAGTATCAGCTGTGAAAACCAGGCCAGGTGCTGATAGTGGGACAGATCACCAACTACTCATATGCAAATTCAAGCTGAAGTTGAGGAAAATTAAGTCAAGTCCATGGGAACCAAGATTTGACCTTAAGTCTGTCCCACTGGAATTTCAAAACCATCTCAGGAACAGATTTGTGGCCTCGAGCACCAACGAGCATAGACCAAATGAGCTCTGGGAGGATATCAAGAAAATCATCCATGAAGAATGCAAAAGATCATTACAAAGGCTAAAGAAGAAGAAAAGACCAAGATGGATGTCAGATGAGACTCTGAGTATTAGATTAGAACGCCGAGAAGCCAAAGCTAAAGGAAGAAATTAAGAAATCAAAGAGCTGAATAGAAAATTTCAAAAGGCAGCTCGGGATGACAAAGCAAGATACTATAATAAAATGTGCAGAGAGCTGGAGTCAGAAAATCAAAAGGGCCAGACTCGCTCAGCGTTTCTTAAGTTAAAGGATTTGAAAAACAAATTCAAGCCAAGGGTGGCAATACTTAAGGTTAGTTTGGGTAGAATGTTGAATGATCCAGGATGTATAAAAAGAAGATGGAAGGAGTACAGAGAGTCACTCTATCAGAAGGAATTGGCTGACACAGAGGAATAACAAAAATATAAGACGGAAAATTTTAAAATTTAGGGAACTCTGGTGGCCTAGTGACAAGAAGCTACACACTGCAATCCCAGAGGTATTAAAATCCAGCAGATGCTCTGATGGAAAAGGAAGGGCAATCTCCTTCTGTACCAGTCAGATCTGATTTGATGGTACACACACACACACACACACACACACACACATAAAATGAAATAAAAATTTTTAAAAAATTAAAATTTATGTATATCATGATCCCCCATATTTTTATAATCCAAATCATTAAAATAAGAATTGTTGTTCTTATGTGCTGTTGAGTCACTTATGACTCATAACGACCCTATGTACAAGAGCCCTAAACCCTACTCTAGTCCTGTGCCACCCTCACTTTCTCTGACACACCTACTCCCATTATCCCAATCACTGAATCGATCCATCTCATTGAAAAATAAGGATTAAGATCATGATATAACATTCCTTAATTAGAGCAGGTATTTTGGAGACAATGGGAGTGGCTCAGGATAGGACACTGTTCAGAGCTATTGTACATAGGGTCGCTGTGGGTCATAGGTGACTAGACAACACATAACAGCAACAAAAATAATCCCATCACAGCTCTAATCTGATACATGTAAGGTTACCCTAAGATGTGGATTGTAATACCTTTTTTCTTCCAAACTTTGAGCAAACAGTAGGGGATTTGTAAAATTGTTGAATATTCTTTCTAGGTATAGTTTAAATCCCAATTAAAGAAAGTTGAATTCTATGACTTCCTGAAAGTTCCTTTAGTATAGAGTCTTCAAATTTTAACACTGGAGTTTTATATATGTATGTATGTTTTGAGAAGTTATTTTCTATCTGATAAAGTTATTTTCTTGATGTGTTTTAAAATAATATGCTGAATATCCTCTCTATACTAGGACCAGTGCTAAACAGTGGGACTGCAATGATAAACCGGAGATATACATAACAAGACCTCTGTCCTCCATAGAGGATAACATTGACACTAGAAAAGGATGAGGTGAAATGGGGGCGTCAGCCCAACTCTTCCTATGGTGACTTTATCAGTCTATTCTGAAGCTCCCAAACTCTTCTCTCATCATCCTTTCCCTCTTCTCACTCCCCAGAATAAAACTCCAATTTAAAAAAACATTAAATCTTGAAAATTCTCTTTTTCTGGTCTCAGAATATAAGTTAATAAAATGTGCAAGACCACTGGTGTGTATTTCTAATACAGGATTATTTTATTTGTATTAAACAAAATCGATGAAGATACAAGTACACAAACATCACTGAAATAAAATGGGAAATACTTTGTGTTGAAATGTAACTGTGGTAGTTTTAGGATTATCATTCTTTAAAAATGTTTAGTTCAAGATCACTTATTTATGGAAATAATGTTATACTTTAAAGGATGGTAACTAATTATTTTCTAATGATAACTACCCCCATCCATCTGTCTGTTTGTCATACTATGAACTGCCAAAAGAACATATAGATTGGTTTATAAAGAAGTGTAGCCAGGATGTTCGTCACTCTTTGTCCCACACATTTGGAGTGTGCTATCAGGAGGTCCTAGTTCACAGAAAAAGCCATCACTCTTGGAAAATAGAAGGTCAGCAAAAAAAGAAAGATCCTTAATGAGGTGGATTGATACTGTGACTGCAACTGTGGTTTCAGCTTAAGGGCGCTTGTGAGTATGTCACAGTATCAACAAAGGATCTGTTATAGACAGGTCACCATGAGTCAGAACTAACTCATGGCACCCAACACCAACAATAAATAATATAAAATAATGATCCTTTAATTATAAATGGTAGAAATTAAGGTACCTAGAAGACATTTTGTCCTGATGTGGTAAATATTAATGAAAGGTATTTATTCTTAGTTAAATCTCATTCCTATAAATATAAAGTATGTTCTTATAGTGAAGTGTATTCAGGGTGAGGGGGGTCTGTATACCAATGAAGGAATTTTTCTTTTACTTTTCAAAGAGAAGAGTGAACTGGGGGGAGAGGTGGACAGGGAGAAAAATGCATTAATGAATGAATTGAAATCCAAAAATCTCTGTACATATTCATTAAAATTAATAAAATACAATGTAATTTTACCCAACAATAGCAAAAGGTCAGTTTTTATACTTCAAGATGACAAAACCAAGTTCTACATAACTGAGGCTCTGGAGATTATCTGCCCAAGTTTCATATGCCAAGTCCTATCTACATCAACCTCAATGAACGTTAACTTTTTTTGCGCTATGTACATTTCTGATTCAGTGTAAGCATTTTACTCTTTGGAGAGATCCTAAACATTGAAGTTACTTGAAGAGAAACAAAATGTATGAAGCAATAAAAAAAGGTGTTGTTGAAATTCTGTTCACTCCTTGCCTCTTCAACTACCACTCAATTCAAACTACACATAGATAGATGCAGGTTCATTCTTTACCATGTGAATGACAGGTAAAAATGCAATCAGACATCTGGATGTTTCCAAGTATCCAAGTGTTTGGCATTATGGAGACAAATATATGGATGACTGCCAGTTTGTAAAAATGCTGGAGATGGTTTGTGAAGACGCCTTCTCATTATCCAAAGTATTCCACAAAGGGCAAAATCTCTTCACCCCAGCTTTCCTGTGGAGACTATGTAAAAAGTGATTTGGAAAGAAGATAAAGGAGGCCTGTCTTCCTGTGTAGTATCAAATATTTGCCCAGAATAAATGCTTTTGGCTAGTCCAGTAGGTAAAATTAGATGCTTCTAAATTTCTGTGTCTGGCACTTCTCCATTGTAGCTGACCTTACGATACTCTATTCCCTGGAAGGCATTTCTCTTTTCCCCAGGCTTTCCCCATCAGACAGGCAAATATAGGTCCTACAAAAATAGGTTTCTTAAAAGAAAAGATGAATATAAAGTATTAGTTCATTCACATTAATTTTTTTTTAAATTTCAACATTTGGATGAAATTAACCCTATTTGCAGCATAAAACTGACAAGCCCATACAGACTTTTAACACCTCATTAATCTTAGTTTGTTAGACGAGGGCATACACCAGCCAAAAACTAGGAATTTGATTAGTTGGTCCCATGCATTAACTATCTCACTGGTATGGCATTTTAAAATATTTTCCAGATATAGAAAACCATGCTCACATTTTTCTTAAGTTTTTATGGGGTTAGCAAAATATTTAATAAACAATCCCCTAATACAGTATTTGCATTTTTACTTTCTTTCTCAAATTTCTATTATTTATTCTCTTAGCAGTTTTTTATTGGTTTGTATTTATATATTCATATACACAGTATTTCTTACATTCACATTGAGTTTTATACAATCAGCATTCATATACATCATTTCATTGATGTATACTTTGTAATATACAATAATTTCCATACATGGTGCTTTATATAATTAATTGCTATATTGATCTATAGTGTTTGTATCCCCCATCTCATCAATCTCCATTGTATCTTACCTATTCCTTCACACAACACCCATCTACCTATCAATCTCTGCTGTCGTAGTAATTTTCTCTCCCTTCTTCTGTACCTTTCTCCCCTTCCTTTTGTGTACAGTTATACATCAAGTTGTGGCTAACCTTGAGATGGATGGGAATGCCAGGATACCTCATTGTGCTCATGTGAAACCTATACTTGGACCAGGGATCAATAGTAAGAACAGAACAATGAAACACTGCATGGTTCAGGATCAGGAAAGTGTGTGTCAGTGATACATTTTATCTCTATAACTTTTGAATCTACATGTTGAACAGATCATTTGGGAGGCTAGAACTTATGAGGAGGAATATGACCTCTGGACTAGAGGAAGACTCATCAGCAATCTGTGTTATGAAGATGACACAACTTTGGTAAAACTGAGGAAGACTTGAGACATTTGCTGCAGAGGGTCAAGGACTACAGCCTTCAATACAGATTGAAGCTCAACATCAAGAAAACAAAGATTCCACAGCTGGGCTAAATGGCTGCATCATGACTGACAGAGAAGAAATTGAGATTGTTAATGATTATATCTAGCTTGGTTCCACAATCAACACTCTTAGCACCAGCAGTCTGGAAATCACGGCACAAATTGCATTAGGAAAATCTGCTGACGGGGACCTTCAAGAGTACTGAAGAACAACAATGTCAGTCTGGAGACTAAAGTATGCTCTATCTGGGCCATGGTCTTCACAATCACTTGTTATGTATCAGAGAGCTGGACAATGACTAAGGATGATGGAAGAAGAATCAATTCCTTTGAGTGGCAGTGACTGAGAAGAGTATTAAACATACCATGGACAACCAAGAGAACAAAATAGGTCTTAGAGAGGGTGAAACCAAGCTTCTCCTTGGAGACAAGGATTTGGAAACTCTGTCTCACACACTTTGGGCATGTGACTAGGAGGGACAAATCCTTCAAGAAGGACATAATGCTTGGAAGGGTGGAAGGACAATGCAGAAGATGACCCTGGATGAGATGCATTGACTCAGTGACTGTAGTAATGAGATTAGGTGTGTCAGAGATGTTGATGTTGGATTAGGATAAAGCAGGATTCAGAGTTACTGTGCATAGGGTCCCTATGAGTCACAGGCTACTCAATGGCACATAACAATAACAACAACATGTCTTACCCCATTTGCTATTTGTAATAGCCCTGTTGTCCTGATCTCTGTACTACCTAGGCTGATCTTCCCTTACCCTAATCCTTATAGTGTTCTCTTTTAGCAATTTTTAATTGATAAACAATAATCTTGAAGAGAACAGTACAGGTTTACGTTTGGTTTGTGGCAATCTTTCCAATCAGGGCATGTCCACTCCGGGGGCCTAGTGGCAAGAAGCTGCATTGTAATCTCAAAGGCATGCAGTTGGAGGCCACCAGCTGCTCTACAGAAGGATGGGCAATCTCCCACTAGATGGGCAATCTCCCACAAAATGAGCAATCTCCTCCCGTGTGATTAACTGCCTCTGAAAACCTGCTTGACGGTCAGCTTTGGGTCAGTTCCAACTCGACAGTACACAACAGCAATCTTCAGGATTTATCATGACCCAGAATATATATTTTTTCTCAATGATAATTTAATAATTGTTAGTATTACACTGTATACTGGGGTTTTCAGAAAATTCTTTTGATGGACATGAATCTGAGCTAGTCATTTTGAAATGGTTAGTCAATTTATCTGATTACTTGATAAGGTGATGAAAATATCTTCTAATCAGATGAATAATGAATCAGGAAAAAAGTTATCCCTCACTCATTAATGTCTTTATAAATCTCTTGAAATGACTTAATTGTACATCCTATGTTTCTTAGTTCTTTTGTAAGTTTAAACAGAAAACTGTTCATACAGGAAGTCATGTAAAATAGCACAAACACTTCAATTCAGAAGCGAATGCAACCTGCTTGCTCACAAGGGTCTGCTAAGCAAGCCAAAATCAGGAGGATACCAAAACTAATCTATTTTAGATTCTCAGAGACCAGAAAAATAAGTTGTAATGCACAAGGGCATTTTCTCCTGGAGGTTTCACCTGAGATTTCCATCTCTTCTCTCATCTCTACATTAAGCAAAAAGAATAGAAGCGTGGCCCGAGGCAAAGCAAGGCCTTTTCCTCGAAACTCCTGAATAGTGTCACAGTTGGTGAAAGCGGCTGATTTAACAGAGTGACTTACAACAGATATATTCACCTGAGAATTATTTCAGCTTCTCCGCAAAATGACTGGGCGGTTAAAGGCATATGTCCCGTTTTTAGCTATTCTGCTCATTAATTGATAGTCATTCCACAAACAGCCTTATAAATGCTACCATTATTAAAACTAACACCTTTTTCTATTTAAGCCTAGAATAACCTTGCCTGTTGCCTAAGAAACTTTTATTATGGCCTAAGGAGCTCATAGCACAACATACAACTTTAGAATTCTGAGCAGGTCCCTATGTTCACTTCAGATGAGAATTGGGAGACAAAAGCAAATTTGAGTGTTTATCCTGAATGTCAGGCCACTTCACATAATATAGAGGTCACCAAGACCCCTATAGACCTCTAACTTTATGTACTGGTGGCTTATTTAGCTCTTACTCAATGACAAAGTCTCCAAATACCAGACTAAAGCTGATGACTATTTTTAATCACAAAAGATGTAGAGCTATTCTCTTGTAGTACAAAAACATCCATCAATCATATGACATTTTGAACATATGTCATTCTAAAACCCACTAAGTTTTAAGGTTAGCTCCTTTTAAGCATAAGATTCTTTTCTTAACATTTGCATTTCAGAAAAGAAACCTAATCATATTAAAAAAAATAGGTATAACATTTGATTGTGTGATTTTTTATAAGAATATAAATTTATATTATTTACAGTTATGTTGGTTTTCTCTATCTGTCCTTAGCCAAAACTTTTGCATTTTGTTAATAACATATTCATTACATTATTTGCATTTTTAAATATAGGCTTTAGGGTTGAATTTTTACTGTCTCCTTGGTTCAGACATCTTCACATCTTACTTGAAACAAGCTACTTGAACTTTAGCTGAGAAGTTTCACATATTCTCCTTGTCTCAAGTACAATCTCCAGGGAATAATTTCCTGTGGGAAGTAACTGTAGGAGTATCTTCATTGTTCTATGGAAAAGTAAGAACAGCTGCAAAATTTTAAGAATAATCTGTATAGAAGAATGTCAAACTAGGGGCACTCTTCCTCTCTCCTGACTGAACACAGCCATCCTGCTTTAAGCACTTACTTGGAGGAAATTTGTTAACCAGCTGAGGTCTAAAAACAGATCAAATATTACTAAAGAGAAATTCAATAGTATTTTTCACAGTATTGTATAAAGCAGTGTTAAGTACTATTGATCAAGTTTGGATTAAAACGACTAATAAGTATTTCCTTTCTTAATTTTTATTTTTGTTTTTATATTAAAACTCACATAATGTTGTAAGCCTAACTTCACATTCTGGATATTTTATTTATGATAAAATTAGAGGTACGTATCCTTCTGTGGAAAATGGAGAAAATTTAGTAAATATATTCTAAAAAACTAAAAGTTATATTGATGAGATAACATGGCAAATCATGTACATCACAGTGGAAAGGCGCTGTTTACAGTTTATACAGTGGCTGGCTTTTGAGAAGTAAAATGCCAAATCTTCCTTCTGAAGTGCTACAAGGTAGATTCAAATCCCAACATTTTGTTTAGCAGATGAGCAACTTAAACATTGGCACTACACATGGACTCTAGAGGAGCAGGAAGGAAGGACTATATATTTACACACGTGTGTGTGTGTGTGTGTGTATACATATATATGTATATATGTATGTGTATACATGGCCTATATATAGGCCAGCTCTAATGGCCTATTGGTAAGGAACTGAATTGCCAACTCAGTGGCAGGTAGATTGAGTCCACTAGCTGTTCCAGGAAAGAAAGATGGAAATCTTCTCTTACTCAATTTACAGCCTCTGAAAACCCACAGAAGGGTGAAATACAAGTCAGTCCAACATAATGTAGCATTGCAACGTAAATGAGTTTATAAATGTGTGTGTGAGTGTGTGTGTGTGTATACACACACACACACACACAGAGTTGATTTGTGAGTCAAGTCAGAACCGACCCATAGCAGACCCTCCAACAGGTTTTCAGAGAGGCTGTTAATTATATAGGAGGTGATCGCCCCCCCCCCCCCCACACACACACACATGAGTTCTGGTGGCTTAGGGGTGAGAAACTGATCTGTAATTACCAGACACACAGTTAGACTCTACCAGCTGCTCTATGAAAGAAAGATAAGCAATCTCTTCCCATGTGATTAAACTGTCTCTGAAAACCCACTTGGAGGATCAGCTATGGGTTGGTTCTGACTCGAATGGTACACAACAAAAATGTACTCACATGGAAGGAGATTGCTCCTCTCTCTCCTGCAGAACAACTGGTGGACTCAAATTGCGTGGCCTAGGGATTGCAGCACAATTTCTTGCCTTTAGGCCATGAGAGTTCCCCTATGTTTATATGTGTGTATAATTTTGCATATATGTATTTTTAAAGCACATTAGACTAGCATTATATGTCCAAGTATGTGTATACAATTAGGGATATAATTTCTGGCATTTCTAATTTGATAGCTATTCATACTAAAATGAAAAGGCAATGTAAAACATTTTTTGTTCACATTGAAACATGTAATGGGTAATGTTTGTTTAGAAAAAGGTTGTTGGTAAATTGGTAAATTTTCAAATAGAACTTAAATGATACTGCAGGGAATTCTAAACTGTACTCAAATTTTAAATAGTGTATCAGGAGAACATCTGTAAATAGTCTGATATATGAGCTCACTTGCTAACATAGCCACATTGGTATTTCAAGTAATCACTCCAGAATTTATTTAAAATATCATTTAGAAATCAAACAACATAGCAAGAAGGTAGGTGTCAAAAGTAAACACATATGGAGATGAGATAATTATATTACTTTTCTGTTGAGGTCATGTTAATGTTTTAATTTCGTTTCTAGAGATAAAGATGATTCTGAATATTATGCTATCTTTTGAACATTGTCAGAGTGAAAATAAGAGTTTTATTGCTGTACAATATACTACAATATTAAATATCTTTCCAGCACAGGAAATACAGTAATAAGACAAATATTAATATAATGGTATTATTCAAGGATTTTACAGTTAAGAGACAGAAGAGCTGAAAAGACAAAGAAACAGCTTGGGAAATAATCTCAACTTTTTTTTAAAGTTTATACTGAACTATTTAACTTCTTATTTTTCTGTGTGTCTGTCTGTATTAGCCTCTAATAAGCAAAATGAAATGTATTTGTTTTGAGAGCTTGTCTGGAGCCTCTAGCAGAGGATTGCAGCCACTCAAATACCCTTGACCAAAGGACGGTCTTCCTTCAATGGTCATCCTCTTTAACCAAGCACACATCTTTTGTAGGGACGCACATGGATTGGTGAGGGAAGCAGGGGATGTCTGTCTAGCCAGCCAGATGAGCCAAATCAATCCCCTAGTTATCAACGGGAGGACAGGTGTCGCAGCCAGTTTGCCCTTACATCCAAGATGTAATTTTCTTGTTGAAACTGAATCAGTCAAAAAATTATTAGAAATAGAATTGAATTACTATTGGTATTGTTGTTATTGTTGTTGATTGCCATCGAGTCGAGGTTGAGTCATAGTGACTCTATGAACAAAAGACCTAATCCCTTTCCATAACTGTTGTTGTTTCTCCAAGTTCATAGAGTTTCCAGAGGCATGTGGTTTAGGAAGTGAATGCTTCCCAACCTATTTTACAGCTGGAAGCTCCACAAAACACTGTCTAAAATGGGAAACCATCCTAGTATTTGATATCCCCATGGCACAAGATTCAACATCATAGCAAACTCAGATTACCTCATACAGCACATTGACAAAGAGTGATGTGCAAAGTGGAAGGATGTCCCTCTAGATATAACAGCACTAGTCTCATTTAGTAGATGTTAACTTTTGTCAAGTCCTTTTGTCAAGTCTAATATGAGTCAGATTAAGTGTTGCACAAAAGACCTGAACTCTGTTCCATTATTAGCATCATTTCTGTACATTTATAAGAGAGTTTGTAGAGTTTTCAGAGGCACCTAGTTTAGAAAGTGGATGCCACTCCTGCTTCCCAACATGGATCAATCTGGAAGCTCATCTAACCACTGTACCTAATGGGTAAACCTTATGGTATTTGACACGATTATGGGATAGTTTTCAGCATCACAGCAACTCCTAGTTGTTCAGTACTGCAAAGAGACAAATGATTGCTGTGTCTTTTAAAGAATATTCTTCTAAAGTTAATAAATTTAAAATGCTATAGGATTTTAAATCCACACCCTCAAGCAGGGCTCCGCCCTGACCCTAGTCTAAAGCTCAAGGGCCACCCACTTTTGAGGGTGGAAAAAGAACAGTAACACACCACAAAAAGGACCCCAGAAACTTCCTTTGCTTGACCACCATAAGATGAAACAGCTGATTTCCAGAGTGGAGGGAGACTCCAAATAGTATTAGTATATTATAATGGGAAGGGTGGAGGGTTGGCAAAGGAGAGGACGAACCTCAACCAGGTTGAATGACACGGTGACTGCTGCAGTGAGCTCTTGTATGTCAGGAAGAGTAAGGATGACACAGGATAGAACAGGTTTCAGATCTTTTGTTCATAGGGTCATTATGAGCCTTAGTCAACTCGACAGCACCTAACAACAACATAATGTAGAAGAGAAAATATTTAAGAAAAATGTGAAAGTAATGGAGAGAGGGACAAAGGAATATTAGAATAATTCATGCCAAGTTTAAACAGTAACATCCTACCAAAGGAAAACACAATTTTGCAGTTAATGTTTGTAATACAATCAAGTAATATTAAAAAGAGTTTGAACTTGTATCATATACTGCTTTAAGGCAACAACAGAAAAAACTTCATAGTAAATAAATTGTTCCTGTAGTTTTGATCAGTTTCACAAAGATATGGCCTCTGAATACACAAAATTTTGTTATTAACACTATCACACTAAAAAGGTTCTTCTCTGGGCTAAAATTAAACACGTTCAGCAAATCAGTACAAAGTATGATTAGTACTTTCAATAGTCCAGTGGCACTATTTTTGTCACTTTGTAACTGGAGATGAAACTTGACACATAACTGTAGATGAAATTTAGCAGTGTCTGTTCAACATTTCTCACAGTGTTAATGCTGGGCAAACAGAAGGTGCTTAAACACTTTATGACTTCCTGCTGTTCATCACCTGAGGGTGCTTTAGACACAAGAGGAAAAGGCAGAGTAAGATCTGAATAAATATCCCAGGATGTGATCACAAAATGAAGCCAATGTTTGAAAAGAAGGATTTCATAAAAAATAATAATAAAAAAGTCATTTGGCAGCAAAAATAGTAACATAGAAGTCATATCAAAATGGAAAGATTATAAAGATAGTTGAGTTATATGCCCCGAGAAAATATCTTTTACTTGAGAAAAATGTATATCCAAATGGCTAAGCCATAGTATTGAAATTGTAAATGACATGTCTAAATTAAATTCAGAAATTACAACCAAGTACAAGTAATTTAGAATGGCACTTTTACTGATAATGATTTATATAAAATACCTAATATTAAAGGATATGTAAGAGGCTAAGGTGAAGAAGGGCAAGAAAGAAAAAAAACGAAGACATTTGTTCTATATAATTTTCTGAATTACATAATTCAAAATGATTTTTGTTCATTTGCATTAGAGGGTTGAAAATTTCCATTTAAAATTCAGATAACTGATCATGTCATTTTTCCTTTACATCTGCCCAAGTGAATAAATACACATCTGTACTCATGAGAGTAACATTCTCCGCATCATGTTAGTTGTTGGTGTTGTCAGATATCATATAGTGGCTTCAGACTCACAGCAAATTAATGTGCCACCAATAAACCTGCCTGATAATGGTTCATCTGCACAGTCACTGCTGTGCTTGGGCCCATTGTTAAAATAACTTCTATCAATTCCATTTTCCTTTTGTGAAGACCTTTCACTTTACCAAGTCTGTCTTTCTCAATGGCCTAGTCGTTTCTGTTAAAATGCTCAAAGAATCAGATTAGACTTTTTTCAGGACATAAGTGTTTGTCTTTTTGGTAGTCATGATAGTATAACTCAAAGGCTTCAATTGTTTTTCAGACTTCCTTTTTCATTATCTAATTTGGACCAGGAGACCCCTTGGTCTTTAAAGTGACATCCTTGTCCTAGAAAGTTCTTTCTAGTCAGTGTATCTGTCCAATGCAACATGTTATTTGATTTCTCAACTGACACTTCCAGAGATGTTAATGGTAAATCCACGTAAAATAAAATCCTTGAAAATTGCAACTTTTCCTGATTTCAAACTATGGAATATCTTTTTATTATATTTAAACCACTGCTTCTTGGTAATATACAAGTCCTAAATGAGTATGATTAAGTGCTCTGAAGTTTTCCTTCTAAATGTTATCCATGGTTTATTAAGATCTATACAACTGAATACCTTCGAATAGTTTATACCACACAGGTAAATTTCATTGTGAAATTCTCAGCTCTCAGCCAAGGTCCATCACTGTCATCAATGATGTCTCTATCTGGGGACCTTCTGAATCCAGATTAATTTCTAGCAGTTTTCCTCAATGTACAGCTCCAACAGTTTTTCAGTGTCCTGTACCTCAATTAACAAGATTCTTCATGCACAATACTGGATTTTTGTTTATCTTGAGTTGTTTTTGGTTTGGGGTTTTGTTTGTTTGTTTGTTTGTTTTCCATTTCATTCAATCACCTGTTCAAAGAATTGGCACAAGTAAAGACTTCTTCCTGTCTGTTGACCAGAAAGCTCTCTTCAAATTTTTTTGGTATAGAAGAATAAATACATCCAGAGCTGTATTTGTTTGTAGAAATACCACAGTTGGAATTCTTTCAGTTACTGGAGCCTTATTGTTTTTTGCCAATATCTTTTTGTAGATTGAATGGCCCCTTTAGGGCCATTGGTTGTTGACCATACATTAACTCCTAACATGGTTCTTTGCCAACAAATTCTTTTTAGTGCAAATATTCAATTCTTTTCACTTTTTTTTGATGCTTCTTTAATGTTTCAGTGTTTTGTCCACAGAGTTTTTCTCTTATTATAGCTTGAGGGTTGAATGTTTTCTTCAGGTCTTTCAATTTGGGAAATGCTAAATGTGATCTTTCCTTTTGGTTTTCTGACTCTAGATTTTGGCACATTTCATTATAATTCTTTGGTTTTGACATACAGACATTAGGATATATAAAGATCAGTTACTAACAATATCCAAATTGAACAATTTTATTGAAAAAGTCATAGGGAACTGTCATTGTTAGATGGTGTGGAACTGGTTCTGACTATAGCAACCTTTTGAACATGAGAACTAAATATTACCTAATCCTAAAATCTCTTTATAAAAAATAAGGTGTCTGTGCTCAACATTGAATCTACTGTGGCAATTGATAATTGAAGGCCTTCTTTTTATATTCATCTTCTATATTATGAAGCATAATGTTTTTCTCCAGGAATTGCTACCTCTTGGTTGTACTGTTTTCAAGATAGATATGTTTGTTGTATTGACAAGCAATGATATGTTCACTATTCTACACCAATAAAATAAATAAATAAATAAAGGTCATCAATTCTTCTGTGACCTTTCCTATACATTGTCCACCTTTTAAGTGCAAGTGAGATGATTGAAAAGACTATGGCTTGAGTTTCATGCACCTTAATCCTAAAAGTGGCATTTTTTGATATTTAACATTTTAAAGAGGTTTTTTGCAGCAGATTTGCTTGATGCAGTACATCACTTTTTTGCATGATTTCTACGTCTATTGGTGTTGATTTTAGGAAACATCTTCTTGATGCTGGGAGGTACCACTAAGACAATTACAGCTCATGGTGATCTTATGAAAAACAGACCTGGGTGTTGGCCCATCCTGCAGACCATACTTACAATCTCTGATATGCTCAAGAACTTTATTACAGTTAAGGAGCTCTGATCATGTAGTGGTAAGGAGCTGCATTGCCAATCCAATGGCACACACTTCAAATCTAATAGTAGCTTCATGGGAAAAAGAGAGGCAGTCTTTTCCCCTACAATGTACTGCCTCCTCAGCTATGACTCAATTCTGATTCCAGGGTACACAACAACGTTGTTACTGTTACCATATGATTCTATGTTGAGGGTATTTTTCTCTTTTTCTGACTCTCTATTGGAACGTAGAGAAGCCAAAGCACAAGGAAGAATTCAAGACACTAAAGAGCTGAACAGAAGATTCCAAAAGGCAGCATGGAATGACAAAGCAAAATACTACAATAAAATGTGCGAAGAGCTAGAGTCAGAAAATCAAAAGGGCAGAACTTGTTCAGCATTTGTTAAGCTCAAGGAACTGAAGAACAGATTCAAACCTCGAGTTGCTATAATCAAAGATACTTTAGGAAGAATGTTAAATGATCCAGGAGGTATCAAAAGAAGATGGAAAGAATATACTGAATCATTGTATCTCGAAAGGAATTGGCAGATACAGAAGAATTTAATGAAATAATATTTGAGCAAGAGCCTATGGTGATGAAGGAAGACGTTCAAGCTGCTTTGAAGGAAAAAGCAAAAAATAAGGCCCCCGGAATAGATGGTATACCAATTGACATATTTCAGCTAACAGATGTTGCCCTGGATGTGCTTACCAAGTTGTACCAAGAAATCTGGAGAGCAACCACTTGGCCAACTGACTGGAAGAGATCTATATTTGTTCCCATCCCAAAGAAGGGTGACCCTACTGATTGTGGAAACTACAGAACAATATCATTGATTTCACATGCAAGCAAGATTCTACTGAAGATTATCCAAAAACGACTGGAACAGTACATCAGCAGAGAACTGCCAGAAGTTCAGGCTGGGCTTAGAAGGGGTCGTGGTACTAGGGATATTTTAGCTGATGTTAGATGGATCTCAGCTGAAAGCAGGGAATACCAGAGGAATGTATATCTGTGTTTCATTGACGATGCAAAGGTGTTTGACTGTGTGGATCATAACAAACTGTGGCTGACTCTGAGAAGAATGGGAATCCCAGAACATTTAATTGTGCTAATGCGAAACCTATACATGGACCATGCGGGGCAACACTGCATGGTTCAAAATTGGGAAGGGTGTCCTACCTCCATACCTTTTCAACTTGTATGCACAGCAGATTATCTGAGTGGCTGGGCTCTATGAGGAGAATCGTGGCATTAGGATTGGTGGAAGATCCATCATCAATCTGCGTTATGCAGATGACACAACCCTGCTCACTGAAACTGAGGAGGACCTCATGCACTTACTGCAGAGGGTCAAGGACTGCAGCCTTCAGTATGGACTGAGGCTCAATGTCAAGAAGACAAAGATTTTCACCACTGGACTAATTGGTAGCATCAGAATGGATGGCGAGGAGATTGAGATTGTTCACAGCTTCAGTTTCCTCGGCTCCACAGTCAACATTCTTGGCACCAGCAGCCAGGAAATCAAAAAACGTATTGCGATGGGAAAGTCTGAGGTTAGGGACCTTTCTAAAGTACTCAAGAGCAACAGTGTCTCTCTGGAGACTAAGGTGCTCCTGATACAGGCCATGGTCTTTGCAATCACTTGATATGCATCAGAGAGTTAGACAATGATTAGGGAGGATAGAAGGAGAATTGATGCCTTTGAGCTGTGGTGCTGGAGAAGAGTATTGAATGTTCCATAGACTGCCAAGAAAACCAACAGATCCATCCTAGAGAATGTTAAACCAGGCTACTCCTTGGAGTCAAAGGTTCTGGGGCTTTGTCTGACATACTTTTGAAATGTTGGAAGGAGAGACAGGTCCTTCGAGAGGGACATCTTGCTTGGTAGGGTAGAGGGACAGCACAGCAGTGGAAGACCCTCTATGAGATGGATTGATTCAGTGACTGGGGTAATCGGGATGTCAGAGGCATTGCGATTGGCTCAGGGTAGAGCAGGGCTGTTGTACATAGGGTCGCTATGAGGCGCAAACGACTCGACGACACATAATAAAAACAACAACAACCTTTCCCAAGATGATATATTTTTCCAAGGACTGGCCTCTCCTGACACATGCATAAAGTATGTGTGACAAAATTTCACCATTCTTGCCACAAAAGAGCATAGTGGTGGCACTTCCTACAAAACAGACTGGTTTGTTCTTTTGATAGTCATGGGATAGTCAGTACTCTTCTTCCATACTACAATTCAAAGGCATCAGTTCTTCTGACAAAGTAATAAATGTTTAATATATTTTTTATTTCAAATTCTTGGTAAACAATGTGTTTAATTCTATACATTAAACCCTGTACATTATTTGTGTTTTAGTTGGGTAATGGAGCTATATAACTTTGAGGCTTTTTAAAAAAATGTTTTAAATTGTCAAAAATGTTAATCTTACTTTTCACTTGAACATGCTCCGAGGTCTTCAAAGTAAAATTTAAAATTCCAGTCTCCTCTCCTGTGTCTGCTAATTGTAGCTAGGACTAGTCCTTGTCTATGTTTACAAATAAAAGAGAAAAGATTCAAGGAATGTCAAGAGTCCTTTAAGCTTGCTTTTTAAAAAAAAAATATAGTTAATATCCCAAGGAACCTTAAACTGGAGTCCCTAGAAATTGCCTATTTCCTTGTAAAAATGAAAGTACAACTATGAAAATTTGGTTCTCTGGTTGAATCAATGAGATTAATCTGAAACAAATAAATGAAAATTTGAAGGTTACAAGGGTCAAACAAATTAAACTCTCTTTGAGATTTAAATTGGCATCTACGTCCTATAACTAGGCTTCTAAATTGAATATTATGAACTATCACTCAAGTGTTGGGAAAACAGTGATGATTATGTAATGGCTTACAATTGAGATTATTCTCCTCTACCATATGGACTGTTTCACATCACACTTCACAAGTTTTGATACTCCTGACATCTTAATCTAAAGTAGATACTGCTTAAAATCCTGTGATAGCTAAAGTGCTTTAAATATGAGCTATTTAAATATGTATTTCCTAGCAATTAATGCCTACTAGTGACAGTGACCAAATGTTTCATTACAGAATGGCCAACTAAGAGAGGCTAGTCAGAGGGAAACACAGAAGAATTAGCTTGGACTTTCCCCCACGCTGCCCTCATCTTGTAGCTTTGTACATCAACACTTAATAAAATGTTTTACCATAGTAATTCTTTTACTGCTTT
Organism: Elephantulus edwardii; assembly: GCF_000299155.1. Classification (NCBI taxonomy): domain Eukaryota; kingdom Metazoa; phylum Chordata; class Mammalia; order Macroscelidea; family Macroscelididae; genus Elephantulus; species Elephantulus edwardii. The sequence continues at coordinate 4,126,128 of NW_006399906.1, read as the reverse complement.
AAAATAGCAGTGATAAGGAATTTTTCTATGTAAAGTATTGACTCTTCCACAGAGTTATTAATAAAATTCAATCTCCAATTCAGGTACTATAAAATACTTTCTCAAAATTATAGATAGAGGACTAATTTGTTTATAAGTTATTTTCTAATTGTACTATATAATGTTTTAGACGTAGACAGTATTTTGAAGCCTAACACAAAATAATGCATTAGCTCACAACAGTAAAATCTTGTCTTACTAAGTCTGGAAAGAGGAAACAAAATCAGTTTGTTAATGCTGTGCCAATGTTAACTACCTATTTAATAAGAGAAACTAAAGTAGATTACAACACAACAGGCAATATTACAACCACACAGTTGTCAAAAATAAACAACAACAACAAAAAACCCCGAACCTAAACTTTAAAAAGAAAAAAAAAAAGAATTGAAGGAAAGGAGCAAACTATTAATTAAGGAAGAGTTTGCGTTTAAGACTGCTTTCAATTTTGCTTCCATCTTCTTTTGTTTTACTTTCCAATATTTCGGCAAATATTAATTCTGTTTTAAAAAAACTCACTGTGTTAGAATTGATCCTGACTCATGATGACCCTATATGATTTTCTAAGACTTGTAAATCTTACAGAAGAATAAGATCTTTTTCTTTCAGAAGGACTGGTGAGTTTAAGAGGCTGCTGGACTCGAACTGCCAATCTTTCCATTAGCATTCCAACACGTATCCTATAATATTAGGGATGCTAACATTTTTTTAACTTTTAACATTTCAAAGAAAAAAACGTTGTTGAAATATCTTAATTATGAATTTTCTTGCCTGTAAAATAATTCCGATTTACACTCATACTTTCAAGTAATGTGAAAAGCACTTTATTCCAATGGGTTTTTTTAGAGATTGTTTCTGCTGGAAAAAGAAACTGCAAATGTTTTACAAATGTAATCTAGTAGAGAAGACAATTCTTCATGTATACAGCCTTAGTTTAAGAATTCTAAGGTTCAAATCACAAATTAAATGGCTTCAGACACATATTTAATATACACAAGATTAATTTTGTGTTTCCTTTTACTTCTCCTGGTATGCTATCTTTTCAGTGGCAAATGTTGGCCTCCTTTCAGTAAACAGTGTATTTGGCAAGAGCTGAAGCATTTCCTAGGCTGTGCAAGTGATGATTAATGATTCAGTACTCAACAGCATCATGATCATTTTCACCGGATCCTTGATTTTCAAGAAAATACATTGTATATATTTTCCTTCTGCAAATTCATACATATGAAAGGAAGAATAAGAACCAGCTAAGATCACAAGGTGTAAAGAAAAAGACTGCATTTAAATGTAAATATCTAATCAACTTGAATAAATTCTCTTTCCTGTCTCTCCCCCAATTCACTAGAAGCAGAATATATGTTAATACATGGGAATTTCTCTAAGTAGCTAACAAGGATTTACTTTTTTTTTTCCTTAAGGAATGATCATATGCACAAGTATAGATGTAGTATGCTTCTGTGACATTAGTTCTTTCTAAGAAGATACAGAAAAAATAACAACATTTTTGTTAAAAATAATAACAAGAAGCTGTGCTGGAATCCTGAAGACACACTGTTCAAGGCCACCAGCTGCTCTACAGAAGAAAGATGAATAATCTCCTCCCATACAATTAACTGCCTCTAAAAACACACCAGAGAGCCAGCTATGGGTCAGTTTAGACTCTATAGTACACAACAAAAACAACAATAACTGAATAGTGATCAAGTACTAAGACTAGAGATGTGTAGAAATATCGTATTGAGGGGACTTTGGTGGCACAGTTAGTAAGGAGTAGCAGTGTCAACACAAAGGTGGCAGATCTCTAGCAGTTCAAATCCACCAGCTGCTCCTTAGGATAAAGATGGTCAATCTCTTCCCAGCTGATTTAAAGTCTCAAGAAAACTCTGAAGGATCAACTCTGAGTTGGGTTGGACTGGTAATGGGTAAAGGGATTTTTAGTTTGTTTTTGTATTTTTTAATCTCTAAAACTAGAGCTGCTGTGCTTGCTTTATTAATGAAGAAACTAAGACCAGGAATATAATTAATTTACCATATTTCACAGCCAGTTTCAAGCGTGTTTTGAGCAGTTTGAAATGTGTTCTGCAGACTTCTGGCAGCAGGTTTTCACCTATTCCACAATATATGGTTTGAAAGGTGCTGCTTGCTCATTGTTTGAGTTAAGTGTTAGATTTACAGCATATCCTTCAACGTTGCCGTATTATCAGTGAGCAGCTAATTTGTTCTACGGTCCTAAAGAGGAAACTCGTGCCTGACTAAAAGGAAATTGCATCGCATTAGTGGAAAAAGTTGGAATAAAATGTACTAGAGTTTACAGATTGACTTAAAGACATTTCCTCAGATTTTTAAGGGAACAGCAAAATTCTTTCTTCTTCCTTCATCGTTACGTATTCTTTCTGGTACAATTAAAAGGAAAACTACTGAAAACAAATAGACCTAAACATTCTGTGTTTGACTTTTAGGAAATAAATTGAGTTTCTAATAATTACTTTGCTTCTGGCCTAGTGATAAAAAGCTGTGCTGCAATCTCAAAAGTACTTGATTCAAATCTACCAGCTATTCCACAGAAGACAGGCAATCTCCTTTTGATTTACTGCCTTGAAAACCCACTGAAGGGTCAGCTATGGGTTGGTTCTTACTTCACAACATGTAGTAGTAGTAGTAGTAGTAATAAAAATAATAATGTTTTAAAATGTTTATCTTCAAGAAACAGAAAATAGAGCAACATCCTCTCTCATGGTCATTGAGCCAGCTGAAACTCAGGCAGGTTTATGAGGCAGTAAAATTCATTGGAAGAGGTTGTCTATCTTTCCCCAGAGGAGTGGCTGGTGGATTTGAATCATCAGAGAGGCAGCCCATGAACTACACCACCAGAGCAACATTAAAGAAGAATAATACTTTTTAGAGACATGTTTCTCTGAGATACATATATTTAGGGATGTTGTTTTTATTTTTAAATTGGTTGTTTAATGGATAAGTTGATTGCTTTAGTTCCCTGGTGTTCATTCTCTCAGTTGTGTGGAGATGTTTTTAGAAAGGCATTCATCCTAAGCTCTTTATTTTCAGATTGAATATACTATTATTATTTTTCCTTTCTAATTTTATATTAAATAAATAAATTATATTTTATATTTATATAATCATATACACTGGAAGCAGGAGCGGCATCCACTTCCAAAATGGCTTGCCTCTGGAAACTCTACGTATGAACAGTGCTCAGGCTGTTCGTTCATAGGGTCGCTATGAGTCGTCTATGACTAGACGGCATTAAACAACAACAACAATAAATCGTATACATATATATGGATATTTTACAACTGATTGTTGTACAAAAATTAAATTAGACATTTATTTCATTGCTTTCCTAAAGGCAGCACAGAAAGACATCATAAAATATTACAATGAAATGTGCAAGGAGCTAGAGTAAGAAAATCAAAGGGGCTGAATTCACTCAGCATTTCTTAAGCTCAATGAACTGAACAACAAATTCAAACCTCAAGTTGTTATACACAAAGAGTTTTTGGACAGAATATAAAATGATCCAGGTAGAATTACAAGAAGATGGAAAGAGTATACAGAGTCAGTGTATAGAAAGGAAGTGGTAGACAACAGAAGAATTTCATAGAACAACATATGAGAAAGAGCCTATGGTAATGAAGGAAGAATTTCAAGCTGCTTTGAAGGAATTGGCAAAAAATAAGGTTGCAGGAATCGATGGTATACCAACTGACATATTTCAGCTAAAAGATGCTGCCCTAGAAATGCTCACCAAATTCTGTCAAAAAATCTGGAAACCACCACTTGGCCAACTGACTGGAAGAGATCTATGTTTGTTCCCATTCCAAAGAAAGGTGACCCAACAGAGTGTGAAAATTATCAAACAATGTCATTGATATCACATACAAGCAAGATTCTGCTGAAGATTATCCAAAAACGACTAGAACAGCACATCAACAGAGAACTACCAAAAGTGCAGGCTGGCTTTAGAAGGAGTCATGGTACTAGGGATATTGTAGTTAAAGTTAGATGGATCTTGGTTGAAAGCAGGGAGTACCAAAGGAATACCTATCTATGTCTATCTTTGATTATGCAAAGATGTTTGACTTTGTGGATCATAACAAACTGTGCTGACTCAGAAGAATGAGAATCCTAGAACACTTGATTGTGCTAATACGAAACCTACACTTGGACCAAAAGGCAGTAGTCAGAACAGAGCAAGAAAACACTGCAAGGTTCAAAATTAGGAAGGGTGTAGTCCAGGGATGTGTCCTATCTCCATACCTTTTTAACCTATATGCAGAAGAGATTATCTGGGAGGTTGGGCTCTGTGAGGAGAAGTGTGGCACCAGGATTGGTAGAAGATTCATCAACAATCTGTGTTATGCAGATGACACAATAAGGCTTGCTGAAACAGAGGAAGACCTGAAGCACTTGCTGCAGAATGTCAAGGACTGCAGCCTTCAATATGGACTGAGGCGCAATATCAAGAAGACAAAGATTGTCACCACTGGGCCAATTGACAGCATCAGGATGGATGATGAAGAAATTGAGATTAACAGCTTTAGTTTGCTTGGTTCCACAGTCAACACTCTTAGCACAAACAGCCAGGAAATTAAAAGACATACTGAGATGGGAAAATCTACTGTTAGGGACCTCGTAATAGTAATGAAGAGCAATGGTGTCACTCTTGAGACTAAGGTGCACATGATACAGTCCATGGTCTTTGCAATCACTTGCTATGCAGCAGAGAATTGGACAATGACTAAGGAAGATAGAAAGAGAATTGATGCCTTTGAGCTGTGGGGTTGGAGAAGAGTATTGAATATACCATGGATTGCTAAGAAAACAAACAGGTTCATCCCGTAGAGGGTTAAACCAGGCTATTCCTTGGAGGAAAAGATTCTGAAGCTTTATCCGACATAATCTGGACATGTGCTGCAAGGAGGGACCAGTTCTTGGGGAAGGATGTCATGCTTGGGAGGGTGGAGGAACAGCACAGCAGAAGAAGACCCTGTATGATAAGTTAGGTTTATTCAGTGACTGGGGTAATGAGGGTAGGTGTGTCAGAGACAGCAAAATTGGCACAGGATAGAACAGGGTTTATGGTTGTTGTACGTAGGGTCCCTGTGAGTTACAGGCAACATAACAACAACATTTCCCTCTTGAAAGAACTTGAAGAAATTGTTCCTAGTAAATTGACTTTAATTTTTTCTTATTATATGAATACTGTACTATAGCTTCAGGATGGATGGCGAAGAGATTGAGATTATTCACAGCTTTAGTTTGCTCGGCTCCACAGTCAACACGCTTGGCACCAGAAGCCAGAAAATCAAAAAACGAATTGCGATGGGAAAGTCTGCTGTTAGGGACCTCTCTAAAGTACTCAAGAGCAACGGTGTCTCTCTGAAGACTAAGGTGCGCCTGATACAGGCCATGGTCTTTGCAATCACTTGTTATGCATCAGAAAGTTGGACAATGACTAGGTAGGATAGAAGGAGAATTGATGCCTCTGAGCTGTGGTGCTGGAGAAGAGTATTGAATGTAACATGGACTGCCAAGAAAACAAATAGATTCATCCTGGAGAGGGTTAACCCAGACTACTCCTTAGAGGCAAGGTTTCTGGGGCTTCATCTGATGTATTTTGGACATGTTATAAGGAGGGACAGGTCCTTGGAGAGGAACATCATGCTTGGTAGGGTGGAGGGACAGAACAAGAGGGGAAGACCCTTTATGAGATGGATTGATTTAGTGACTGGGGTAATTGGGATGGGTGTGTCAGAGGCAATGCGATTGGCATGGGATACAGCAGGGTTTAGGGCTGTTGTACATAGGGTCGCTGTGAGTCGCAAACGACTCTACTGCACATAACAACAACAACAACATATGAATATTGTGACCTAATATGGTGCTATTTCTGTGGTTATGTGCCATTGAATTTCTTGTAACTCATAGTGACCTATGTAGAACAGATCTGAACATTTCTCTATCCCTAGCCAATCTCATTGTCTCTGACACAACCATTCCTATCACCCCAGTCACTGAGTCAATCCATCTCACTGAGGATCTTCCTCTCCTGTACTATCCCTCCACCCTCCCAAATATGATGTCCCTCTCCAAGGACTAGACCCTCCTTGCACCATGTCCAAAGTTTGTCAGATGAAGCTTCAAAATCTTTGCCTCCAAGGGGCAGCCTGGTTTTACCCTTTCCAGGATGAACCTGCTTGTTCTCTAAGCAGTCCATTGTTTACTCAACACTCTTCTCCAGCACCACAGCTCAAAAGCATCAATTCTCCTTCTATCATCCCTAGTCATTGTCCTGCTTTCTGGTACATAGCAAGTAATTGCGAAGACCATGGCCTGGATCAAGCACACCTTAATCTTCAGTGACATCATTGCTCTTCAGTACTCTGGAGAGGTCCCTGATAACAGACTTTCCCAGTGCAATTTGTGTTTTGATTTCCTGACTGCTGGGTACCAAGAGTGTTGTTTGTAAAGCCAATCAAACTGAAGATGTTATCAGTCTCAATCTTTTCACTTGCTGTGTACAATAGTACAGTACAATGCTTTATTCCAAATTAAAATCACTTACTCTATTTATGTATTTTTTACAAATAATAGTTTTAAACAATATTTTTAAATATCTGTTTCAGATATATAGGGAGCTTACATTAATGGAATATAATTTCAAAAGTGAATAATTAGACCAAACTTGTTTGTTATACTGTTGTTATTGTTATGTACCATCAGTTTGAGTCAAAATTAATTCCAGTGGGCTTTTAAAGCAGTAAATCACATGAGAAGAGATAGTCTACCTTTCTCCCACAGAGTAATCGGTGAATTTGAGCTACTTGCCTTTGAGTTGGCAGTGCAGCTCCTACTACTATGATAAGTAGATATTATTAAATGAATTTTCTAAAGATCAATGAGAAGTTCTATTTGACATGGATGTGTTAAATGTCAAAGAAATATCAGGTCCTCATTATAAATAAAAGTCAGTGATAATAACAAGCAATTCTTTTTCATTCTCTTCTTTCACACAATCATATATTTACTGAGCATCTCAAGATCAGGTTCAAAAATTATCTATCATTTCACCTATAATCACTTTAAATAAAAATTAGTATTGTTCTATCAGAGAATCTTGCACATGGCTTGAACTACATTGCAATAATTCTCCGATGTCTGAAGAGAGCATTTGAGAACCATATGTTTTATTAGATATGTCTCATTATTGCTTACTTGGTTTTGCTACACTACTTACTCAGTTCACAGAATTATTATTGCAATGAGACCTGATTATTGCAGGGAGTATACTTGTTCAGAAGCGTTGTTGTTGTTGTTGTTGTTGTTGCAGTTGTTGTTGTTGTTGTTAGGTGGCGATGAGTTGTAGACAACTCATAGCAACCCTATGAACAAAAGACCTGAACGCTTGTATAACTTTCATCGTTTCTCCACGTTTATAGAGTTTCCAGAGGCAAGCTATTTTGGAAGTTGATACCACTACTGCTTCCAAGACAGAAAAAGTTTAAGAATCAGTATTGTAAACGTTAATCCACTGAATCAGCCTCATTGTGAATTATTACCTTTGATTTTAAAATCCAAACTGCAACCTGTTTAGTGCCTGGCCTATGGTAAGCATTCAATAGATGAACGTTGAATATAGAAGTATAAGGGACCTTTTTTACCATGTGCAAATGAGACTACAGTGTTGTTGTTGTTGTTATTGTTGTTGTTGTTTATGTTATGTTTTATGTTATGTTATGTTATGTTATGTGTTGAGTCACCTGCTATTCATAGTGACCCAATGCACAATAGCTCTGAACTCTGTCCTATCTTAAGCCAATCTCACTGTCTCCAACATACCTATCCCTACTACCTCAGTCACTATGTCAATCCATCTCACTCAGGATCTTCCTCTTCTGCATTGTGTCTCCACCCTTTCACACATGATGTCCTTCTCCAAGGACTCATCCCTCCTGGCCACATGCCAGGAGTATGTGAGACAGAGCTCAAAAATTCATGCCTTTATGGAGTAACTTCTCCAAGACAGACCTGTTTGCTCTCTTGGCAGTACAAGTTATGCATAATACTCTCCTCTAGCATGACGACTCAACGGCATTGATTCTCCTTCTGTCATTCTTGGTCATTGTTCATCTCTCGATGTATAGCAAGTAATTGTGAAGATCATGGGCTTGGTTCAGATGAAGCTTAATCTCTATACTGGAATGTTTGAACTTCAGCACTCTAGAGAAGTCTCTGTCAGCAAACTTTTCTAATCCTACTCATCTTTTGATTCCAAGAGTATTGATTGTAGCCCTGAACAAGCTGAAACTGTTAAGAATCTCAATCTCTTCTTCATCTATCATGGTGCTGCCAACTGACCAAGGTGAGAATCTTTGTTTTCTTTTTTTTTTTAATTTATTATTAATTTCAATGGAAATTTACAGAGACTTTGGATTTCCATTCATTCATTGTTGCACTTTTCTCACCCCCCAACTTTCCCCCTTAGCGCACTACTCTCTTGGAAAAGTAAAAGAAAAATTCTTCCATTGTTTTACAATCCCTCCTCCTACGTCCACTCCACTATGCAGCCTTTGTTCTGGACTCCTGTCATGACAATAATACCTAGTCACATATCCCTTTTAAACAGTTTTCTCCCTTGTCTGTTTCAATGCAGTATACATTATTGAACCCATCCTTCTCAGTCTCCTCCCAACCCCGATGTCAGTCCTGTTTCACAACAGTGGCACCATGCAGTATTAGTCCTTTTGTGACTGAGATACTTCGCTCAGCATAATGTCCTCCAGGGTAACCTACTTTGAATAATATTGCATGAGTTCCTTGTTTTTCAGTGTAGCATAGTATTCCATTGTGTGAATATACCTTAGCTTCTCTATCCATTTTTTTGTTCATGGGGAGAATCTTTGTTTCCTTGATGCTGATCTTCAATGCATTTTGAAGCCTGAAATCCTTGACTTTCTGCAGCAGATATTTCATGTCCTCCTCAGTTTCAGTGAGCAATGTTGTGTCATCTGCTTAACACAAGTTGTTGATGATTCTTTCTCCAATTCTGATGCCACATTCCTCATCATAACTCCAACAGACACTAGCAAAGGATACAAGTCCCATGGAAAGAAGTGAGAAGGTAACACTGTTTTTACATACAAACAAAATACTCAAAGCTGGAAACCAGTAGCACATCTCATGTTGGAAAGACAAAGTACTTTGGGCCTAGAAATCAGATGCTTTTTTTCCTCTGTCTACATTCATATAACATTACTTCAGAAATGTTTAATATATTTAACTGAACAGTAGTCCTAACATAAACAAGCTTTAAAAGTTTGACAAATGTAGTCTAAGCAAAAGTGTATAATTTCAGCTTTGCGCAGTGGCAATATCGTAGCCAGTGAGGTTTATCCGAGGCGCGATTATTGCTAATTGAAAAAAAAAAGTGTATAATTTCAAATATACATAACAGATTTTATAATATTTATGTATACCTTAAGTGGAAGTTAAAGATAGTAGCACAACCTGAATTCAATAAAGAAAATTTGTAGAATCAACATAACTTTTTATTGCACAGGGCCCGATCATATCATACAAAGCTATTTGGAATTTTATTTTCAACCGGCACAGAGGAGAAAATGCTTTATTAATTGAGGAAAGAAATCTTTGAATAAGAATAGCATTGACTTTTAAATTATTGGTCTTATCTTGCTCTTTTATGTATGCTCAGAATAGTGACAGCATTTTCAACAATGTTCCAAAAGCCATTTAGCTTACAAAGTGAAATTATTGTGATACGGTACACTTAATGCATTTCTTCTTCATAGCATCTTATTTCATAAAAATCAATTGGATTTTATGCCTTGCAAAGAAGGCTCTTCTTCTACAATGAAGTCAGAGTTATTATGGAGTAAGCTGGCCAGATATCATCAAATGCACTAGAACCTTTCTATAGTATTTATTGTTGTACAAGATGCAATGTAAGGCACTCTGCTTGCTACAATACATAGCACTTTCTCTAGTGTATCCATTGTAGAAACTCTTTGTAGGAAGCTATTAATATTACAAAAATAGGCAAGAATGCCTTGAAGTTTTTCCAGAGTGCAGATACATAGAGATTTTTTTTTTCTATCCTAATGTAATTTTAGGGCCCTCTGGAGGCCTAGTGCCAAGAAGCTGTGCTACAATCTTGAGGTCTTGCAATTTGAATACACCAGCCTCTCAGAAGGAGAAGGATGGGCAATCTCTCACCATGTAATTAACTGCCTCTGAAAACCTACAGGAGAGTCAGCTATGACTGAAAGTACACAAAAACAAAAACAATGTAAGTTTATACATAAAGTGCATCTATCACATTGTCCAAAAGTCTAAATTTGCATTCCTTTCACCAATTATCATTAACACATGTTGATTACATGTTGATTACATGTTTTGTTCATTTCAAACAGCAAGATTTGGTAAAAATCTTCTATTTCCTCTTCTTTGGCTTTATCTGTTGGTGTATATATTGGAGTAACACTCATATTACCAGATCTTCCTTGTACATTTACTGATAATATTCTATCACTCACAATACTGTACTTTAGAAAAGAATTTGAAATTGTCTTTGTAACTATGAATGCAACACCATTCTTCTTTCATACAAAGAGCCAGAACTAGAGTACCATCAGGTGTTGTTGCTTTTATTGTGTAACTTCAAGTAGGAACCAATTCATACCTGATCCTCCAGTGGGCTTTTCGAGGCATTTAATTGAAGGGGAGAAGATTTCCTCTCTTTCTCCATGGATTAGCTGGTGGATTCAAAGAGTGTACCTTTGTGTTTCCAGAGCAACTCCGTACCATTAGGCCACCATAGCTCCCCAAGAGACCATCAGCTAGATGGTAATATTTAAAGTTGGAATGGAAATATTCATGCTCTTTGAGAGCCAACTGCCAATGAGTTATGAAATTAGAATGAAGGCTCCATCTGGTTCTTTCAAGAAACTTGCTAGCTTCCATTCTCAGACACTTCAAGCCTCCTGGCTCCTTTCAAGATTTCTATACACTCAGGCTATGCGGCTACCTCCTCACCAAAAACAAGATTCTTGAGAATTTACTAAATAAAACTAAATGACATTTTCTTCAATATTTCATCTCCCATTACTAATGAATCTGAGCTTCAAGTCTTCTTCTGGGTTGTACTTAAATGATGACTTATAAAGATACACCTTTGTATGCATCAAAGCAGATTCACTTCTATTGTATTGGCACAGATTCTTAGCTATCTTTCCAGTGGGTTTATGAGAGATGTAAATCAAACCGTAAATCAGCTATGAACTGTTGATTTTTCTCTAGCAGAGTACTGGTGGATTCAGACAGAAAACGAGTACCACCTTTACATTAGTATTGAGACTCTTTACAGACTACACCACCAGATCTCTAATGTTCTTTACAAATCCATAGACCCAAAAGTAACTTAAATTTTTTCTGTCAACTCCAAATAAGCCAAGTATTGTTTTCACATCAATTCCAAGTCATAGAGGTATTATACTAGAGACCCAGTAGAACCAAGAACTGATTACAGAGTTTCCAAAGGCATGAATCTTTTTTTGTTTCTTCTTTAGAGTAATTTTTTTAAATTTGTATTTACTTTTCTTTTATAAATTTTAATGAAAGTTTGCAGAGATGTTGGATTTCTATTCATTCATTGTTGCACTTTCCTCCCTGCCCATGCCGCCCCCCAATTCACTCTTCTCTTTGAAAAGTAAAAGAAAAGTTCTTAGATTTTTAAACAATACCTCCCCCCTAAGTCCACTTCATTATGCTGCCTTCATTCGGAACTTCTTTTATGAAAATAATACCTAATCATATATCCCCTTTAAACAGTTCTCTCCCTCATCTGTTTCAATACAGTACAGATTATTTATCCCAGTTTCCTCAGTCTCCCCCCAACTGATATGTCAGTCCTCTTTTATGCAGTATCAAAATAATTTTTAACACTGGGCCAACGAATAACATTTTGATATAGAAAAGATTGAAACTGTTAATTTGTCTTGTTTGGATTCACAATCAACACCCTTGGTACCAACAATCAGGAAATAAGAAAAATACTGCTTTCGGAAAATCTGCTGTCAGGGATCACTCTAAAATACTGAAGAGCATGATGTCTATTTAAAGACTTAAGTGTCTCTGGTTCAGGCCATGGTCTTTTCAATTACTTGCTATGCATTCAAGATCTAGAAAATGAATAACAGAAGAAGAATTGAAACCTTTACATTGTTGGTGTTGTATAAGAGTACTAAATATTTCATGGACTCCAAAAAAAAAAGTAGGTATGTCTTGGAAAATGTGCAGCTAGAGTGCTCCCTGGAGACAAGGGTGGCAAAGCTTTGTTTCTCAAACTTTAGCCTTGTTGCTGGGAGAGGCTAATCCTTGAAAAGGATATTATGCTTGGAAGTGTGGAGGGTCAGCAAAGGAGAGGAAGACCCTAAACAAGATGACTTTACATAGGGGCTAGAACAATGGGCTCAAGTATATTAGGGAGGATGAAGGTAGCACAGGCAAGCGCAAGATTTAGATCCATTCTTCATTAGAGCTATTATGAGTCAGAGTCAACTCCACAGCACCTAACAATAAAAATATTCAATCTATGCTGAGGAAATAATCCAAGAAAGTGAACTATAGAAAAGAGAATGTGACATTAGCATTTGATAAAGACTAATTACAATCAGAGTTATGCAAATGATATGACTTTGTATCCTGAAAGTGAAGAGTACTTGAAGCTGATGAAAATCAGACTACAGCTTTTATTAGAGATTACGCCTCAAAATTAAAAAAAAATAAATAAGAACTATAACTGGAACAAAACCCAGCATCATGACAAATGAAGAAAAGACTGAAGCTGCAAAGGGTTTCCTTTTACTTGGATTCACAACCAACACCCATGGAACAGAAGTCAAGATATTAAATAATATATTGGGAAGTCTATAGTAAAGGATCTTTTTAAGGGCTAAAGAATAAGAATGTCACAGATGTACCTCATTAGAAACACAGTATTTTCCATCTGACACCTTTGAACTGTGGTATTGGAGAAGAGCACTGAACATCCATGGATGGACAAGAGAACAAACAGATATGACTTGGACAGGGTGCAGCCAGAGTGCTCTTTGGAGGCAAATAGTGTGAATCTTCACCTGATATACTTTGGAAATGTTGCTAGGAGGGACTATTCCTTGGAGAGGGACATGATGCTGGGAAAGGTGGAGGGTTGGCGAAGGAGAGGAAGGGATTCAATGAGGTGGATTGACATGATGACTGCTCCTATGGGCTCTTGTGTGTCAGGAAGTGTGAGGATGGCACAGAATAGAACAGGGTTCAGATGTTTTGTTCATAGGGTCACTATGAATCGTACACAACTCGATGACACCTAACAACAACAATAACAATGACAACATATGCATATCTTCTGTACAACAGATTATTGATGAGTCTTCCTCCAACACTAACATTACATTCCTCTTCATATAGTTCAACTTCAGGAACTGTTTTATCAACATAAATAGCACAATTTATACAGATGACACCATCTTGCTTACTGACAGTGAAGATAACCTGAAGCACTTACCAAAGAAAATCAAAGACTAAGCTCCAAAATGAATTACATGTCAACTTCAAGAAAATTAAAATCCTTACCACTGAAACAATGAGCAACATCATGATTGATGAAGAAAATGTTGAAATTGTCAATGAATTAATTTTACTTGTATCTACAATATCACCAGAGCAAGAATTTAGAACACGTGCTGCATGGCAAAATCTGTTATGAGAGACCTCTCAAAGTGCTAAAGAGCTACACTATCAGATATTGATGAGTATTGTAGACTGTCAGTTGCAGTGCAGCTAGAAAATGACATCCCAAAATGAGAGTGAACACTGAGCTCTCATGGACTTAAATAAATCTCTAGTAAGGTGGGTTTTCAGATGCAGTTAATTGCCAGGAGGGGATTGTTCATCTCTTTCCCACAGATCAGCTGGTGTATTCAAACCACATGCCTTTCAGTATATTGAGAAGCAAAAAAAATGAGAAGAAATAAGGAAATTAAAGAGTTGAACATAAGGTTACAAAGAACAGCTTGTGAAGATAAAGCAAAATATAATGAAATGTGCAAAGAGCTGGAGTCAGAAAATCAAAAGGGATGAACTCACTACTCATTTCTTTTTGCAGACTGAGAGTAAAGTAATTTTATAAATATTAATAATGAGATAGACAGTCAGGAATGAGCTAGAACAGATAGCATAAAACAGGGGCCCAGCAGTTCTCAACTGAAGTGGCCCATTTCAGCTTCCCTGTATGCTTATTAAAACTTATCAGGAAGTAAATCACAAAGAGAATTCAATGCAAATGAAGCCAAGCTCTTTCTATTGAAAACCTTCTGCTTGACTCAGGAGGGAGGGGTTCCCAAATGCAAGAATTCGGTATACCCTTAAGGATTGCCTTGGTGCCTCAGGGTGAACTCTAGCTCAGGAAGTAACACTCCCTCTGTAGGGGACCCCCCTTGCTGCATCCTGTCTGCAGGGAACAAACAGCTCATTTTCTGTGATCTGCCACAAGAGAAATCCTAACTTATAAATTTGTAATTCCTCCAATTCCTGAACAAGGGTTTTCATATAATATTTGGTATAAAGTTTGCTTTCCCATAATTTATGAAGCTGAAGGAACTGAAGAAAAAATTTAATCTTCAAGTAGTAATACTGAAAGATTCTATGAATATTGATCCAGAAAGCATCAAAAGGAGCTGGAGGAGTATACAGGATCACTGTGCCAAAAATAGTTGATTGATGCAGAACTTTTTCATAAAGTAGCATATGATCAAGGAAAAATGGTAATAAAGGAGGAAATTCAAGCTGCTCTAAAGGAATAAAAAAAAGAATAAGGCCGCTGGAATTGATGGAATACCATTGAACTATGATATTTCAACAAACAATGCAGCCCTAGATCACCAGGATGGACTGAGGAGGACTTGAAGCATTTGCAGCTGATGGCCAAAGAACTACAGTCTCCAATATGGATTGTATCTAAATATCAAGAAAAGACCAGTTGGCAGAATCATGGTAAATGGAGAAAAGATTGACTTTGTTAATAATTTCCTCTTACTTGGATCCACAATCAAAACTCTTGGCACCAGTAGACAGGAAATCAAAAGACGACTTGCTTTATGAAAGTCTGTTCTCAGAGACCTTTCCAGAGTGCTAAAGAGCAGCAATGTCAGTCTATAACGTGCACATGATCCAGGTCATGGTCTTCTTAATTGCTTGCTGTACATTTAAGAGCTGGACAATGACTAAGGATGACAGAAAAAGAATCAGTATTTTTGAGTTGTGGTACCGGAAAACAGTACTGAACATTCCATGGACCACCAAGATAACAAACAGGTCTGTCCTGGAGAGGGTGAAACCAGGTTCCCTCAACTTCATACACTTTGAGCCAGCTTCCAGGAAGGACCAGTCCTTGGAGAAGGACAAAATGCTCAGAAGGGTAAAGAGTAGGCACAAGAAAGAGTGAATCTGGATGAGATGGATTGACATAGTGGCTGTGACAACAGGGTCAGGTGTGTCAGAGATGACAAGGTTGGCTCAGGGTAGGGCAAGAATCAGAGATATTTATTGTTCATAGGATTGCAATGAGTTGTAGTGGCCTGGAAGACATATAACAACTATAGTAGAGTGGGGTTTGCATCCTACACTAATTTTATCTCCTAATACAGTAAATATTTCAGCACAAACTATGCAGTTAACCAATGGTTAGGAAAGACATTTTGAAGGATAAACTTTTAAGACCACATGCAAGCAAAGAATTCTTTAGAGGCAAGGATGATGAAGCTTTGCCTCAAATACTCTGGGAATGGTGTCAGGAGGAGCCAGAACTTGGTAAAAGACATCATACTAACAAAGGTGGAGGATCAGAAAAAGAGAGGGAGACCATCAACAAAATGGCTTGCTTGATACAATGACCTTAACAATGAACTCAAGCATAACAGAGTTGGTGACAGTCACAATAAGACAACGTTCTATGAGTTATAGTTGCCTGAAGAGCACACATCAACAACAATATATTGACATAAGAGTTGGTCAATGAGTAAGAAGTTTTGAAGAACTGTTGTTGTTGTTATGTGCTGTCGAGTCGCTTGCCCTAACCTCTGCTCTGTCTTGTGCCAATTGCACTGTCTCTGACACTCCCATCCCGATAACCCCAATCACCGAATCAATCCACCTCATAGAGGGCCTTCCCCTCCTGCGCTGTCCCTCCACCCTCCCAAGCATGATGTCCTTCTCCAAGCACCGGTCTCTCCTTACAAAATGCCCAAAATATGTTTGATGGAGCCTCAGAATCCTTACCTCCAAAGAGCCACCTGGTTTAACCCTTTCCAGGATGAATCTGTTTGTTTTCCTAGCCGTCCATGGTACTCTCGATACTCTTCTCCAGCATCACAGCTCAAAGGCATCAATTCTCCTTCTGTCCTCCCTAGCCATTGTCCAACTCTCTGATGCAAAGCAAGTGATTGCGAAGACCATGGCCTGTATCAGACACACCTTAGTCTCCAGAGAGACACCATTGCTCTTCAGTACTTTGGAGAGGTGGTTTTGAAGAACTAATGCCTTTAAATTGTAGCATTGGTTAAGAATACAGAACTTACTGTTGTTGTTGTTGTTGTTATGTGCCAGAGACTCATAGTTTATGTACCACAGCTCTGAAGCCAGCCTCCCCCGAGCCAGTCTCACTTTCTCCAACAAATCTACCCTGATTTCCTGTTACTGTAGCAATCCATCTCATACTATGACTGTCAGAAAAAAAACAAGCTCTTTTCCGCAGTTGCCACTAAGGAGCTAGGTTCTTCTTGGAAGCTAAGGCCGCTTTGAGGTGAGACCCTCTCTTCATCCTGCAACTAGCATTGCACCCTGTAGCTGTCAGCCTACCAATACCACACCATGGCCTCCATCTGTCACAGAAGATAAAATCAATGTTCTCATTAAGGCAGCTGGTGTCATTGTCGAACCTTTCTGGCTTGGTCTGTTTTTCAAAGGCCCTAGCATATGTGAACATTGGGAACCACATCAGCAATATGGGTCCTGGTGGATATTCCCCAATAGCTGGCATTGAACCACCTGGGGGACCCACTTTCTCCACTGCTACTGTTCCAGCTGAGGAGAAGAAGAAAGAAGAATATGGAGTCTGATGATGACTTTAATGATGGGTTTTGATCTTTCTCACTAAACTTTTGTAACATGTTCATTTTTTTTAAAAAAAAGCTTAATTCTTGGGGAAAAAAGAACAAACAAATTTTTCTAGGAAGAAATGCATCAGGATACTCTATAAGGGCAAGAATAGTCAAATTTCATTTCTTGTGCTTTTAACATTTTACTAAGGGGCAAGAGTCTATGCAGGAGGGCATCAGACTTTGTAAAGTGTAAGGTTAGCAACAGATGGAAAACCCTTAATGAGAAGAATTTATGAAGTCTTTCAAACAGTAGGCTCAAGTATTATAGTGGTTATAAACTCACTATCACTGTTTCAGAATTTGTAATCCTCAACTGATTTTGTAGGCTGAGAATCTTAATTGGAGGACAATGCCCAACATTCTCTTATTGAGTAGCCTCTGAACTTGAACTACCAGCATATTACCATGTGGACTAGACCACCAGAACTCCTTTGACATGGAATAGGGACTATGAAATATTTTGTTCTGTTTGAACATAAAATCTCTATGAGTCAGAACTGACTAGCAGGGAATACATAACAATATATATAGCATGACCCTTTTCTACCTTAATATGAAATAATTTATAGTGTATTCATGCAGATTTTAAATAAAAATAGTGGAAACAAAAATAAGTTTTGAGTTAGAGATTTATATTACCCCAAAACGCATTATGTCTTGACCCTGACCAGGTTTCTCATGTTATAAATCTTAATCTGAGGAGACTGACAGTAAAGAAATTAAAAATATGTTTTAATTCAGACAATAGAATACTATGCAGCACACAGGAGCAATGATTTTGTAAATTGTTACATAACTTGAGAAGGACTGGAGAATATTGTGCTGAGTGAACTAAATCAGTCCCCAAAGGATAAATATTATATAAAACCATTATTGTAGAATGAGTATAAGGATCCAAGAGGAGTGGGAGGGGTTGGAAGCAGAGGGATGAGGATGTGCAGTGGGAGGGGGGATTAATCATCGGGTTGTACAATTTGAGGGCTGGGCGGGGTGAGGGAAATTGAAAGAGAATGTTAAAATTTGAATTGTATTTTGTAAATAAAGTAGTAGATAATATAAAAAAATAAAAGAACTCTCAAAATATATTTTAAGAAACTTAAATATATCATCTCAGTTTTTGTCACATTTAACATCTTATTTACTTTTTATTCATTGCTAACTAAATGCACAATAGTTGGAAATCTTGAGTTTCTCTGGCATGAAAGATATGACATCTCTTTCTGTAGCGATTCATGCCTTTGGGAAACCACGGAAAGTGTGGGACTGAAGGAAGCATTACCTGTGTTGGAGGGAAAACTGCTGTCTGGCATGAATACATGGGACCCTCCCCCCCAGTTAACTTTTCTCTTTAAAAAGCAAAACAAAATCCTTTCATTGTTATACAGTCCCTCCCCCCAAGTCCACTCTACTATGTCAGGACTCCAGTCATGACAGTAATACTTAATCACATATCCCTTTTAAACAGTTCTCTCCCTCATCTGTTTTAATGCAGTATACATAATTTATCCCATCTTTCTCAGTCTCTCCCCAGCCTTGATGTCAATCCCGTTTAACAACAGTGGCACTATGCAGTATCTGTCCTTTTGTGACTGAGATATTTCACTCAGGATGATGTCCTCCAAGGCTACCCATTTTGTATAATATTTCATGAGTTCCTTGTATTTAAATGGAACGTAGTATTCCTTTTTGTGAAATATCACAGCTTCTCTATTCTGGAGGCAAGCTATTATGGAAGTGGATGCCACTTCTGCTTCCAAGCTTGTTTTAATCGGGAAGCTCCACCAAACACTGTCCACCATGGGTAACCATTATCACATTTGATACATCAGTGTCACAGTGTTCAGCTTCACAGCAACCACAAGTTACCTCTTTACGGCAAGTGGACACACCAGGGCTATAAGACCTAGAAGAATGTTTGAACAAAAACAATGAAAAGCAAGCCTGAGGGCTGCAGATTAAAAGTCACCCGCCTTTGGCTTGGTAGCATCACTTCCTGTCCACTAAGCCAATTTGCCATGTTGATGTTATTGTTGTTAAGTGCCGTTGAGTCGTAGGCAACTCATAGTGACTTGATGAACGAAAATCCTCAACACTTGTGTGACTTTCATCCTTTCTCCAGGTTCATAGGGTTTCTGGATGCAAGCTATTATGGAAGTGGATGATATTCTTAAGAAACCTATATTTAGGCCAAGAAAGTGTTGAAGGAACAGAGCAAGGGAACACTAAACAGTTTAAAATCAAGTAAGTGTATGTCAGAACTGTATCTTTTCTCCATACCTATTCAGTCTGCTTACTAAGAATATCACTTAAGAAACTGAATTTTAGGGTATCTTCCCAGTAGCGGAATTGCTGGGTCAAATGGTATCTTTACTTGCAACTTTTTGAGAAAGCGTCACACCACTTTTCAGAGTGGTTGCACCATTTTACACTACCACCAATAGTGAATAAAGGCTCCACTTTCTCCACAACCTTGCCAGCATTTGTTGGTTGCTGTTCTGTTAAATTTTGCTAGTCTTACTGGGGTGAGATGATATCTCATAGTTGTCTTGATTTGCATCTCTCTTAGAGCTAGGGATTTTGAACATTTCTTCACAGGCTTGTTGGCCATCTGAATGTCTTCTTTGGTGAAGTATCTATTCATATCCTGTGTCCATTTTTCTAGTGGATTATTTACCTTTATCTTATTGTGGTGCTCAAGTATTTTATAAATTCTAGATATAAGTCCTTTATCTGATATGTCATCCCCAGTCTGTGGCTTCCCTTTTTAGCCTGTTGGAGAAGTTTTTGGATGTGCAAAGGGATTTGATTCTTAGAAGGTCCCATTTATCTATTTTGTCTTCTCCTGGTTGTAGATTTTTCAGGATACTTGAAAGACTCTTTATGTTGTGGATTAGGACTA
Source organism: Elephantulus edwardii (assembly GCF_000299155.1). Lineage (NCBI taxonomy): Eukaryota > Metazoa > Chordata > Mammalia > Macroscelidea > Macroscelididae > Elephantulus > Elephantulus edwardii. The sequence continues at coordinate 4,105,935 of NW_006399906.1, read as the reverse complement.
CTAATGTTCTTCCAAGCTTTTTTTAAATGAAGTTTATAGTTCATAACCAACATCCAAGCAGATATATACACACCCATGTTTTTTGCGGCTTTGTTCACAATAGCAAGGAGTTGGAAACAACCTAAGTGCCCATCAACAAATGAATGGATAGAGAAGATATGGTATATTCACACAATGGAATACTACACTGCATTGAAAAACCAGGAACTCAAGCAATATTATACAGAATGGATGACCCTGGAGGACATTATGCTGAGTGAAATATCTCAGTCACAAAAGTGCAAATACTATATGGTGCCACTGTTGTAGAATGAGGCTGACATGGGGGCTCGGGGGTTAGACTGAGAAAAACTAGATAAATTATGTTTACTGCATTGAAGCCAATGAGGGAGAGAATAGTTTAAAATTAAAATCTTTTAGGGTGTTATGATTACCATAAGAGTCTGGAATAAGGGTTGCGGAGTGGAGTATAATTAGGGTGGGGGTGAGGTTGAGGGGTGGGGAGGGATTGTATACAAATGAAGGAGTTTTTCTTTTGCTTTTCAAGGAGAAGAGCGAACTGGGGGTGGGGGTGGAGTGGGCAGGGCGAAAAGTGCAACAATGAATGAATGGAAATCCGAAATCTCTGTAGATGTGAATAGAAATTAATAAATAAAAAAAGAAGCTGAATTTTATGTGGAAGAATGTGGTATCAAAATCAGAGGAAGACTCATCAGCAAACTATTTAGGGAAAGTGAAAGGACATAATCTTGATACAAATTTTAAAGCTTTTAAACTATGTAGGACTCTGTTTTCCTTTCCGATTACTCCCTTTTGGTTTATGAATGTGTTCCTTGAGTAGAATTAATTGTTTTGGAATTTCTATTCTTTCAAATATTTCTTTAACATATAAATCATGTATCTCCCATATTCCTCTATATTTATATTTTCCCTGTATTTTTGGTAAGGTTTATTATTTCACTTTCACATTTATCCTGTTCAAAATTCCTTTTTTTGTGTGCTGTAAAATGAAGATCCTAATTTATTTACATTTCAATACACTGAATTTAAGTACTACTATACCATATTTGTGGAAGGAGGAGTGGCGTCCACTTCCATAAAAGCTTGCCTCCGGAAACCCTATGAACTTGGAGAGAGGATGAAAGGTACCCAAGTGTGGAGGACTCTCCTTCATAGGGTCACTATGAGTCGCCTGTGACTCGACGGCACTTAAGAACAACAACAACATACCATATTTTAACATTCTCCTACTTTGGAATGTTTTTCTGGGGCCAATAGTCTGTTTTAGCTTACCTTTACAGAAATATAATGTTGATTTGGTTTTAATTATTATTATTTTTTTATGTGTGTGTGTGTGTGTACCATCAAATTGGATCTGACTGGTACAGCAAGAGATTGTCCCTCCTTCTCTAACAGAGCATCTGGTGGATTTGAACCCAGTTTTAATTTTTTTATCATATTACCTATTATTAGGAAGTTACTTTTCCTGTTATATTATCTTTTAACTTTTTGTTATCTTAAGATACTTTTCCATACAAATTTAATTTATCAAGTAAAAAAACTGTTGATATGACAACTAGAAATGTGTCAAATTTCATTTTCACGATATCACAGGTTTTATCATATCTAATTGAGTAGTGTATCACTTCTAGTGAATGTCTCTCTGTGTTTCATTGACTATGCAAAGGTATTTGACTGTGTGGATCACAGCAAACTATGGCTGACTTTGAGAAGAATGGGAATCTCAGAACACTTGATTGTTGCTTATGTGAAACTTATACTTGGACCAGGAGGCAGTCGTCAGAACAGAGCAAGGAAACACTGCATGGTTCAAAATTGGGAAGAGTGTGTATCAAAGATGTGTTCTGTCTCCACATCTTTTCAATCTATATGCAGAACAGATTATCTGGGAAGCTGAGTTCTATGAGGAGAAGTGTGGTATCAGGATTGGAGGTAGACTCATCAACAATCTGCATTATGCAGATGATACAAACCTGTTTGCTGAAACTGAGGAGGACGTGAAGTGCTTGCTGCAGAAGACCAAGGACTGTAGCCTTCAATATTGATTGAAAATCAATGTCAAGAAAACAAAGATTCTCACCACTGGGCCAATTGGCTGCATAATAACAGATGGTGAAGAGAATGACATTGTTGACAGCTTCACTTTGCTTGGCTCTACAATCAACATTCTTGGTACCAGCAACCAGGAAATTAAAAGACAGCTGCATTGAGAAAGTCTGCTGTCAGAGTCCTCTTCGATGTACTGAGGATCAATGATGTCAGTCTGAAGACTAAGGTGTGCCTGATAAAGACCGTGGTCTTTGCTAATGCTTGCTAAGCATTAGAGCTAAGCTGGACAATGACTAGGGATGGTAGAAGGAGAGTGGATGCCTTTGAGCTTTGGTGCTAAAGAAGAGCATTGAATATACCATAGACTGCTAGGAGAATAAGTTCATTCTGAAGAGGGTGAAGCCAATCTGCTCCTTGGAGGCAAGGATTCTGAAGCTTCCTCTGACACATTTTGGACATAATGTAGGGAGGGATCTGGAAGGGGCGTCATGCTTGGGAGGGAGGAGGAAAACACTCCCTGGGATGAATTCACTTTGTGACTGAAGTAATTGGGGCAGGCGTGTCAGAGACAATAAGATTGGCAAGGGATTAGAGCAGGGTTTAGGGTTATTATACATAGTGTAACTATGAATCATAAGTGACTCAATGGCACACAACAACAAAAACAACAACATCACTTCTACAGATATTTTTATGTCTTATGAGCTGCAATCCTGAAGCCACACAGTTCAAGACTGCCAGCAACTCCACAGGAGAAGGATGAGCAATCTCCTCTTAACTTTCTCTGAAAATCCATCAGAGGGTCACCTGTGGTTTGGTTTGTCTCTATATTACACAAAAACAACAATGTATCTTCTTCAATGAATTTTGGTTTTCTTATGTTGTTGTTGTTATGTGTGTCAATTTGATTGCAACTCGGAGCAACTCTATGTACAATAGCTCTAAAACCTGCTCTATCCTATGCCAACTTTATTGTTTCTGACACATCTACCCTTATTACACCAGTCACTGAATCAATCCATCTCATCTATGATCCTCCTCTCTTTCTCTGTCCTTCCAACCTTCCAAGAATGATGTCCATCTCCAAGGACTGGTCCCTCCTTGCAACATGTCGAAAGCATGTCAGACAAAGCCTTAGAATCTTTTCCTCCAAGGAGCACCCTGGCTTCACCCTCTCCTCATAGAACTTGTTTGTTCTCCTAGTAGTCCATGGTATATTCAACACTATTCTCTAGCATCACAGCTTAACGGCATCAATTCTCCTCCTATCATCCTTGTCATTGTCCAGCTCTCTGGTATGTAGCAAGTAATGGCAAAGACCATGGCTTGTATAAGGTGCACCCTAGCTCCAGACTGACATTGTTGCTCTTCAGTACTTTGGAGAAGTCTCTGACAGCGGACTTTCCCAATGCAGTTTGCCTTTTGTTTTCCTGGCTGCTGGTACCAAAAGTGTGGATTATGGAGCCAAGCAAACAGAAGCTGTTAATGATTTCAATCTTTTCACATCTATCACAATACTTTGGAATCAGGAATGGCATCCACTTCCGTAAATAGCTTGCCTCCGGACACCCTATGAACTTAGAGCAAGGATGAAAGTCACACAAGTATCGAAGACTTTCGTTCGTAGGGTCGCTATGAGTCGCCTATGACTCAACGGCACTTAACAACATAGAGACCAGTTGTCTTTGTTGTTGTTGTTGTTGTTGTTATGTGCCGTGGAGTCGCTTATGACTTATAGCGACCCTATGTACAACAGCTCTAAACTGCTCAGTCCTGTGCCAATTGCACTGTCTCTGACACTCCCATCCAGATTGTCCCAGTGACTGATTCAATCCACCTCATAGAGGGCCTTCCCCTCCTGCGCTGTCCCTCCACCCTCCCAAGCATGATGTCCTTCTCCAAGGACCGGTCTCTCCTCACAAC
>NW_006399906.1:4098715-4101842 GCF_000299155.1 Elephantulus edwardii | reverse complement strand
GCATGATGTCCTTCTCCAAGGACCGGTCTCTCCTCACAACATGTCCAAAGTATGTTAGACGGAGCCTCAGAATCCTTGCCTCCAAGGAGCCTCCTTGTTTAACTCTTTCCAGGATGAATCTGTTTGTTTTCTTGGCAGTCCATGGTACATTCAATACTATTCTCCAGCACCACAACTCAAAGGCATCATGTCCCTAGTCATTATCCAACTCTCTCATGCATAACAAGTGACTGCAAAGACCATGGCCTGTATCAGATGCACCTTAGTCTCCAAAGAGACACCATTGCTCTTCAGTACTTCGGAGAGGTCCCTAACTGCAGACTTTCCTACGGCAATACACCTTCAATTTCCTGGCTACTGGTGCCAAGAGTGTTGTCTGTGGAGCCGAGCAAACTAAAGCTTTGAACAATCTCAGTCTCTACACCATCCATCCTGATGCTGCCAATTGGCCCCCTGGTGAGAATCTTTGTCTTCTTGACATTGAGCCTCAATCCATATTGGAAGCTCCAGTCCTTGACCCTCTGCAGCAGGTGCTTCAGGTCCTCCTCAGTTCCAGTTGGCCTAGTGGACTGAAAGTGATGCTACCAAGCCAAAGGTGGGTGACTCTAATCCGTGGCCCTAAGGCCTGTCTTTAATTGTTTTTGTTTTTTTTTTTTTGTTTTTTTTTTTTGTCTTTAATTGTTTTTGGTCAAACATTCTTCTAGGTCATATAGCCCTGGTGTGTCAGCTTGCCATGCAGAGGTAACTTGTGGCCACTGTGATGCTGAACATTGTGACACTGAAGTGTCAAATGTGATAATGTTTACCCATGGTGGACAGTGTTTGGTGGCAATCCCTGGTGCTGACAAGCTTGGAAGCAGGAGAGCATCCATTTCCATAAATAGCTTGCCTCTGGAAACCCTATGAACCAGGAGCAAGGATGAAAGTCACACAAGTGTCAAGGACTTTCATTCATAGGGTTGCTATTAGTTGCCTACAACTCAACTGCACTTAACAACAACATTCACGATGCTGCTAATATGCCCAGCAGTAAGAATCTTTGTTTTCTTGATGTTGAGCTTCAATCCATATTTGTAGGCTGCAGCATTGACCTCCTGAAGCAAGCACTTCAAGTCATCCTCAGTTTCAGCAAGCAGGGTTGTGTTATCTGTATAATGCAAGTTATTGATGAGTCTTCCTCCAGTCCTGATACCACACTTCTCATACATATAGCCCAGACTCCTGGATGGTCTGTTCTGCATATAGATTGAAAAGATGTGGAGATAGGATAGTCCCTGAAAGGCACCATTCCAAATTTTGAACCATACAGTGTTTCCTTGCTCTGTTCTGATGACGTTCTCCTCGTCCAATATAGGTTTCACATAAGCACAATCAAATGTTCTGGGATTCTCATTCTTCTCAGAGTTAGTCACTGTTTATTATGATCTACACAGTCAAATGCCTTTGCATAGTCAATGAAACACAGATAGACATTCCTCTAGGACTCTCTGCTTTCAGCCAAGATTCATCTAACATTAGCTATAATATTCGGAGTACCGTGGCCTCCTCTAAACCCAGCCTGCACATCTGGTAGTTCACTGTTGTGTACTGTTCCAGTAATTTTTGGATAATCTCCAACAGAATCTTGCTTGCATGTGATATTAAAGATATTCTTTGATAATTTCAGAATTCTGTCGGGTCACCTTTTTCTGGAATTGGAACAAATACATATCTCTTCCAGTCAGTTGGCCAAATGGTTGTCCTTCAGATTTCTTGGCACAACTGGTGAGCACATCATGGACAGTGTATGTTGAAATATGCCAATTGGTATTCCATCAATTTCTGGGGCTTTGGTTTTATTTTTTCAATTCCTTCAGAGCAGCTTGAACTTCTTCCTTTATCACCACAGGCTCTTGTTCATATGTTGCTTTATGAAATTCTTCTGTGTAAGCCAATTCCTTTTGGTACAGTGACTCTGTATACTCTATCTTCTTTTAATGCTGCATAGATCATTCAATATTCTTTCCAAAGCATCCTTAAGTATTGCAACTCATGACTTGAATTTGTTCTTTAATTCCTTTAAGCTTAAGAAATGCTTTGAGCTCAGTAGTTTCGATTTTCTGACTCCAGCTCTTTGCACATTTCATTATAATACTTTGCTTTCTGTTCCCAAGCTGCCCTTTGAAATCTTCTGTTTAGCTCCTTAATTTCTTGATTTCTTCCCTTTTCTTTGTCTTCTCAGTGCACTAGTGCAAATACATCTTGGTCTTTTCTTCCTCCTCTGTCTTTGTTTTGACCCTTTTGCATTCTTCACGGATGATATATTCTCCAACAACTCATTTGGTCTTTGTTCATTGGTGCTCAAGACCCCAAACCTGTTCCTGAGATGGTTTGAAATTCGAGTGGGATACACTTAAGGTCATATTTTGGCTCCTGTGTATTTGATTTCATTTTCTTCAAATTCAGTTTGAACTTGCATATGAGTAGTTGGTGGCCTTTTCCACAATCAGCTTCTGGCCTAGTTTTCACAGATGTTACTGAATTTCTCTAGCGATTCTTTCCACTGATGTAATCAGTTGATTCTTATGCATATCATCAGGTGAAATCTATGTGTATAACCTGTGTTTTTGCTTCTTATTTTTAAAAAAGTATTTCCAAAGAGTAAATAATTGTATGTATAGAATTCTATGATTCTATCTAGAGTTTCATTTCTGTCACCAGATCCATGTTTTTCAACTACTGATTCTTCTTCCCTGTTCCTAACTTTTGCATTCTAGTCACCCATTTTTACTAATGCATATTCAATTGATTTCACATTTCAAAAATTAGTAGATATCTTCTATTTCCTTCTCTTTGGCTCTAATTGTCGGTGCATATATTTGAATGACAGTAGTATTCACTGGACTTCCTTGTATCTGTATGGCTATTATCCTCTCACTCAAAAAATTGTATTTCAAGATGGATCTAGTATGTAACTACTATTAATATCTTAAGGAAAACCAGTGGTATAGTCCTTAGAAATTTGCAACAACTGCTGGCGAGGTTGTGGAGAAACTGGAACCCTGATTCACTGTTGGTGGGAGTGTAAAATGGTGCAACCCCTGTGGAAAACAGTATGGTGCTTTCTCAAAAAGTTGCAAATAGAGAT
>NW_006399906.1:4090488-4097797 GCF_000299155.1 Elephantulus edwardii | reverse complement strand
AAAAGCATTGTGAGAAAAACAGAGTCATCTACAAAAGCATATAAAAACAAAAAAAAAAGAAATTTGCATTCCTAACAAAAGCAGCAAATCCATGAGAAACTGCAAGAGAAAAATGGTTAATTTTTTCCATGCAATTTACAGACTCCAAAACACACTTGAGGGTCAACTATGAGCTAGTTCCAACTTGGCAGTGATGAGAAGCAGAAACTATGTTCTTGCTAATTTTCTAAAAATTGTAATTATTCATACTTATTGCTAATGAAATATGTTTTGTTTTCCTTTGGGAGTTCCTGTGTGGCATAAAGTTTAAGTACTTTACTAGTTGAAAAGTTAGTGGCTTCAATACAAGCAGAAATGACTTGAAAGAACCTTGAAGAGCATTTCTCCGCTGCATACATTAGGTCATCATGAGTCAGAATAAAGTAAATAACAACTATAGTTGTTGTTATTATATGCCATCAAGTTGGCTATCACTCATAGCGATCCTACGTACAATAGCTCTGAACCTTGACCTACACTGAGCCAGTCTCACTAACCCCAAAACTCCTACCCACATTACCATAGTTACAGTGTCAATCCATCTTATCCAGGGTCTTCCTTTCAGCCCTGTCCCTCTACCCTTCCAAGAATGATGTCCTTCTTCAAGGATTGGTCCCTCCTGGCCACTTGTCTCTAAGGAGCAGCTTGGCTTCACCCATCTCTAGGACGGACCTATTTGTTCTTTTGGCAGTCCATGGTAATAAACAAACTCATTGACCTCAAGTTGATTCCAATTCATAGTAACCCATAAAACAAAGAAGACCTGCTCCATGTTTCCAAGGTTGTACATCTCTATGGAAATAGACCTTCTGCCAGTGGACTCAAATTCTTGGCCTTTCAACTAACACTTATCCATTGCCCCTGAGGAAATTAAGAAACCCAAAGATATAATAGAAAGTGCTTGGAGCTTTGTGTACAAATTTTTATCTAAATACTTTACCACAGAGCCTTACTAATTTCAATGGATTATTTTTACCAGGGTTCCTTAAACAAATGTCTATTAATTTCTACTTTTCAGATACTTGTGTCATTTAATTTTCTTATCTTAGTCTGTCTGATGAAAAATAAAAGATAATGACAGAATTTTGTCTCATGCTTAATTTTAATTATAATGGCTTTTGCCATTTAGAAAAATATTGATTTTTCCATTTAACAAGTGACCTTTACTTCATTTAAGTAGGTTTGTTTTATTACTACTTAACCTAGTGGTTTTAAAAAAATGTCTGAAAGGTTAATCAAATTAATTTAATTTTCTATTTTTGTGAGAATTTCTCTAATATGTTGATATAATGAATTATGTTACTAAATTCTTGCTAGTGAATAACCTTTGCTTTCCTGAAGTAGTCTCATTGAAATACACTATAAATTTTATCTATTGTTGGATTAGACTTACCAACATTTAATTTGTCGTCTCTATAGGTCTGTTTTGGAGAGAGTGAAACTAAGTTTCTCCTTGGAGACTAGGATTTTGAATCTCTGGCTCACTTCCTTTGGGTACGTGGCCAGGAGAGACCAGTCCTTGGAGAAGAACATCATACTCAGAAGTGTGGAGGGACAGCACAGGAGAGAAAGACTCCAGATGAAATGGATTGATACAGTATCTGGGGCAATGGGGGTTAGTGAAAGACTGGCTCAGGGCAGGGCAGGGTTCAGAACTGCTTGATGTACATAGGGTTGCTATAGGTCACAAACTACAATGGCACAAAACAACAACAACAATCTATTTTTAAATAGACTTTGGTGTTATATTATTATGAAATCTTTCACATGTTTGAAAGGAAAATTATGCCGTTTCCAAATATAATATTGAATGTTTCCCTTTTTTCATAGTATGGAATAGGTTTGATAACATGAAACTATTGATTTTCTCTAAACTTTTAGTATTTTAAAGAATGATAGTTCTATTTTTAGCTCTATTTTTATTCTTCTTATTTTTTACAGTATATTTAATAACTTTCCCCTCTGTCTCTTTATTCTTTAATAAATTTCCCTAAAGAAATCAGAGCTGTGACACTGTTTTTATAATTTGTCATGCTATGATTAATAGCAGGCTATAATATATGAGAAGCCTCAGGTCAGCATACTCCCAAATGCTTAACCAGTTGTATAAGTCCACACTTTCTATTACAGCTCCATCTGTAGCTCAGTTCCCCAAGTCCTCTATGGCCTGTGGGTTTGAAGATTTGTTAGAAGGTCCTTCAGTGACTCAAAGCCCTCAGGGGAGTAACTCATGTGACTGTAGGCATGCAGGCTGGATTTCCTGTAGAAACTAATGCGCATTATTCACAAAAGTAAAGAGATGGAGGTAGCCCAACTGCTGATCAACAAACAAATGGATAGAGAAACTGTGATACATTCACAAAGTAGAATATTACGTGGTGTTGAAAAACACTGAAATAGTGAAACACTATACAGCATGCATAAGTCTAGAAGACATCACATTGTATGAAATATCTCACTCACAAAAAGGATAAATACTGCCTGAGAGCACTAACATAAAAAAAGGTTGGATGACAGAGCAGAAAAAGAATGAATAGTTATGAACTACAATGTAATATATGAAGGGATGGACAGGTGAAGGGAATGACAGTGTGAAAGGAATGGATAATTAAAGATTATAGGTATGACAATTATGACAGTGTTGCACAAAACAACAGGACATATATTACAAAGAGAATTGGAGAAGGATGAGGGAGAAAGATGCAAATCAATAAATGAATGAAAACCCAACCTTTTTGTATACATTCACTAAAATCACAACAAAAAATAATGCAAATGTCAATTAAAAAATTTAAGATTGAAGCTCTGTAACCAATCATTTTATTAGTTTCCTTTGTTGTCATAGCAAAAAGTACACATACTAGTTTTGGATTTGATTTCTTTTCATCTGGGAATACAGATGCAAAACAAATCATTCAGGAGGTCAGGCTCTATGAGAAGGAATATGGCATCAAGATTGGAGGAAAACTCATCAACAACTTGTGTTATGCAGATGACACAACCTTTGAGGACAGCCTGTGGAATTTGCTACAGAAGGTCAAAGACTACTGCTTTCAATATGGATTGAAGCTCAATATCAAGAAAACAAAAATTCTTACCACTGGGCCGATTGACAGCATAATGATAGATGGTGAAGAGATTGAGATTGTTAATAACTTCGGTTTGCTTGGCTCCACAATCAACACTCTTGGTACCAGCAGCCCAGAAATCAAAAGATGAGTTGCCTTGGGAAAATCTGCTATCAGGGACCTCCCCAGAGTACTGAAGAGCAGCGATATCAGCCTGAAACAAAGGTGCACTTAATTCAGGCCATGGTCTTCACAATTACTTCCTATGCATCAGAGAGCTGGACAAATGCTAAGGGTGATATAGAATTGATCCCTTGACCTGTGGTGCTGGAGAAGAGTATTGAAAATACCATGGATTGCTAGGAGAAGAAACAGATTTCTCTTGGAGAGGGTAAAACCAGCCTGCTCCTTGGAGACAATGATTCTGAAACTCCATCTGACATACTTTGGGCATGTTGCAAGAAGAGACCAGTCCTTGGAGATGGGCATCATGCTCGGGAGGGTGAAGGACAGCTCAAGAAAGGAAGACCGTCAGTGAGATGGATAGACTCATTGACTAGGGTACTGGAGGTAGGTGTGTCAGAGACAATATGGTTGACTCAAGATAGAGTAGGGTTCAGAACTGTTGGACATATGAGTTGCAAGTGGCTCAATGGAACATAACAACACATTGTTGTTGGTGTTGTTATGTAGAGTCGATTTGGAACCAACCCATAGCTGACCCTCCGACAGATTTTCAGAGACAGTTCATTGCAAGGGAGGAGATTGCTCATCATTCTCCTCCGGAGCAGCTGGTGGCCTCAAACATCGTGCTTTCTGGATTGCAGCACAGCTTCTTGCCACTAGGCCACTGTCTTACCACTTGGGAGCCAGAAATCTGAATTCAGGGTGTCAGTAGTACGATGACTTCATTGAAGACTATTGGGGAAATTTTTTTATCTTTTGTGATATTTAATAGCCATAGGTCTTCCTTCTGAAAACCTATTAGAGTGCCAGCTATAGATTGATTCTAATTACAAGGCACACAACAACAGATGCTTCAGCTTCAGTGGCTTAGTGGTAAGGAGCTGTGTTGCCAACTAGAAGGCACATGGTTTGAATCTACTAGCTGCTCCATGGGAGAAAGATGAGCAATCTCTTCCTGTGTGATTTATTGCCTCTTAAAACCTGCTAGAGGGTCAACTATGGAGTTCTGACTTGACAATACATGACAACAACAGATCTACTTTCACCTATATTTGCCTTTTTTATGGGATTATCGTTCCTAAAGCATGTGTGTGTGTATGTGTGTTTCTCTTTTATAGGAGTATCACTCTGAGATAAAGGAGCTGTAGTAGCCTAGTGTTAAGAAACTGTGTTGCAATCCCAAAATAATGTAGTTTTAATCCACTATCTGCTCCATGGAGGATGAGAAATCTCCTCCCATGAGATTAACTATCTCTGAAGACTTGCTGGAGGATCAGCTATGGGTTGGTTCCAACTCGATGCTACACAGCAGCAACTCTAGGATAGTGATATCATAATAATTTAACTGCTGGAGCTCCCAGTTTAAGACAGGTTTGGAAGCAGGAGTGACATCTACTTTCTAACCACATGCCTCTTTAAACTCTATGAACTTGGAGAAACGATGATAGTTATACACAGGCTTCAGGCTTTTTGTTCATAGGGTTGCTATGAGTCATGTTCAACTTGACAGCAATCAACAGTATATTTTCAAAATCTTTCTTTCCAAACAAGGTCACACTTACAGATACCAAGGGCGAGAGCTTTACTGTAAACTGTGATAAGACCCAAGTTAATCTTTAAGAACCTCTCTTGAAAGGGATATATGATTAGATATTATTGTTATGACGGGAGTCCAGAATAATGGTAGCATAGTAGAGTGAACTTGGGGGAAGGGACTGAATAACAATGAAAGAATTTTTTCTCTCTCTCTTTTACTTTTCAAAAAAAAAGCAAGTCGGGGTGGGAGGGATGGGTAGGGAGAAAAATGTAACAATGAATGAATGGAAATCCAAAGACTCTGTAAACTTTCATTAAAATTAATTTAAAATAAAAAAGAACCTCTTTGATAGATCATTTAATAAAATCATATTTTTAAATGAATTATATAACATTGGGCTTCTAACTCAAAGGTCAGTGGTTTGCATTCACCAGTGACACTTGAGAGAAAGATTGGCATTCTTCTACTCTAAAAATTTATAACCTTAAAAACACAATTGAGAGAAGTTGTAATAGTCAACAATAACAGTGGATTTTGAACAATCAGGACTTATTTTCTTACTTAATTAACTTTAGATTAATGTTTTTTTCTTTTCTTACTTGACAGGGATTGGGGAGGCATGGCTAGGAGTGTTCTGAGGCTGTAATTTTTTCCTTCTAATATTTTTATTGATTTACATATAATAATTAATATACATTGTGTTTCATTCATGTCCATTATGTTGTATGTGATCTTTCATTTTACTTTGTGCTTCATTCATACATTCATATATATGATATTTAATATAATTAATTACTATTGATCTATGCCCATTATTACTCTCTTTTCAAGTTCCCAAATCTTTCCTATTCATTCACCGCCTCATTCACCCTTTAACCTCTGCTGCCCTTGTGATTTCCACCTTTCCCTTTTTTCCACCCCTGTTCCTTCTTTCCTCTTCATCTTTTGAACATTTATACACATTTTGCTTAATTAAGTTTCTCTTTTTACAATAATGATCTTATGCAGAATTTGTCTTTAGACAACTGAGTTAATTCACTCACCATAATGCTCTTTAGACTCTTCCATGTTATACTATTTTACATATCATATTGTTTTATATTATTATATTTTATATATATGATACATTATAATAGGGAACTCTGGTGCTGCAATCCCGAAGGCACACTGTTTGAAGCCATCAACTGCTCCGCCAAAGAATAAAGGGCAATCTCCTCCCGTGTAATCACAATGTAGATGCAGTGTAAACAGCCTCTGAAAACCCTCCAGAGGGTCAGCTATAGGTTGGTTCCAACTCTACAATACATAACAACAACATAGTATAATACCATAGTTGTTGTTACATGCCATTGAGTCAACTATGATTCATAGCAACCCTATGAACAACAGCTGTGAATCTTGCCCTACCCTGAGCCAACCGCACCGTCTCTGACACACCTGCTCCTATTGCCATCATCACTGTGTTAATCCATCTCATCCAAGGTCTTATTCTCCTCACCTTCTCCTCCAAGGACTGGTCCTTCCTGAGAACATGCTCAAAGTATGTGAGATGGAGTCTCAAAATTCTTACTTCCAAAGAGATATCTGCTTATACAAAATTACTGTTACTTAATGTTGAATAATATTCTATTGTATGAATACACCACAACTCTCAATTCATTCTTTTGTTGTGAATAACACTGCTCTGAACGTAAGTGTACTGAACTCTATTTGTGTCTCAGTTTTCATTTCCTTAGGGTATATTCCTATCAGGGGAATAACTCAGTCATATCAGATTTCTATGTTCCATTTTTTATAAAAATGCCCAACTGCCTTCCAGAGTGGTTGTGCTGCTTAACAATCCCACCAGCAGTATGTGAGTGCTTCCATCTCTCCACATCCTCCCCAACATTTATTACTTGCTGTCCTTTTAAACTTTGCTACTGTTAGTGGAGTGAGATGGTAACTCTCATTATTTTTATTTTCGTTTCTCTGATTGGCCGTGATTTTGAATTTTTTTTTTCACATGTCTATTGGCCATATGAGTTGTGTTGTGTTGTGGCGGTCTCTGGTGAAATGCGACTCTGCCTCCAGGAGCCAGGGAAGCCACGCTTGGCCTTGGGTTGAAGGCGGTAGCGGCATAGAAGGAGGAGTGGCATCCACTTCCATAACAGCTTGCCGCTGGAAACCCTATGAACCTGGAGAGAGGATGAAAGGCACCCAAGCGTTAAGGACTCTCCTTCATAGGGTCGCTATGAGTTGCCTGCGACTCGAACGCACTTAACAACAATAACATCAACAGAGAGAGAAAAGAAAACTATGTGACCAAGACAAAGGTGGGTGACTTTCAGTTCGTGGCCCTCTGGCCAGCCTTTTTTTGTTTTTGTTCAGACATTCCTCTAGGTTGTATAGCCCTGGTGTACAAGTTGCCGTCCCATGGTCACTTGTGGTTGTTGTGAGGCTGAACACTGTGACACAGATGTGTCAAATGCATTAATGG
>NW_006399906.1:4083199-4090368 GCF_000299155.1 Elephantulus edwardii | reverse complement strand
ACTTCCATAATAGCTTGCCTCCGGAAACCCTATGAACCTGGAGAGAGGATGAAAGGCACCCAAGCGTTGAGGACTCTCCTTCATAGGGTCACTATGAATTGCATGCGATTCAACGGCACTTAATAACAACAACAACAATTGGCCATATAAGTGTAGTGTCTTCTTTTGTGAAGAGTCTTTTCATGTCTTTTGATTTGATAGGTTTTCAAATTCGTTTTCCGTCTTTCTTCAATTTCTTAACATGGTGTTTGCTTACTTTCTTTAGTTACTATTATCATCTTTAGGAATTCTAAGATGGCACAATGATTAAGCACTCAAAAGCTAGTCAAAAGTTTGAAAATTGAACACACTCAGAAGTTCTTTAGAATACAAGCCTAGCAATCAGCTTCAGAAAAAGTCTTTTAAGTAAGTCTTATAAAGCAGATATGCTCTGTTCACATAAGGTTCCAGCAGTCAGAGTCAGAATCCACTCAATGGCAACTAATAGCATTGTATTGTTTACTATGGAATGTGATAAAGGGTATAAAGAAGACTGAGGATGAACTGATGCATTTGAATTGTGATCTTACACAAGGTTATTTAAAATATAGTGAACTTCAAAAGAATAAACAAGTGTGTTCCAAAATAAAGTGCAACCAGAATATTCCTTTGAGTCAAGGATGATGAGACCTCATCTCACATATTTTTGACACATTGTCAGGAGGCCTTAAGACAAGAACATCGAGATTGAAAAGGTGGAAAGTCAGAAAAAATGAAGAAGAACCTCAAAGAGATAGAATGAAACACTGACAACAGGAGTCGTTTTAGATACATAAATCCAGGCCATATGTGAAAATGGCCCAGGGTTGATTGGGTCAAGTTTTGCTCTGTTGTGCATAGGTTGCTAGGAGTTGGAGTCAACTGGATGGCACCTAAAAGCACAATAAAAGTTTATGTCCTCTGTTTTATAGAGTTAATGTTGTTGTTGTTGTTGTTGTTGTTATTATTGTTGTGTATCATCAAATCAGAACCTACCCATAGCTGACCCTTTGGCAGGTTTTCAGAGGCAATAAATTTCATGGAAGGAGACTGATCACACTTCTCCTATGGAGGAGTTGGGGGATTTGAAATGTGTCCCTTTGTTGTAGAATGGGATTGTCCTTGGGGTTGGGGAGAGACTGAGTAAGATGGGTTCAAAAATGTATACTGCACTGAAACAGAGGAGGGAGAAAACTGTTTAAAAGAGATATGTAACTAGGTATTTCTGTCATCACAGGAGTCTAGAGCGAGGGCTGCATGGTGGAGGGGACCTGGGGGAGGGTTTGTAAAACAATGAAAGAATCTTTTCTTTTACTTTTCCATAATTTTTGGACTCATGTACTTATAACTTGTTAGTCAAATTTGTGTCTTCTAGGTTGCAACACCCCCATGATACATCTTCAAGGATATGAACATGTACGGCCAAGCACAATCAATAAGAGTGCATCTAAATTCCAAAATCAATCTCCATAATAGTCTATGTGTTTCCTACTGCCAAAGGGGCCCTTTAGAGTAGTGAGAGAAGATCTTCACCCTGAAACCCACAGCGTCCCTTTTCAGCAGGAAGTAGCTAGGAGAATATGCCATCCCCTTTTCCTTATGAATCAGGGTGAAGTCTCTCTCAGGGAGGAGTGATAGGGAATGGCAAAGGACACACTGACAAAGAAGATTAATCAGAACTGGCTTTGACAAGCACTGTGGCATTTGGACAAGAACAAACTGGGAGGAGGGTAGAGAGAATAGTGCAAGAATGAATGAATGGAAACCCAAAATCTCTGTAAATGTTTATGAAAATTAATAAAATATAATTATAGAAAAAAAAGAAGTAGGAAATAGAGAAAAAAAAAGAAATGTGTCCCTTTGGAATTGCAACGCAGGTTCTTGCCAAATAGGCCACCAGAGCTCCTAGAGTCGATTATATCAACTTTTATTTCCTTTTTGAGATAAGACTATGAAGAAACGTAACTGCCTCAGCTGATATGAAGTCTCCTCATTTCTTTCACAATTCTTCAGCACTTCATATTCAGCATACCCGTGTAATCTACTAAATATCTCAATAGCTATGTTGTTTTGGTGGTGTGCCATTGAGTCTGAGCCAACTCATACCTGTCACTCCAACAGGTTTTAAGAGACTGTAAAATGCACAGACTGTCCATCTTTTTAGTTGAGAGAAGGTAGTATATTTGAACCATCTTACTTTAGGTGGACAGCACAATTCCTTGCCACTAGGCTACCAAATAGCTATAGGCTTAATATGTTATGATAATTGTGTAGATATTTGTCTTTGATGCAGAAAAAAGGATCATATTCATCTCTGAACACAAAATAGTTATTGCAGCATGTATGGTAAGTGCAAAAAATTGCTTAATTATTTATTACTTATATTTTAGTATCAAAAACTAATGCCTTGCTATCTCATTTTAACATATCAGAGGTTGGTGCAAGGGAGTGGGAAAAAAGGGAAGTGTTCAATGGACACTTCAAAAGATGAGGTAATAGCTGTTCCACTAGTAGGAATATAACCCAAAGAAATTAGTGCTGAGACACAAATGGAGATTTATACACCAATGTTCATTGTTGTTGTTTGTTGTTGTTATGTGCCGTCGAGTCGCCTGCGACTCATAGCGACCCTATGTACAGCAGCCCTAAACTCCGCTCTGTCCTGTGCCAATCGCACTGTCTCTGACACTCCCATCCGAATTATCCCAGTCACTGAATCAATCCACCTCATAGAGGGCCTTCCTCTCCTGCGCCGTCCCTCCACCCTCCCAAACATGATGTCCCTCTCTAAGGACCGGTCTCTCCTCACAACATGTCCAAAGTATCTTAGACGGAGCCTCAGAATCCTTGCCTCCAAGGAGCCACCCGGTTTAACCCTTTCCAGAACAAATCTGTTTTCCTAGCAGTCCATGGTATTCTCAATACTCTTCTCCAACACCACAGCTCAAAGGCATCAATTCTCCTTCTATCCTCCTTGGTCATTGTCCAACTTTCTGATGCATAACAGGTGATTGCGAAGACCATGGCCTGTATCAGACGCACCTTAGTCTCCAAAGAGATGCCATTGCTCTTCAGCACTTTGGAGAGGTCCCTAACAGCAGACTTTCCCATGGCAATGCGCCTTTTAATTTCCTGGCTGCTGGTGCCAAGACTGTTGACTACAGAGCCAAGCAAACTAAAGCTGTGTACAAACTCAATCTCTTCACCATCCATCCTGATGCTGCCAATTGGTCCAGTGGTGAGAATTTTGTCTTCTTGACATTGAGCATCAATCCATATTGTAGGCTGCAGTCCTTGACACTCTGCAGCAGGTGCTTCAGGTCCTCCTCAGTTTCAGCAAGCAGGGTTGTGTCATCCGCATAACGCAGATTGTTGATAAATCGTCCACCAATCTTGACCCCACATTTTTCCTCATAGAGCCCAGCCTCCGGGATAATCTGTTCTGCATATAGGTTGAAAAGGTATGGAGATAGGATGCATCCTTGGCATATGCCCTTCCCAGTTTTGAACCATGCAGTGTTCACTTGCTCTGTTCTGATGACTGCCTCCTGGTCCAAGTGTAAGTTTCGCATTAGAACGATCAAACTAATATAAATTAGTTTGCTTACAAAGTTTGCATACATTGTGTTTCACACTATTCTTCATTCACATTATGTTTCATACAATCATTCAAATTTTAAATGTTTTATAAATTAATCACCACTGGACTATGGCCACTATTACCATGTCTTTTCAGATCCCTACTAGATCTTCCCTATTTCCTTGACCCTTTTCCTCCACCCACCAAATTGTGCAACCCTGTCTCTATGAGTCGCAAGCGACTCTACGGCCCATAACATCAACAACAACAACATCCTCACCCCTGTGCTCTCATCCCTCCCCCCCCTTGGGTCTTTATACATGTTTTACTGATTATCCTTCTATTCTTATAATACTTGTCTTATGTTGCATTTGTCCTTATAAGACTGAGTTACTTCACTCAGCATAACACTCTCTAGTCTCTGCCAAGTTATGCAGCATTTTTCAAAAATTTTCCTGAGTGTTGCATGGTATTCCATTGTGTGAATGTACCACAATTTCTCATGTGGTTGCACATCTGGGCTGCAGTGTTATTCACCATCACAAGAACGTAGTAAAACATGTAAACATGTAAACAGTAAAACATGTATAAAGATCCAAGGTGGCGGAGGGATGAGAGCACAGGGGTGAGGATGTTGTTGTTGTTGATGTTATGGGCCATAGAGTCGCTTGCGACTCATAGAGACAGGGTTGCACAATTTGGTGGGTGGAGGAAAAGGGTCAAGGAAATAGGGAAGATCTAGTAGGGATCTGAAAAGACATGGTAATGGTGGCCATAGTCCAGTGGTGATTAATTTTATAAAACATTTAAATTAGAATGATTGTACGAAACGTAATGTGAATGATGAATAGTATGAAACACAATGTATGCAAACTTTGTAAGCAAACTAATATAATTTTTTTAAAGAAAGTGAGCTAGGAGAGGGGGAGAAAAGAGGGAAGGGAAGAAAATATGCAACAGTGAATTAAGGAAGATCATTTCATTACACTTTCTGTAAAGTCTCAATAATTAAAAAAATTCAGATATGGTAATAAATTATATCAAATATAAAGTTTTTGAATGATTGTATAAAACACAAGTTACATTGATATCCTCCCACAGCTCATCTGGTGTTTGCTCTTTAATTTTCAAGGCCTCAAACCTGTTCTTGAGATGGTTCTGAAATTCAGGTTGGATAGACTCAAGGACATATTTTGGTTGCCTTGGATTTGGTTTAATTTTCCTCAACTTCAGCTTGAACTTGTATATGAGTACTTGGTGGTCTGTTCCACAATCAGCTCCTGGTCTAGTTTCACAGCTGATACTGAGCTTCTCCAGCGATTCTTTCCAGAAATCTGGAGAACAACCATGTGACCCACTGACTGGAAGAGATCTATATCTGTTCCTATTCCAAAGAAAGGTGACCCAACAGAGTGTGGAAACTATAGAACAATATCATTAATTTCACATGCAAGCAAGATTCTACTGAAGATTATCTAAAAACGACGGGAACAGCACATCACCAGAGAACTGCCAGAAGTCCAGGCCGGGTTTAGAAGGGGTCGTGGTACTAGGGATATTGTAACTCATGTTAGATGGATCTTAGCTGAAAGCAGAGAATACCAGAAGAATATCTATCTGTGTTTCATTGACTATGCAAAGGCGTTTGACTGTGTGGATTATAACAAACTGTGGCTGGCTCTGAGAAGAATGGGAATTCCAGAACATTGGATAGTTCTAATGCGAAATCAGTCTATACTTAGACCAGGAGGCAGTCGTCAGAACAGAGCAATGGGACACTGCATCATTCAAAACTGGGAAGGGTGTATGCCAGGGATGTGTCCTGTCTCCATACCTTTTCAACCTGTATGCAGAACAGATTATCCGGCAGGCTGGGCTCTATGAAGAGAAATATGGGGCCAAGATTGGTGGAAGATCTATCAACAATCTGCATTATGCAGATGACACAACCCTGCTTGCTGAAACTGAGGAGGACCTGAGGCACTTGCTGCAGAGGGTCAAGGACTGTAGCCTCCAATATGCATTGAGGCTCAACGTCAAGAAGACAAAGATTCTCACCACTGGACCATTCACAGCATCAGGATGAATGGTGGAGAGATTGAGATTGTTCACAGCTTCAGTTTGCTTGGCTCCACAGTCAACACTCTTGCTACCAGTAGCCAGGAAATTAATAAGAGCATTGCCATGGGAAAGTCTGCTGTTAGGGACCTCTCCAAAGTACTGAAGAGCAATGGTGTCAGTCTGGAGACAAAGGTGTGCCTGATCCAGGCCATGGTCTTTGCAATCACTTGTTATGCATCAGAGAGTTGGGCAATGACCAAGGAGGGCAGAAGGAGAACTGATGCCTTTGAGCTGTGGTGCTGGAGAAGAGTACTGAGAGTACCATGGACTGCTAGGAAAACAAATAGATTCATTCTGGAAAGGGTTAAACTGGGCGCCTCCTTGGAGGCAAGGATTCTGAGGCTCCATCTAACACAGTTTGGACATGTTGTAAGGAGGGACCGGTCCCTGGAGAGGGACATCATGCTTGGTAGGGTGGAGGGATAGCGCAGGGTGGGGGGGTGGGAAGGCCCTCTATGAGGTGGATTGATTCAGTCACTGGGGTAATCGGGATGGGAGTGTCAGAGACAGTGCGATTGGCACAGGACCGACCAGAGTTTAGGGCTGTTGTACATAGGTTTGCTATGCAAGCAACTTGACAGCACCTAACAACAACAACATAGCTTTTGTGGACTTAGGTTCCCTCAGATATAAAGTAAGATTAATATTTCCTGATTTATGAGCACCTTAAAGAACTAAATATTAAAATCAATTACAGTATCTTAAAGTAATTATCAAAATGCTTTTGTTTTGCTATATTTTTATAGTATTTATTAAATAGCAGTGAGCTCTGGTGGCCTAATGGCAAGAAGTCGCACTGCAATCTCTCCAAGGCACAAGGTTCGAGGCCAACAGCTGCTCCATGAAGGAATGATGGGCAATCTCCTCCAGTGCAATTAACTGCTTCTGAAAACCCACTGGATGATCAGCTATGAGTCAGTTCTCACCATATGGTACACAACAACAACGTTCTATATAGGCTAAAAAACTGTATGCTATGCTAATAAATGTATTGGAAAGAAGAGCAAGATTGATCACTAAATGAAGTATTTAAAATAAAACTATCATTATTGTGCACCATCGAGTCAGAACACACCCATAGCTGAGCCTCCAGCACATTTCAGAGACAGTTAGTCACATAGGAGGAGATTGCTCATCTTTCTCTCACAGAGCAACTGGTGGATTTGAACTGCATGCCTTCAGTATTGCAGCACAGGTTCTTACCATTCGGCCACCAGGCTCCCTGTTGTTATTGTTATTCTTGTTTTTATGTGCCATTAAGTCACTTGTGACTCATAGCGACCCTATGTACAACAGCCCTAAACCCTGCTCTGTCCTATGCTAATTGCACTGTCTCCAACACATTCACCTCGATTATGCCAGTCACGGAATCAATCCAGCTCATAGAGGGTCTTCCCTTCTTGCACTGTCCCTCCACCCTCCCAAGCATGATGTCCCTCTCTAAGGACCG
>NW_006399906.1:4078716-4083094 GCF_000299155.1 Elephantulus edwardii | reverse complement strand
TCTTCTCCAGCACCACAGCTCAAAGGCATCAGTTCTCCTTCTGTCCTCCTTGGTCATTGTCCAACTCTCTGATGCATAACAGGTGATTGCAAAGACCATGGCCTGTATCAGACGCACCTTAGTCTCCTGAAAGACACCATTGCTCTTCAGTACTTTGGAGAGGTCCCTAAGACCAGTCTTTCCCATCACAATACTGCTGCTTCTTCTTAAAGTAAGCATCAGTGAGATGCTTTGAAATTTTGACACCACTGATGTCAACTTCAGTTGAGGTGTCAATGACAAATTCCTGGTGTGTTCTTCGCAGAGGATCTAGAGTGAAGGTCAGAGACCTGGTCACAAGGAGCAAGTCACTCTCCAGCTGCTTCAGGAAATCCACTCTCTTGACGCTATGGTGCCCTATGACGATGATGAGAAAGGTCATGGGGGTCATGTGCAGCCTCCTCACATGCTGACTGAAGGGCTTCTTGCTGTGGCTCAGCAGCTTCAGAGGCAAGTCTTCAGTAGGGTAGTATCTGGGCATTTTTCACAGTTTCACCACTCAGGTACCCCCATTCTTGTCACCATCTACTGGCTTTATGAAAGTGGCAAGAACCTTCTCCTTGTTCTTTTCAACCCTGGACTTGGTGGCCGAGTACTTCCTCTTGTACATAGCCTTCCTGGAATACATGGCCGATAAGGAATACCTGCCGATTCCCCGGACTAGAACAGGTTTGCAGCTGCAGTGAGGTTTCCCCTTCTTGGGTGTTTTACCCACGCCCTTGGGCTTGGCTTTTTTAGCTTTGCCACTCGCATCTGCCTTCTTTGCTTCAGGCTTGGTCTCAGGCTTCTTCTCCTTGAGATCTGCCTTTTCACTCCCCACCCCCATCTTGCAAGATGGGAAAACGCTATCTATGAGAATTTTAATTCATAATTAAAATAGTAAAAACATTTCAACTCAACAACAGCAATAAAAAATATTTTCTAATCTGATTAATATTCTCTTCTTAAACACATACACATTCTCTATCCAACAATCATTTCTCCTCAGAGATAAACTGTCTTATCATCTGTATTCACATATTGTACATGAATGATTTAATCTTACTTGGATCCATAATCAATACAATTGTTACCAGTAGTTAGGAAATGAGAAGATGTATTGCATTAGGAAATTTAGCTGTCAGGGACCTCTCCAGATTACTGAGGAAGGAGCAAAACATCAGTCAGAAGACTAAAGTGAACCTGATCTAGTTCTTGGTATTTTCAGTCACTTGATTTGTGTCTGAGAGCTAGACAAAGAAAAAGGAAGACAGAAGAAAAATTAACGCCTTTGAGTCATGGTGTTAGAGTAAGCACTGAATATCCCATGGCCTACCAAAAGAACCAGCAGATGTATTTTGGGAAAAGTGCAGCCAGAGTGCTTGTTGGAAGCAAGGAAGGCGAAGCTTCATCTCATATACTTGGGGCATGTGAGGTATTCCTTGAAAAAGGACATCATTCTAGGAAAGGTGAGGAATCATGAGACCTTCAACAAGATGAAATGACAGTAACAGCAGCAATTGATTCAAGTGTGTTGGAGATGATGTGGATGGTACCAGAAAGTCAGAGTTCAGATCTGTTGGTTATAGCGTCCCTATGAGTTGTACTCATCTCTATGGCACCTAAAATAATAACAACATATTTACATAGCAAAATGATATATTTAAAGTCAAACAATTGAGAACATGAAGAGGTTGTTTTACAATTGTCTGATTCATTTGTCCAGCAGACAATTAAAAAATAATTAGAGTCCTTAAATACTATTTACAGTATTAAATACTTCATGTAAACACTGAAATATAGTACATGGAGTATTCTTAATCCACTGCCATCAATATGTTTTCCAAGATGAATATATTTCTGTATTTAAGCAATATAGAACAAAACAAAGGAGTAGAGTGGTGTCCCATCATTTTACCTGGCATCTTAGCATGCATCAGTGTTGTATCTTTTCCCCTTATCTATTCAATCTTTATGCTGAGAAAATTATTTAAAAATTTGGTCTCTGTTGTTCTTGAAGGAAGAATCCTCAGTAACCTTAGGTATGCAGATGACGCAACCTTGCTTGCTGAAAGTGAGGAAGACTTTGTTCCAGAAGATCAAACAGTAAAGCCTCCAATATGGATTGCATCTCAATGTGAAGCAAACAAAAATTCTCACCACTGAATCGATAGGCAATATCATGAGAGACAGAGAAAAGATTGAAACTGTCAACGACTTTGTCTTACTTGGATCCACAATGCGTGTACTTGGTACCAGCAGTCAGGAGATCAGGAAAAGAATTTTATTAGCAAAGTCAGGGGCCTCTCCAAATTATTGAGAAGCAATGATTTTAATTTGAGAACTAAAGTGCACCTGATTCAGACCATAGTATTTTCAATAACTTGCCATGCTGCTGAGAGCTGGATAATGAATAAGGATGACAGAATATAAATTGATGCCTTTGAACTGTGGTGTTAGAGGAGAGTATTGAATATCTCACTGTCTGAAAAAAAAAATAAATAAAACACAAAAACAACAAATAGAAACATCTTAGAGAAGGTAAAGCCAGATTGCTTTTTGGAAGCAAAGATGATGGCAAAGTTTTGTCTCACATTCTTTGGGCATGTTGCTAGCAGCGGCTATTCCTTGGGGAAGCACATCATGCTTACAAAAATGGAGGAGCAGTAAAGGAGATAAGACTCTGAGCCAGGTGAATTGACACAGTGACTGCAACAATGAGTTCGAGTGTGTGAGCTTGGTACAGGAGACTACAGGGTTCAGATCTGTTGTTCTTAGTGTTGCTATGAGTTATACTTGTCTCAGTAGCACCTGACAAAAAACAAGGTAATAATACACCATATATATTTGAAATAAAATATCAATATGCATTTTAAACAATTGGGGGGAACCTCTCATTTCTATCAAGTTGGAACTGACTTATAGCTGACCCTCCAGCAGGTTTTCATAGGCTGTCAATTACAGTGGAGGAGAGTGTTCATCTTTTTCCAGAAGAGCTGCTAGTGGATTCAAACCATTTGCCTTTAAATTGGCAGCACACATCCTTTTGCACTAGACCACCAGAACACCTTGCACTTATAAATAATGCAATAAAATAAAACTAACACTAACATTTTCCTGTACCTCAATGGTCTTCTGGTCTTGGTGTTCCAAAGGTTCAAGGGGAAAAGTATCAAATGATCAATACTTGGTCTTCTGGCCAAGAGTTCTAATTCTGCCCATATTACTTTAGAAGCATACCTCCATTTTTTTCAAAATGTCATCCCCCAATACTAGAACACAGTAATATCAAATATCACAGCCATAATGCAGGTTCATATTTTATCCAGATATTAAGGAGAACGTAGGTGGCATAGTTAACTGCAAGTTTTGCTGCCAACTCAACTCACTTTTTATGCACATATCATACATCCCATGTAAGTCACTACTCTTCTAAGCTGTTGTTATGTGCTGTTGAGTCATTTGTGACTCATGGCGACCCTATATACAATAGCTATGAACTCTACTCTATCCTCTGTCAACTTTACTATCTCTGACACACTTACCCACATTACCCAAGTCAGTGAATCAATCCATATCATTGAGGGTCTTCCTCTCTTGTACTGTACCTCCACCATCCCAAGCATGATGTCCCTCCCCAAGGACTTGTCCCTCCTTGAAATATGCCCTAAATATGTCAGATGGAGCTTCAGAATTCTTGCCTGCAAGAAGCAGCCTGGTTTCACCCTCTCCCAGGCAAACCTACTTGTTCTCTTAGCAGTTCTTTCAATACTCTTCTCCAGCACCACTCTCAAAGACATCAATTCTCCATCTGTCATCCCTAGCCATTATGCAGCTTCCTGGTTCATAGGAAGTGATTGAGAAGACTATGGCCTGAATCAGGTGCACCTTAGTCTCCAGAATGACATCATTGCTCTTCAGTATTCTAGAGAGGTCCTTGACAGCAGATTTTCCCAATGTAATTAATCCTTTTATTTCCTGACTAATGGTAACTGTAATATTGATTGGAGAGCCAAGCAAATTAACCAAAGCTGTTAATAATCTCAATCTCTTCACCATCTATCATGATGCTGCCACTTGGCACAGTGGTAAGAATACCTATTTTCTTGTTGTTGAGCTCTTATAGCCTAACAAATATTTTAAGTTATTGTTTGACAGCAAACAAACACCAAGGTTTATGGTTTTCCTTTAAAAATACATTCATATATCTAAAAGTTAATTGCTGTGTTAAAATAAGATTATATCTGAAGTGAAATCTATTGTTAATTTCCAAGCCTGAGTACGTTAGTTTTGCAAAAGATTTTAAGTACCGAGCATGGTTATACTAGTGAAGTAAAACAGGACAATTTGAAAAAAGAAA
>NW_006399906.1:4055280-4076536 GCF_000299155.1 Elephantulus edwardii | reverse complement strand
GCAGAAAAAAGAAGATAATTACATTGCTCAAACTGCAACAGAACATTCTTTATCACATCTAAACCACTATATTAAATTTCTAAGTCAAGATATTCATAACATTTGCAAGAGTTAGGTGGTTTTTATTTTGCTAGTTTGTTTTAGCTTAGTTGGCTCCAGGCTCAACCAGATAATAAGATGTTCAGTGGTTTATTGTATAAAGCTTTATCTCTACAAGCAAAGGGATTTTAGCTTAAAACCCTTATTGTCTTTAAATATGAGTTTAAAGAATGCAGCAAAATCTTTGGGTTGAACAAAGTTAAGTATGATTTTTGTGGATTTACATTGCCCCATGTTCAGAAATTAGGCGTAAGTTATCAAAAAACCAGATTTGAAATGTCTCTGAATGGACGTATTTCCTGTTAATTCTCCAAAATGTCTTTACAACAATGGAGTCAGTAGATTGTTTCAAAATAATTTTTGTAATCAAGTTTTAGGTGATTGCAGCTTATTAGCAACAGAAGTTCTTATTAATCAGATGACTAAGGCAGGGCTACAAATTAAATCTTATCAATGATTTTACAGAAAATAAATGACAATAAAAACTTGTTACTTGCCTAGGTCATTTCCCAAAAGCGGGAAACCAAAAAATTAAGAAATCTCAACGTCATCATATAAAATCTTGCTTCTCAAGCATGAGCCTGTAGAGAGAGAGTCCAGAGTGCTCCAGGAAAATTCTTTCTGTAACAGATTTGACACATCTTGCAGTGGATTCACACTGCCTTGGCAAGCAAATGGATTAGCTTTGATGGTGTTGCCAATAAAGCCACAGTCTTTTGTTGCGGCACAAACACATTTCTCTCTTTCTTTATATGGCCTCCAGCAAACTACACATGTTACTTTTGTTTGGGTAATTTACTGTCTTGGAAAAGGAAGTATGAAACTACTTTTCAGAGAAAGCCATTGAAACTCCTTGGCTGACAGCATCAGAATCACTAGCTTCAGAAATATCACCACAAAGCTTTCTCTGATCAAATGGAAATACTCAGGGGGAAAAAAAAATTAAAAACCTTCTTAAATCTACCAGCAAAATTTCCTCCAAGCCTTTCTTCATAAAGCTTGATTTTTACAAGCCATCTGTTTTCCAAATACACCATATTTATGGTCTTAAACATTCCCCTTCATGTTCCTTCCAACCATGTTCTTCATTATTTATTTACGAGATTAATATTGATCTCTGTAATAAGAACACTAACTTAACTCACAACCAATTTAAATTGCTATTATCTCTTATTTTGGGTTTGGTTTGTTGTGTTGGTTTTTTTTAAAAATGCATTAAAAAGTTAATAATCTACCTCTTTAACCGTTCTTGATATTTGACTGTTATTTTAGCCCACAGTCTAATCAGTAGAGGTTTGATGTGGAGTAGTGAGCAGGCTTCACATTGCACTAGATGGCATTGTACAAAAAGGGGATATCAAAATGACATCTATGAAATTTTTGTGTAGTATTTCCATAAAAATTAATTCTAAAAACATTCCCATAGTCAAACAACAGAAACATTTTTTTAAAATCCAGTTTACATGTATCAATACGCCTACACAGCTAAAACATTGTGTTCCTTTATTTCTTGACCCTTCTAATATGAACCAATCAGAGCATTATTACCCAATTAGGACAGTGCTTTTAACCACATAGCTTGGCTTGTCCACTCTCGGAGCATGTGCCCTTTGCACTGCTGCCAAGGTTTTTATCAGTACTAATTTTGTCAAATTTTCTGTTTTCACTCCATTATTGTGATAATGTGTGTGTATGTGTGTGTGTGCCTCTGTCTAGTATTTTCCTGAGGATGAAGTAATGATTAAAGGGGGGTGGGGATGAAAAATCAGAAAAATATTTTCTGCTTTGTTACTGAAAATGCTGTTAGCTAACAACGTTGTAACTGTTTAGAAAGGATTTACAAAACCATTTTGGGGTTTTTGTTGTTGTTGTTGTTGTTGTTGTTACATGCCATCGAATGTCTTGCTACTCATAGTGACCCTATGTACAACAGCCCTAAACCTTGCTATATCCCTTGCCAATCTTATTGTCTCCCACACGCCTATCCCCATTAGCCCAGTGATGGAATCAATCCACCTCATAGGGGGTCTTTCTCTCCTGCAGTGTCCCTCCACCCTCCCAAGCATAACGCCCCTCTCCAGGTCCCTCCTTGCAACATGTCCAAAGTATGTCAGAGGAAGCTTCAGAATCCTTGCCTTCAAAGAGAAGACTGGCTTCACCCTCTCCAGGATGAACTTGTTTGTTCTCCTAGTGGTCCATTCAATACTCTTCTCCAACAACAAAGCTCAAAGGCATCAATTCTCCTTCTATCATCCCTACCAAGTGTCCAGCCCTCTGATGCATAACAAGTAATGGCAAACACCATGGCCTGTTTCAGGCACACCTTAGTCTCTAGTCTGACATCATTGCTCCTCAGTACCTTGGAGAGGTCTCTGACAGTAGACTTTCCCAATGCAACTCATCTTTTAATTTCCTGTCTGCTGGTACCAAGAGTGCTGATTGTAGAGCCAAGCAAACTGAAGCTTTCAACAATGTCAATCTCTTCACCATCTATCATGATGCTGCCAATCGGCCCAGTGGTGAGACTCTTTTGTTTTCTTGACATTGAGATTCAATCCATATTGAAGGCTGAAATCCTTGATTTTCTGCATTTGTTATTAGTATTCATATAATGTGAGAAATAGTACATTTAAGTAATTTACAACTATTTGTCTCACATTCTATTCTATGGTTAGTATTAACAATAAACACTGCTAAGAATTCAGTACGAACTTGTACTGGGAGAAGTATATTGAGATTGGGAGTGAGTAAGTGATAACAAGTTAACTGCCCTCAGTGATAACATTTCAATGATACCACTATTAGTCAAAAACCATTGCTTCCTAGAATGATTAGTTGTGTATATGAATGTTCACATTTACTTCATATTTTGAAAATATTTTTACCTAATTAGAGCACCCCACTTATATGATCTGGAAATTAGTAAGTTATAGGTTTACAGTGCTTAGATATATATTCACACTGCTTCCATTAAAAGAGCAATTTTATCAACTGAGTGAATTTAATTACTTTTTTAAATTAATATAAGGTGATTTCAGCGGTTTTTAAAAATAAATAGAATTAGATTAACTCAGGAAATTTTTTTAAGTAAACAACAACCGTTTGTCTCTAGTGTTGGTTGAAATTAAAAATCAAACTTTAAGATTTTTTTCTCTTTTGGAAAATAAATTTTATTCTTCATAAAGATTAGATAAATAAAAGCAAGTGGTCATATTGTTTTAAAATTATTTTGTACATTTAGCCCAGGAAGTTAATTTAACTTCATAATCTAGAAGATCTAAAATTTAAATGCTTATTCCAGGCTTAAAATTATCAAAAGATATTTGGTATCCAATAAACCCAAAGTTTACTTAATGTCTGTGACAGATAAATAATCTTTGGAAAATTATTCCAAAGAAAAATGGGTCAGACACTCCAAAGACACACTGAGAAATCTCACTCGAAATATTCCCAAAACAAATGGTCAAAATTGTCCTTCAAAGGTTAAAAAACAAAAAATCTCACTGTCATCTAGTTGACTGGATCTCATAGTAACACTACATCAAGTTTCTGAGATTGTAAATCATTACAGGAGGAGATTTTCCATCTTTCACCTTTGCAGATGTTGATGGATACCAACTTCGAGAGAAATGTGGACTATGGATACTAATGCCTCATATTTTAGGAACTTTAAGTTGTTGTAGCTATGTGCCGTTGAGTCCACCAGAATTCAGTGACTCTTGAACAACAGATCAGAACCTTGCTTATCCTACACCACCCACAATATCTCCAACATGCCCAAACCCATTGACATAATTGACATGCTGTCAATCCATTTAGTTGAGAGTCTTTCTCTCTTTGATATTCCAAATTCCTAATATTCATTAACATTGCTACATAGAGGAATACAGCAATATTCATCAGGTACATGCTTCCCCCAATCTACAGTATGTATCAGCGTAACAACATCCAGTATAGTTAAAGCAACAAAAAACCTTAACCATTTTTATAATACATATTAATTTTACATGTCTTTTATATTCATTTTTACTACATATCCCAATATTACAATATAGAAAGAAAAAATAAGCAAACACACAAAAATCACCACTACATAGACTTCTAAAGAATTTCTCAGTCACATCCTCATTTGTTTCAGGCCATAGAGCAATTTCTCAACTTTTCTTTCCATCTTAATAACAGCAAAGGCAACCTTTTGAATTTTTTTCTTCCCCTTTGTTATAGCAGCAAAGTTATTGTTTGTTTAACTGGACATCTTCCCCAAACCCATGTTTTTAAACACCATATTTCTATGAGTCTGGAGCAATTGCAACGAATCCATCACTTCTGCAATAGCAGATGAGTCAGACCTCTACTTGCTTCACAAAAGGGAATGGTCCCCATTAATAATATGCACAGTACCAAACAAAAAAAAAAAAATATCTCACACCTACTTATACAAATCACAGGCCAAATGTTTGTTGCATATTGACTAAAAGACTTTATTTTATTCATAATTGTGGGGTTTATTAGGGAAATAGGTTAGGGTTTGGAGGAGGCAAAGGATATAGCACAGTGAAAGTCCAGATTTAGTGAAAAGCAGCCCCAAGCTAGATTAACAATAAAACATTATTCCTCAATTAATTCAGACTGCTTTTCAGTCAACAAGTGAATGCCCAGGTCCAATCAGAAGCACAAATGAAAGTAACCTTTGATTTGCTCAATCTCCCTGCAAACTTTACATCATAGTAGTCACAAGTCAGCTCTTCCTTCAAATGTTCCATCAAACAACAGCAGCTTTAAATTTGGCTCCATCTCCATGGCTCGTCCAGCTAAACCTCACTAGAGTCACTCTTAAGTCTGGTAAGTTTTCTCTCTTTTATTAGCTTGAATGCTGTTGATGATGTAGAAGATGTTGACGGAGGTGAACCATCTTGCTGAAGGTGAAGCAGCTGATGATCACACTTCCAGAGGAGATTAATAACTAGAAAACCATTTTCAAAAGACCTAGCACCACAGTTACATGAATGCAACATAATATTCTTAGAGCAGACTTGAGCATCCATGAGTTTGAATATCTATGGAGGTCTAAAGGGGAGCTTTTCTAGCCAATTCTGGGATTAAAGTTTGGTAAAGAATTGAGCCACCAACAAAAAGATAGGTGGTTTGAATTCACCAGCTGCTCTGCAAGAGAAAAATGCTCAATCTTTGATTTGCAGGCTCTGAAAACCTGTTGGAGGGTCAGCTCTGAGTCGTTTCCAGTTTTTTGTTGTTGTTTTTGTTAGATGTCATCAAGCCAAGTACAACTCATATCAACCCTATGTAAAAAAGATCTGAACCCTGTTCTATCCTAAGCCATTCTTACACTCCCATCACACAGGAGCCTATTGCGGCAATCTCAGTGTCAATCCACTTGCTTGAAGGTCTTCTGCTTTGCCAACTCTCCCCTCTTCCCAGCATCATGTCCCTTTTCAGGGAATAGCACCTCCTAGCAACATGTCCAAAATAAGTGAGACAAAGCCTCATCATTTTTACCTCCAAAGAGCACGCTGTCTGCACCCTCTCCAAGACAAATCTGTCCTCTCGGCTGTCCATGGAATGTTCAGTGTTCTTCTCCAATACCATAGCCCAAAGACATCAAATCTTCTGACATCCTTTTTCATTGCCCAGCTTTCAGATGCACAGCTGGTGATCAGAAAGACTGTAGCCTGGATCATTACTCTTCAATAATATGGAGAGGTCCCTAACTGTAGATTTTCCCAGTACAATGTGTCTCCTTAATTTCTGACTGCTAGTATCAAGGTTGTTAGTTGCAGATCCAAGATGAAGCTGTTGACAGTTTCAAACTCCTCTCTATACATCATGACACTGCCTATTGATCCAGTGGTAAGAATCTTCTTGTTTTTTTGACGTTGATTCAATCCATATTGAAGACTGCATTCCTTGATCTTCTGCCACAAGTGCTTCAAGTCCTCCTCACTTTCAGCAAGTAAGATTGTGTCACCTGCATTGTGCAGATTATTGGTTCACCCTCCTATCCTGATCCCACACTCCTCTTTATAGAGCCCAGCTTTGCGGATAATTTGCTCAGCATACATATTGAATAGTTATGGAGAAAGAACACAACTTTGTCGCACTCTCTTCCCAATTTTAAACCATGCAGTGAGCTCAAGTGTCCTAGTGGCAAGAAGCTATGCTGCAATCCCAAAGGCACAAGGTTCAAGGTCAACAGCCGCTGCAGGAGAAGAATGGGCAATCTCCTCCCATGCAATTTACTGCCTCTGAAAACCCCTCTGGAGGGTCATCTCTGGGCCAATTCTGACTCTATGGTATACAACAACAACAGTTTTCCCCTGCTCCATTCACACAACACCCTCCTGGTCTAGGTACTTGTTCCACGTGAGCACATCTAAATAGTCTGGGACTCCTATTCCTCTCAGTGTCATGATACACACAGTCAAATGCGTTTGTATAGTCAATAAAGCACAAATTGACATTCTTCTGGTGTTTATTACTTTCAGCCAGGATCCACGGATATCAGCAGTAGTATCCCTGGTATTATCGCTTCTTCTAAATCCTCACTGAACTTTTGACAGTTCCCTATGTATGTACTGTTAGCCATTTTTGAATGATCTTCAGAAGTCTTTTGCTTGCTTGTGATATTAATGATATTGTTCGATAGTTCCCAAATTCAATTGGATCACTTTTCTTGGGAATGGGAACCAACTAGATGGCACGTAACAACAACATAGAGGTCCTAGAATCAATTCCATATGGCTACTATGAAATCACTCTATTTCTTTGTCTAATCTACTTGAGATGATTTTTTCTTTTGTTTTCCCCTTTTATGTTTGTTTTGTTCTTTTTTCTTTTGTTCTGTTTTGGTTTGTTTTACTGCATTTGGGACAAAGTGAAGACACCATCACTTCAGTGCCTTTGAGCTGTGGTGTTGGAGAAGAGTACTGAATATACCATGGACTGCTAAGAGAACAAATAAGTTCATCCTGGAGAGGGTGAAGCCAGGCTGCTCCTTGGATGTAAGGATTCTGAAGCCCCATCTGACATAATTTGGACATGCTACAAAGCTGGATCAGTCCTTGGAGGGGACTTCATGCTTGGGAGGGTGGAGGGACAGTACAAGAAAGGAAGACCCTTCATGAGATGCCTTGATTCAGTGACTGGGATAAAGGCGGTAGGTGTATCAGAGACAATAAGATTGGCACAGGATAGAGCAGGGTTTATAGCTGTTGTACATAGGGCTACGATGAGTCTCAAGGGACTCAATGGCACATAACAACAGGTTTAAAATACTTTCATAATAGTAAATTCCACCCTCTTCAAATCACATTTAAGCACGCTGAAGTGTTCAAATATTTTCAGTTATTATTTATAGGGAATTGATAGCTATAAGCCACAAAAATAAACTATAACTATTTAAAAATTACCAAGTATATAAAGACGGTTCTTTGTTCTCACTGTGATATTTGTTGTTATACAAGAAAAAAAATTCATTTTTGTTACCATTAAATATAATACCTAATCACTCTGAAAGAGAAGAAAAATGTTATTTTATTTGCCTTTCAGCATCTTACATATCAACAATATAAAATTAAATATGTCTGTTGTACATATTCTTTCCAGAGCAAATCACAGTAAAAGTTGCTTATTAGTAAGGAAGAGAAGGAAAACATTATGTGGCATTCCATTAGTTTCAGCAGAGTCAATTTGTTTTGAAGAGCGCGCGTGCGCGCGCGCACGCGCGCGCACACACACACACACACACACACACACACACATATTTCTTCATTTCACTTTAAGATCTGTATATAAATATTAACAAAACCTTTCGTGGTTTGTACCAGTGCTGTACAGTTTCAGAAATTTAGAAATCTAGATATTTTCTTAGCCTTTTTTATCACCCCAAGTATAAGTGAATGCTAACATGCTTAAACAGGAAAAAATACAAGTAATAAATTAAATTAATTAAAATTGAAAAATTATTTTTTACTTTTCTGAAACATATATTTTCAACTTTCTTTTTTCACTCTTGTAATTATGAATGAATATTGGTTTGCAGAGAACTATGATGTGCTGACAACCCAAAGACACATGTATCAAATCCACCAGTAGCTCCTTGGGAGAAAGATGATAAATCTCTTCCCATATGATTTACTACCTCTAAAGACTCACTGAAGAGTCAGCTATGGACTGGTTCCAGTTTGATAGTACATAACAACAACAACAAAAATGAAAAAGACCCCATCTTTCTAATGTGAAGGTTTCGGTGGAATGAATCTCTAGAGACAAGTAGCATTTGGATTAGCAGCATAACTTGCTCCTGAATAGACCATAAGAGTTCCCTAACTAGAAAGGAGTACACTATAATTCTCATATTCTCTGAGTTAATCTGAATCTTCTCTGAGGTATTCTACATCTTAGCTTATAGACATAACTTCAGAAGACCCAATCAGGTATCTTTTTCTCTCTCCTTTTATCTGTAAGACAATCTTATTTCTCTCACTCACAAAGGCATTTTAGGTCAAAACTCTGATCAGTGTGCTATACTCTATTTATCCTTGAGGGCTATTCCCAAGAACCATGTCTTGTACACCATTTGACCAATCCCACAGACACCTACCTCAACCCAACCAGCCTTTATTTCTTTAAAAATAAGATTATTCTAACTTTTTATTCAAAATAATGCCATTTTGGGTGTTGTTTTTGTTTTTGTTTTTTTAGCTCACTCATGTAAAGTTGAAGAGTCTCTGATCCAGAAGCGTTTTCAATTCCTACCTGAATTTTTTCATTGTAGTTTGCTACTCACTACTATCCACAATGTAGTAAGTATGGAGTTGGACTGCTAACTCAAACTCAGTACTTCTCTAGTGATTTAAATTCACCAGCGGCTCCGTGAGTTAAAGATGGATAATCTCCTCCCATGATTTATCCACCCTTCTAAATCCAGTGGAGGCTTGTGATCTCAAAGCTTTATTGTTCCAATGCCTTTTCTAGTCGTTGATTAATTGTATATTTTGCGATGAAGGATTTATTGTATTAAAGAGATAGGATTAGGCTTGGATACAAGTCTCACCCTTCTAGAGGCTTATATAAGCTCATGGAGCTCAATGCTAGTTCTCTCTTTTTGAGATGTGTGCTATCCTGGGACACTGGGATGGCATTTGGCTGCACCATTCACCAGTCTGCAACACCGGCTGCTGATGGGTCTGAGTCTCTGTGAGACCTTTCAGAAAATCACCAAACTCAAGGGGCATGGAGGAATAGGGGAACTGAATGAAGGACGGATTGTTGATGTTAGAAATGGTGGCATTTTAAAGAAGATCACACTCTTGGGACATTGTTGACTGTCCATTTCTTGTATCGGATCTGCTACTAATCTTAGCAGAATGAATAATGAAGGCTCATCTCTGAATCAATCCTAATTCAAAAGCAATGAGTTTCAGGTTTGAATTTATCATCTCCATTGGATATACAGGCTTTTTATGGAACATAATTTTACTATCTTTTCACTTTTATTTTACAGGGAATTAATAGCTCTGATGGATAAGGAATCGCATTGCCAGGATAAAACCAGGGCATTCAAATATACTATCTGCTCCATGGGAGAGATGGGCAAATTCCTCCTGACCCTCTGAAAATTCACTGGAGGATCAGCTATGAGTCCAATTCAAATTTTTGCTGTTGTTCTTAGGAAAAGAGAGAAGCGATAATAAATTCATTTCAATGCACTCAATGAAGTTCTAGGCAAAAAAGAAATGCCACGTTCTAATAGTGTGCCTGAGGTGAAAATAAACCCATTGCCACCAAATGGATTCATGTATATCACAGTCCACAGTACTTCGTGCTCCATAGGTTTTCAATAACTGATTTTTTTTAAAATAACTCCTATGTTTTATTTCCAAGTACCTCTAGATGAACTAAATACTCTAACCTTTCAGTTAACAGTCAAGTGCACTGATGGTGTACACAACCCAAGAAGTCTCTTCATTAGAAACTTGATGTTCCTTCTAAAGACACTGTTGTTCTGCTGTTTCACTTATTCACATTATTTGTCCCCCTGTTGATGGGAGTGTAAAATGGTGCAACCACTCTGGAAGGCAGTATCATGTTTTCTCAAAAAAGCTGGAAAAATAAATACCATTTGACCCAGCATTTCCACTACTGGGAATATACCCTAAAGAAATTAGAGCTGCCACCCAAACAGATATATACACACCCATGTTTATTGCTGCATTGTTCACAATACCGAAGAGATGGAAACAAACCAAGGGCCCATAAACAAATGAATGGATAGAGAAACTGTGGTTATATCCACACAATGGAATACTATGTAACACTGAAAAACAAGAACTCATGAAATATACAAAGTAGGTGACCCCAGAGGACATTATGCTGAGTGAAATATCTCAGTCACAAAAAGACAAATACTGCTTAATGCCATTGTAATAAAACAAGACTGACATGGGGCCTGGGGAGAAAGTAAGAAAAGAGGGTATAAATAATGTACAGTGAAATAATGTACATGGAAATAGATAGGAATTGAACTGCTTAAAAGGAATATATGATCTTATTTGCATAACCACAGTCCAGAATAGGAGCTGCATAGTAAAGTGGACTGAGGAGGGGAGATTTTACAACAATGAAAGACTTTTTTTGCAAAGGGAAAAGCAAACTAGGGGAGGCAGGAAGGAAAATGTGCAACAATGAATCAATGGAAATAAATAATAAAATGTAATGCACAAAAATTACTGTATAAAACAATATATGTAAAATGTAGCAATGTATATGACTGTAAAAATGAATGATGGTATAAATGAAACTTTAAAAAAAAAAAGAATGTACATTTAAGACTAAAGATGTTGCTTTTGTTGGTTGTTGTTGTTATGTGCCAGCAACTCATAGTTGCCCTGTGTACAACAACTCTGAATGCCATTCCATCCTGAACCAACCTCATCATCTCCAACACACCTACCCCCATTACTCTAGTCACTGAATCAATCAACCAATCTTATTGAGGCTCTTCCCGTCCTGCGCTATCCCTCCACCCTGCCAAGCATAATGTGGTCCCTCATTGCAAAATGCCCAAAATATGTCAGATAGAGCTTTAGAATCTTTGCCTCCAAGAAGCAACCTCGTTTTACCCTCTCTAGGACTAACCTGTTTGTTTTCCTAGCAGTTCATAATATATTCAACAATCTTCTCCAGCACCACAGTTCAAAGGCTTCAATTCTTCTCTCATTCCTAGTCCAGCTTTCTTATACATAGTAAGTAATTGCAAAGACCATGGCCTGGACCAGGCACAATTTAGTCTCCAGACTGACATCATTACTCTTCAGTACTCGGAGATGTCCCTGACTTCAGACTTCCCCAGTGCAACATTTCTTTTGATTTTCTGGCTGATACTACCAAGAGTGTTGATAGTGGAGCCAAGCAAACTAAAGCTATTAACAATCTCAATCTTTTCACCATCCATCATGATGCTGCCAATTGGCTCAGTGGTGAGAATCTGTGTTTTCTTAATGTTGAGCTTCAATTCATATTTAAGGCTGCAGTCCTTGACCTTCAGCAGCAAGTGCTTCAGGTTCTCTTCAGTTTCAGCAAGTAGGGTCATGTCATCTACATCACATAGGTTATTGATGAGTCTTCCTCCGATCTTGATGCCACACTTCTCCTCATAGAGCCCAGCCTCCTGGATGATCTGTTCAGCATATAGATTGAAAGGGTATGGAGATAAAACATATCCCTGGCGTACTCACGTCCTGATTTTAAACCATGCAGTGTTTCCTTGTTCTGTTCTGACAACTGCCTCTTGGTCCAAGTATAGGTTTCACATAAGTGCAATCAAAAGTTCTGTGATTCCTTTCTTCTCATAGTTAGTCATAATTGAATATGTGTATTGAGTAAATTTCACATATATTGCATTGTTGTTATTGTGTACCATCAAGTCAGAAACAACCCAAAGCTGACCATCCAGGGTGTTTTCAGAGGCAGTAATCGCATGGGAAGAGATTGTCTATTCTTCTCCCACAGAGTAGCTGGTGGATTTGAACGAATTGTGTAACTTTGTGATTACAGGCCAGCTTCTTACCACTATGCCACCAGAGTATCATGTTAGCCAAGATTTATCTATATATTACTTGGTGGAGATTGTGTTCCCTCCTTTCCTTCCTCAAATGTAACCACTCTACATTGCCAATTATAAAAAAGACTTAGAAAGTTGTCCTTAAAAGACAGCTAAGTTTCTTGAAATAAAATTTCTGTGTTCCTGAAATCAAGTTTCTTCCTTTTTCACTCAATTAAAGGACAACTCCAGACACACCAAAGTGGCTTCCAAATGAGCCAGTTCAATAGCAAGCACTATTTTTTTATTTTTTGCATAGAAGAAACAGCATTTGTAAAATGGCCCCTTGATCTAAAAGGAACTGAGATTCACCTCACATGTTTCTAAGATTAAAAAGTACATTTATCTTATACGTTTATTCAGTTATAGGTATAAATTCAGACAAAACTAATTAGAACTTGTAGGGAGTTTTGGTGGTGGTTCAAATACATCAGTGGCTCTGCAGAAGAAAGAGGGAAATCACCTCCATTACAATATACAGCCTCAGAAACTCCATGGAAGGTCAGCTCTGGGTCGGTTTCAACTTCAGGGCAATACACTGGGGTCGGGTTTTTTGTTTGGGGGTTCTCCCCCCCGGTATTTTTGCTTGTTTTTAAAGTAGGATAAAAGCAAAGTAGCTTTGGCTTTTGTTACCTGATTACGTACAAGAAACATGGATGAAATGATACTTCTATAGCATTTAAGCTAAAGGGGGAAAATCCGTTCTTAGTGTTTCATCCAGTTTTGTCCCATTCTTTGACTTAATTTCGTATGGTATGCTTTGTTTTGCTTTTAATATGGAATCTGGAGAGCTTCAGGATGGGTGATTCTTGGTTTTAGTCTGTATACAATATTATTGGGCATTATTAAATGTTTTATTAGTTTCACATGGAACAGTAAAAAAAATCCTTTACAATTAAACTGAAGACAGGGCAGAACTGAGTATCACTAGAAACTCATTTTTCATGGGAAATCCCCACTAAAAATAAAGTCTGGATTGTGATGTCTCAGACATGATGCAAACTAACCACAGTAGAAGGAGGTTGGTTGTATGCTAAATAAATCGAGATAATTGCTGGGCAAGGTAAAACAATGATAGTGGAATGAGGAACTCGATGATTAAGACTACAGAATACTCTACCTAATACTTCTGCTTTTTCTGTTGTGACTATTCATAAAAACAAATGATGTATTTCTACACTTATCAAGAGGACATTGTTGCTAGCACACAATCAAAATTTTAAATATTCACCTGTTGTGGTTGAAACCTGTACTCCTCTGATTATAGCCTATCATTATAGAGACTTACTGAAAGCAATTGGCAGTACAATCATAAGAAAACTATCTCCCATAGGGCTTCTACATATGCACATAGGAAATCAATGTCTATATTCACAGGAGAGAAAAAAAAAAACACAGAAGTTTCAACTGGGAAACTTTCCTGCTGTGCCTTTCCCTCATGTTCCCCAAGAGCAGTGTAAATATTAAACGGATGAATTCATTTTCTAAACAATCCAGGCATCAACCCAATGAGATATATTCATTTCAAGGTAATAGGGAAATCAATTGTAATCTTTTGAGGGGGAAGAAATTAAAAACAAAATTAACTTATAAAGAGCAAGCCTATACATTTGGGAGAAGTGATTTTTACGGGATTAAGGTTGAAAGTTGCATTGAGAATGTCTGATTAGAGAAGGGAAACAAATAGATGTATCAAGAATCATTAAAGTGTTTCTTGTCATTTTAGAAATTCTGAACTGTATGGTTTTTACCCTGTGCTTTCTTTGTCTGTGGGTTTGCTCATGTAACATTGTGTCTCCTGTATAATTGCAAAGGCACAGATATTGATTTGATCCTTTAAAAGAAAAGATGATATTCTTTTTTCTTGCATTTAGTAAAGAGAGATGTGAAATTATTGTAAATGCATTTTATTATGCTCTAACATTTTAAAATTAAACTACTTTCCCTTTTATGGTTACAGATCTTAGATTAATCAAGACTAAAACAGCTGCAGCAAACACCTAAGAGTTCTTTATTGCAGTATAGGGAAAAAAAGTATCTAAAAATAGGAAACCTTATTTTCTTAAAAGTATTTGATAATTACTCATTTATTTCCAAATATTTACTATAGTAATAATTGCTCTTTTGTGTATGTATGTCCCTCTTTGGATTCAGGTAATACTTCATCCCTTTTTGATTTCATCTTCTTATATGAATCCACAATCAATAGACTTGGTTCTAGCAGTAAGGAGATCAGAAGACATAAAGGATGAGGAAAGTCTGCAGCCAGGGATCTCTCGAAATCATTGAGGAGCAAGGATGTTAGTTTGATGACTAAGGTGCACCGGATTTAGACTATGATCTTTTAAATCACTTGCTATGCATCTAAGAGCTGGACAATGAATAAGGATGATAGAAGAAAAACTGATGTCTTTGAGTTGTAGTACTTGCGTGGAATACTAAATATCTTATGGACTGGCAAAAGAACAGATATGTCTTGGAAAAGGTGAAGCAAGTGTGTTCTTTGTAGGCAAGGATATGTTGCATGTTACTAGGGGAGGCTATACGTTGGAGAAGAACATCACGCTTAGAAAGATGAAGAGACAGGTAAGGAGAGAAAGACCTTCAACTATGTGGATTCACGTAGTAGCGAAGGCATAAGGCAATGAGCTCAAGTATGTCAGAGATTATGAGGTTGGCACAGGTAAGATAGTGTTTAGATATATTGTTCTATATAGTGTCCTTATGAGTAATAATTGACTCGATGGTACTTAGTAATAACAAGAACATTTGACTTGTTTTTTACTTCTTTCACTAAAGATTATTGTTTTAATGTGCCATCGAGTCACCTGTGACACATAGTGAACCTGTATACAGCAGCTCTGAACCCTTCCCTATCCAGAGTCTGTCTCAGTGACTCCAAACCCTGTTATCATTTCAACCCATCTCATTTTGGATCTTCCTCTCCTGAACTGTCCCTCCACCCTTCCAACCATAATGTCCTTCTATAAGGACTGGTTCCTCCTGGCCATCTGCCCAAAATATGTGAGACAGAGCCTCAAAATCCTTGCCCCCAGGAAGAAACTTGGTTTCACCCTATCCAAAACAGGCCTATTTGCTCTGGCTTCCCTTGGTATGTTCAATACTCTTTTCCAGCACCACAACTCAAAGACATCAATTCTTTTTCTGTCATCCTTAGTCATTGTCTAGCTCTCTGATGCATAGAATGTAATTGTGAAGACAATGGCATGTATCAGGTGCACCTTGTTCCCTAGACTGATATCATTGCTCCTCAGCATTCTTGACAGCAGAGAGGTTCTTGACAGCAGACTTCCCTAGTTTTTCCACTAAAGAAGACAATACAATGTAAAATACCATCCTACAGGAATCTTTAGCCTGTTTTACCAATGTAGAGAAACAATGTTAACTAATTTTGCATGTTCTTGGTGTTGTTATGTGCCACTGAGTCGCCTGCAACTCATAGAGACGCTATGTACAACAGCCCTAAACTCTGCTCTGTCCTGTGCCAATCGCACTGTCTCTGACACACCCATCCCGATTATCATAGTCACTGAATCAATCCACCTCATAGAGGGCCTTCCCCTCCTGCACTGTGCCTCCACCCTCCCAAGCATGATGTCCCTCTTTCCAGGATGAATCTGTTTGTTTTCTTGGCAGTCCATGGTACCCTCAATACTCTTCTCCAGCACCACAGCTCAAAGGCATCAATTCTCCTTCTATCCTCCTTAGTCATTGTCCAACTCTCTGATGCATAACAAGTGACAGCAAAGACCATGGCCTGTATCAGATGCACCTTAGTCTCCAGAAAGACATCATTGCTCTTCAGTACTTTGGAGAGGTCCTAACAGCAGACTTTCCCATAGCAATACGTCTTTTAATTTCCTGGCTACTGGTGCCAAGAGTGTTGACTGTGGAGCCAAGCAAACTAAAGCTGTGAACAATCTCAATCTCTTCACTATACATCCTGATACTGCCCATTGGTCCACTGGTGAGAATCTCATTTTTAGAAGTATCCCAATGTTACCTCAGTAGCCAGTGTGTGGCGGGGGGGCAGGAATTAGATGTTCTTTACTGTGTTTTCATGACAGAGATATTCAAAGTAGAACAAAAGGAGGAAGCTAACATGAAAAATAAATAATCTCAAGTCTGGGTATTTCAAGGAAAAATAAAAGTTATAAACCAACAGAGTTTTATGAAATTACTCAAAAGCCAAATTCTACCAATTTATAAAAAGCTGTGCGGTTTGGAAACAGATTGTCTTAAGATGAATGAATTATGACACTATCCTGGGTACTTAGCTATGACATCTGCTAGGTGGTAAATTGCATTGCACGCCACATGCATAATGAAAGAGAGAACAGTTTTTAGTTCCTAGAGTGTTCCTCACACGGAGATGTGCAAATAGAGGTAGCAAAACACAGGCCAGAAGGAAGAGTTGTGATGCTAGAGACTGCCTATAACTTACTGGTGGCGCTAGGTATCTCTTAAAAAATGTATAGTCTGATGAGATATGCATGGAGATGTATTTATAAACTGCTCGGTATTCTAGATGATGGCAAACCAATGCATACAATGCTACTTCAACTGTTACTTTAAAGAATCCTCAAAATAAAACCACCTACTTAAAGAATATAACTTCATTAATGTACTAAACTGTCTTTTATTTTGTACGAGATAATAAAACTAGAACTTCAGAGGCTAAGACAAAAATAA
Organism: Elephantulus edwardii; assembly: GCF_000299155.1. Classification (NCBI taxonomy): domain Eukaryota; kingdom Metazoa; phylum Chordata; class Mammalia; order Macroscelidea; family Macroscelididae; genus Elephantulus; species Elephantulus edwardii. The sequence goes on along the minus strand of NW_006399906.1, from coordinate 4,059,606 downwards.
CAAATATGCACCTACATATAATAATAAATTAATTAACAAAGTAAACTATTTTGAAGAATAAATCCTGGCTTTGTACTTCCTAAATAAATAAATATAATCTTTTTTAATTGGTTTAATTAGGGAGCAATAGAGATTTGATATGTTGAAGCAAGAAGGAAGCAACCACACTGTTATTTAACAAGTTAAGTATAATTAAACTAATTAAAAGAGCTGTGTAATATATCTTTCATATAATGGATACATGCAGTGTACAGAATTTGTGTCTTTCATGCCAACAAATATATATGTATATGTACATCTGAATTTAGTAGACTTGGGGCACGAAGCTGTGCTGCAACCCCAATAGCACATGTTTGAGGCCACCCACCGCTCCAGAAGAGAGAGATGGGAAATCTCCTCCTCTCCTGATAATGTTTCAGCTATGGGTCAGTTGTAACTCTATGGTACACAATAGCAATAAAAATATCAATGACTCATTTTACCCATAGTAAAAAAATTAATCCATTTTTATGCAGTCTATTAAAAATAATGAACTTGCAATATTTTTATCTTTAGGGAGCTGGGAGAACAAAAGTGGTATTGGAAAGTCTTCAAGTTTAGAAAGCAGTCTATTCCTGCTTTCAAAGGAAACTTTGCTGCCAATCATACTGTCATTCATATTTTTAAGTTTTACATCTGCTCAGTGATCATGAGAGAGAAAAAAAATTTAAAACATCAATGTATTCTGGTAATTCGGAACATTTAAAAGACCTTAAGATCTATTAGTGGAGATTTTCATTATGGCATTTCTTTTCAAATACCATGTGGTGAGGTGGCTTATCAATTTTTTTTTCTCAACTCCCTTAAATAGGAGAATCTTTAGCAGTACTGGGTTTGCTGGCACTGCTGATTGTTTCATTGCAAATTCAAAATATTGAGCATGAAATTTACTGTCTGAACCATTAAAATGGATGCACTTACAGATTGAAGATAGAGCGATATCACTTCACTTAAACCATACAGAGGTTACAATTTATGCTTCTCAAATAAAAAGGAGAGAAGTTCTTTAATGTCTCTCTGGGAAACTCTGAAAATTCCTTAAGAGACTACAGAGACTACTACTTCCAGTAGTGTCGTTTAACACTCATGTAAGGATTAGATTCTGTTCATATAGATTTAAGGAAGAGTATCAAAATAACTTCACTCTGCCATCACTATGATTGGAAAGCAATGATTCATAGCAACCCTCCATTGGGTTTCCGACTGTAAATCACAAGAGGAGACTGTTCATCTTTCTTTTACAGAAACACTGGGTGTATTCAAATCATCTGAGACCAGCAGCTATTCAATCAACAAATACAACTTGCTCATTGTTTACGAATCTAACTTGCTCAAGACAGTGTAGTCAAAACCCTTTTAAAACTATTACTCACTCTTTGCTTTTGTGTAGAAAACAACTCACATTGGTTCAAATTCTATTGAGTTTCAGATGTTGAAAATCTAATGGGAGGAAAATGTTCTTCTTTCTCCCTCAGAGCCATTAGACAATTCAAAACATCAGGGAGGTATGACTTTTTACTTAGAAATGCAACACGATACAGACTTGTTGTTATGTGCCAACGAATCACCTGTGACCCATAGCAACCTATATACAGCAGCTCTGAAGCTGGCCCTATCCTGAGCCAGTCTCACTAATTCTGATACACCAACTGCCGTTGCCCAAGTTACTGTATCAATCCATCTCATCCAGGTTCTTACTTTCCTATATTGTTCCTCCACCCTTCCAAGCATGATGTCCTTCTCCAAAGCTCAATCTCTCCTGGATACTTGCCCAAAGTATGTGAGAAAGAGCTTCAAAATCCTAGCCTCCAAGGAGAAACTTGGTTTCACTTTCTCCAAGAAAAACCTATTCGTTTTCTTGGCAATCCATGGTATTTTCAAGACTCTTCTCCAGCACCACAGCTTGAAGGCATTGATTCTTCTTCTGTCATCCTTTGTCATCCATTGTTCATCTTTCTGATGCATAGCAAACAGTTGTGAAGATCATGGCCTGGATTAGAGGCACTTTGGTCTCTAGACTGACACTGCTGCTTTTTAGTACTCTAGAGAGGTGCCTGACAGCAGATATTCCCAAAGCAATTTGTCTTTTGATTTCTTGGCTGCTGGTGCCAACAGTTTAATTGGAATGACTGTTATAATTACAGCAAGCTATAATTGTTAACAACTTCCATTCCATCTATCACAGAACTACCAATTAGCTCAGGGGTGAGAATCTTTGTCTTCTTAATGTTGAGCTTCAATCCATATTGACGGCTACAGTCCTTGACTTTCCGCAGCAAGCATTTCAGGCCTTCCTCAGTTTCAGCAAGTAAGTGTGTCATCTGCATAACATAGAATGTTGATGAATCTTCCTCCAATTCTGATAAACCATTCCTCCTCATAAAGCCCAGCTTCCTAAATGATCTGTTTGGGATATAGTTTAAAAAGGATGGAGACAGGATGCATCACTAACACACTCCTATCCTGATTTTGAACCATACAGTGTTTCCTTGCTCTATTCTGAGGACTGCTTCCCGGTCCAAAGATAGGTTTCATTTAAGCACAATCAAATGTTCCGGTATTCCCATTTTCCTCAAGGTTAGCCGCAATTTGTCGGGATCCACACAGTCAAATGACTGTGTACAGTCAATGAAACGCTGATATACATTCCTCTGCTACTCTTTGCTTTCTGTCAAGATCCATCTGACATTGGCAATAATGTCTTTAATGCCACAATCTCTTCTTAACCCAGCTTGTATTTCTGGTCCTTATCTGTGAATGTACTGATCCCGGTTTTTTGTTTTGTCAGTTTTGTTTTTTTTTTCAATAATCATTAGCAAGATTTGGCTAGCATGTGATATTAGTGATATTGTGCAATAATTTCTACACTTTCGTGTCACCTTTTTGTGAATGGGAATGAATATGGATCTCTTCCAGTCAGTTGGCCAGGTTTATGGCCTTCAGGGGGACCGGGGGGAGGGAGGTGCTAGACTGGGTAAGCAGGAGTCCGAGGAATGCTGATGTAGTAGGGAGATGGAAAGAACAAGACACATGTGTTTGGGTGGGGGGACAGTGGATGTATTGGTTATTTCTGTGTTCTGGATCCAAGCACTTTCAAGTACTGCCTATGAATTTGAAAAAGGTACAATGAATAACATAACAGAAGAAATAATGTCTTTAAACTGTGATGTTGGAGAACAATACTGAATGTGCAATGGATTACTAAAATGCCAACCAAGCCTGTCTTGGGGAAGTGTCACCACGGTGTTCTTATGAAGAAAGTAACAGTGAAAATCAAAAGGACTAAATTCAATCAGCATTTCTTAAACTAAAGGAATTGAAGAAAAAAATTCAAGCTCTGACTTGCAATTCTTAAGAATGATTGGGCAGAACATTAAATGATCCAGGAAGTATTAAAAGAAGATAGAAGGAGTATACAGAGTCACTGGCTGATACAGAAGAATTTCATATAACAACGTGTGAGCAAGAACCTGTGATGATGAAAGAAGAAGTTCAAGTGCTCCAAAGAAATTGGCAGAAAACAAGGTCCCAGGAATTGATGGCATACCAGTGGGTGTATTTCAACAAACAAACCCTGCCCTGAATGCGCTTACCAAATCGTGCCAAGATATCTGGAGGACAACCACCTGGCTAACTGACTGGAAGAGACCAATATTTGTTCCCATTCCAAAAAAAGTTGGTCCAACACGGTGCAGAAATTATCAGACAATATCATTAATATCATATGAAAGGAAGATTCTGCTGAAAATTATTAAAAAAATGAGTGGAACACCACATCAACAGAGAAGTGCCAGATGTGCAGGCTGGGTTTAAAAGAGGTCATGGCACTGGGGATATTATAGTTAATGTTACATGGATCTTGGCTGAAAACAGAGAGTACAAGAGGAATGTCTATCTGTGTTTCATTGACTATGCAAAAGCATCTGTGTGAATTACAAAAAACTGTGGCTAAATCTCATAATAATGGGAATCCCAGAACATTAGATTTTGCTTATATGAAACCTATACTTGGACCAGGAGGCGGTCCATGGAAAAACAAGGAAACACTGCATGGTTTCAAATTAGGAAGGGTATATGCCACAGATATGTCCTATATCCATATCTTTTCAATCTATATGAGGAACAGATCATCCAGGCATCTAGGCTCTATGAGGAGGAGTGTGGCATCAGGATTGGAGAAGACTCTTCAACAAACTGTGTTATGCAGATGACACAACCTTGCTTGCTAAAACTGAGGAAGACCTGAAGGACTTGCTGCAGAAGGTGGAGGACTGTAGCCTCCAATAT
>NW_006399906.1:4052028-4054505 GCF_000299155.1 Elephantulus edwardii | reverse complement strand
TTCAATCTATATTGAACTCTGCAGTCCTTGACCTTCTGAAGCAAACACTTCAGGTCCTTCTCAGTTTCAGCAAGCAGGATTGTGTTATCTGCGTAACACAGCATCATGATAGATGGTGAAAAGATTGAGATTGTTAACAGCTTTAGGTTGCTTGGCTCCACAGTCAATACTCTTGGTACCAGCAACCAGTAAATCAAAAGACAAATTGCATTGGGAAAATCTGCTGTCAAGGTCCTCTCTAGAATACTGAAAAGCAACAACGTTAGTCTGGAGACTAAAGTGTGCTTGATCTAGGCCATAGTCTTCTCAATTACTTGCTATGCATCAGAAAGCTGGACGATTACTAGAGATGAGAGGTGGAGAATTGAAGCCTTTGAGCTGTGGTGCTAGATAGGAGTATTGAATATACATACTATGGACTGCTAACAGAACAAATAGGTTTGTCTTGGAGAGGGTGAAACCAGTCTGCTCCTTGGAGTCAAGGATTCTAAAGCTGCATCTGACATACTTTGGGCATGTTGCAAGGAGAGACAAGTCCTTGCAGAGGGTGATTATGCTTGGGAGGGTCGAAGGGACAACACAAGAGAGAAAGAACTTTGATGAGATGAACTGACTCAGTGACGGGGTAATGGGAGTAGGTGTGTCAAAGACAGTAATCTTGTTGGTACAGGATAAAGCAGGGTTCAGAGCTATTGTACACAAAGTTGCTATGAGTCATCATTGACTTGATGGCACAAAACAACAGCAACATTGTGAAACTTCATCTCATATACTTTGGGCATGTTGTCAGGAGAGCTAATTCTTGGGAAAATAAATAGTGCTGGAAAAGTTGAAGGGTCACAAAGAAAAGGAACACTCTCAGTAAGAGGGATTGACCAGTATCTATAAAATAAATAAGGGCTCAAGCATTGTGGAGATAAGGAAGATGGTGCAAATAGGGCAAGATTTTTAGTCTGGTATTCATAGGATCACTATGAGTCATAGTAGATCCAACAGCACGTAAAAACAAACAATAACTAAAAAGTATTCCAAATACCAGAGGAGTCATGAGCATGGTGAGGAGGTTTCAGTAGAATTTTCATACTTAGGCAGAGTAGGGATTGAAACCTGGCTGTCCATTTCTAAAAAATGTTTACAGTGGAAAATTTATTAGCAACAATGACAAATTGCTCAAAAATAAGCTTCTCTGGGTAAGAGGCTCTTAATTGATTATTGGAAAAGAGTTGCCTTCTCAAAGTTGAGGTGACCTAATGATGTTCATGGGGGAAATTTTTAGGACCTTCATTTATTTATGTGGCATGGTTCACATGAGACAAAATAACTGTAAATAACCACTAATAATCAGCATATAAGATGTCTAAAGGAAGTATAAATCTCAGAAAATTGGAAATTGCTAAAAATGAGATAGAAAATTTAAAGATCAGTGTCATAGGTAATAATAAGTGTAAATACAACCATATTTCTCATTTTGAATTGGCTTACTGTGTCAAAAATCATAAACTGAAGAGGACTGGTATCCCAAACACTGTCAAAATTCATCTGTCATAGAATGATTCAAAAAGACAAAGGAAAATACTATAATGAAATATGCAAAAACCAAAAGTTGGGAAGCCAAACAATAATAACACACTTAAAATATCCCAGGCTGAAAGAGCTTGGAAAAGTGCAAGGCTCAAGTTGTAAACATCAAAGAAGATTCTTTGAATCCACAGAGTAACTGTACCAAAAATAATTAGATGCTATCAAAGTGTCTCATTAGGTGGTATATAATCAAAACTCAGTAATATCTAAGGAAGAAGTCCAAGCTGCACTGAAGGAATTGGAGAAATCAAGTCTCAAGAAATTGACAGATTACTAGTTGAAATGTTTCAGAAAATTAATGTATTGCTAAAGGTCTATATCCCAAAATTTGGAAAGCAGCTATTTAGTCATCCATTAGGAAGAGAACCATATTTGTGCACTTTCTAAAGAATGTTCTATTTTTTATACTTTACCTTAGCTAAGGAAAAGGAATGAAATATATTTTAGAAATTACTAGTATTCTATCGATGTAAAATCTTGCAAAATAGAATTAAAAATCATTGTAATAGTACATGGATAGGGAACTTTCAAAAATTCAAACTGGATTCAGAAGTGGGGTATCATTTCTGACATCAGATGGAAATTATGTGAAAGTAGAGTATATCAGAAGGGTGGTTACTTTTTAAATTAACTATGTAAGCACATTTGGCTGTGTTATGGAAATGATGAGAAGAATGGAAATTCCAGAACACCTAATTATGTTAATGAATAACATACCATAGACCAAGAGGCAGTCATGAGAACAAAACAAGGAGATATTATATAATTTAAAACTATAAGAAGTGTGTATCGGGGCGCTGGTTGAAAATCGCCTGTGACTTCATCCATAGCCACTGGTGAGAGTCAGCGCTCAGAGCCATCAGGGGCTTTAAGCTCGTTGCCCACTGCTGTGGTGT
>NW_006399906.1:4049775-4051138 GCF_000299155.1 Elephantulus edwardii | reverse complement strand
AAAAAAAGAAGTGTGTATCAGGATTATAGCCTTCCATCCTACAGATTCAATCTTTATTCTGAATAAATAATCTAAGATGTTGTAATTTATGAAAAAATAAAACAAGGCATCAAGATTAGAGAGAGACTCAACCCATGGAATGCTGATGATACAACCTTGAGCCAAGAAAACTTGAAAGACAAATTTTTTATTAAGTGTTTTACAAAAATCAAAGATTATGGTCTTCTACATGAATTACACCTCAATATAAAAAAAATTAAAAAATCAACAATCCTCACAACTAGGCCAATCAATAACATAATGGTAAACAGAGAAAAGTTTCAAGTTATAAAAATTTTATCTTACAAGGAAATAAGAGACATCAAAATTGGTAAAGAGGAGGTAAAACTACCTCTCCATGCATATGATATGATAACGTGCATAGAACACCATAAAAAAATCAATCAAAAATCTGTTACACCTAGTAGACCAATTTGATTTAGAAGTACTAATCTACGGCATGAATAGACTTGTAAACAGCCAAATAAAACAATTGGAAGAGGATAAAATAGAAAAATGAGATCTTCTAAAAATCAATTATCTGTGTGAAAGAAAAAGCTTTTCCAGAAGGGCGAGATTATTTCTGATAAGGCACTAGTAAAAAAAATTTACAAAATACTCCAGTAGCTCTACAAGAAAAAGACTAGTAATCCAATCACAAAATGGACAAAATAGATCCAAAGAATCTTTACCAAGGAAGAAATTAGGAGAGCCAACAAACACATGAGGAAACACTCAAAATCACTAGCAGTCTGAGAGAGACAAATTAAAACAATAGTAGATACGATCTCAACCCAGTAATAAATAGCAAAGTTAAACAGGACAGCAAACAATACAATCTGGAAAGGACGCAGAGACAGTGGAATCTTCATTCACCAATGGAGGGATTGTAAAATGGTACAACTACTATGGGAGGCTGTTTGATGTTTCCTTAAAAAGGTAAACATATTGTTGCTTTTGGTGCTGTTGAATTGAGTATGACTCAGCAATTTTATGCATGTTGTTGTTGTTATGTGCCCGTTGAGTCGCTTACGACTCATAGCGACCCTATGTACAACAGCCCTAAACTCTGCTCTGTTCTGTGCCAGTCACATCATCTCCAATACACCCAACCCGATTACCCCAGTCACTGAACCAATCCACCTCATAGAGGGCCTTCCCCTCCTGCGCTGTCCTTCCACTCTACCAAGCATGATGCCCCTCTCTAAGGACCAGTCCCTCCTTACAACATGTCCAAAGTATGTCACACGGAGCCTCAGAATCCTTGCCTCTAAGGAGCCTCCAGGTTTAACCCTTTTCAGGATGAATCTGTTTGTTTTCCTAG
>NW_006399906.1:4047882-4048880 GCF_000299155.1 Elephantulus edwardii | reverse complement strand
TAGCTACAATATCCCTAGTACCACGACCCCTTCTAAACCCAGCCTGGACTTCTGGTAGTTCTTTGCTGATGTATTGTTCCAGTCGTTTTTGGATAATCTTCAGTAGAATCTTGCTTGCATGTTTCCACATTCTCTGAGCATTCAGATTAAGACAGACTAGGAAGAAGGATTGGCCATCCACTTCTGAAATAACAGGCCTCCAAAAACCCTATGTACAACAAAACCTTTTATGCATAGCAGATCTTAAACCCATGCTATCCTATTCCATCTTCACACTTCTTTTTTTGTTGTTTGCTTGGTTTATTTTTGCTGGTTTTTTTTTTTTTGGTTCACACTTCTTGACACACTAGAGCCCATTAGGCAGTTACTATATCAATCTACCTGGCTGAGGGTCTTCCTTTCCCTCATCTACTCTCCACCCATCTAAGCATCATTTTCCTCTTCAAGTAATGGCCCCTCCTAGCAACATGCCCAAATTATGTGAGGTGAAGTCTCATCATCCTTGCACCCAATGAGCACTCCAGCCAAACCCTTTCCAAGATATGCCTGTTTGTTCTTTTGGAGGTCCATAGAATATTGAGTGCTTTTCTCCAACACCACAACGCAAGAGCATCAATTCTTCTTCTGTCATTCCTATTCATTGTATAGCTCTCAGATACATAAAGTTATTGGAAATACCGTGGTCTGATTCAGAAGCACCTTGTCCTCAAATTGACATAATACCTACTATGGCAATATATTGAATGACCCAGAAAGCATCAAAAGAAGATGGGAAAGTATCTGAGTGAAAAATATAATGATAGGTAATGATAGGCAAAGTCCAATAGTGTTTCATTTTATAAAACATAGTGCATGAGAAGGATTGTGTGAGGTACATTGTGAATGAAGACAACTAATGTGAAACACAGTGTATACAAACTTTTAAGTAAACCAATAGAGGGGAAGAAAACACTCTTGAAAAAAAATTTAAAAGGGAGGAATACACAGAATCACTGAAC
>NW_006399906.1:4042398-4046632 GCF_000299155.1 Elephantulus edwardii | reverse complement strand
TTATCTCCAAAGTACTGAAGAGCAACTATGTCAATGTGAAGACTAAGGTGCACCGGATGCAGTCCATAGTCTTCTCAATTGCTTGCTACATCAGAAAGCTGGACACTGACCAGAAATGATAGAAAAATAATTGATGCCTTTGAGCTGTGGTGCTGGATAAGAGTATTGAATATACCGTGGACTGCCAGAAGAACAAACAGATTAGTCCTGGAGAGAGTGAAACCAGGCTGTTCTTTGGAGCCAAGGATGCTGAGGCTTTGTCTGACATACTTTGGGCATGTCGAAAGGAGGGACCAGTCTTTCGTGAGGTACATCGTGCTTGGAAGGGTGTAAGGACAGCACAAGAGAGGAAGACCCTTGATGAGATGGAATTATTTAGTGACTAGGGTAACTAGGGTAGATGTGTCAGAGGCAATAAGATTGATCCAGGATAGAGCAGGTTTCAGGGCTATTGTACATAGAGTCACTATAAGTCGCAAACAACTCAATGGCACATAACAACAATTGGGATTGTGTTGAACATGTAGATTACCTTTCATAGAATTCTTATTTTCACAATAGTGAGTCTTCTTATCCATGAAAAGGTAAAATATTTCCATTTACTTAAATCTTTTACTGTGTCTTACAGAAATATTCTGTCGTTTTCTTTCTTTTTTTACTTTTTAATTTTTTATTACATTAGATGGGTTTTTATGTATATTATTCTGATTTATTTACAAAATTTGAATACATTATTTTTCACAAAAGATCTTTACCATTTCCCTTTGTAGTTTTCTTTGCACAGGTCATTTGTGTCTCCAGTTAGATTCATTCTCAAGTAGAAGATATCAAGAATATCATTCATGAAAAATGCAAAAAGTTATTACTAAGAAGAAAGAAGAAAAGCCAAAATGGATGTCAGAAGAGATTCTGAATATTGCACTAGCATGCTGAGAAGTCAAAGCAAAGGGAAGAAATCAAGAAGTTAAAGAGCTGAATAAAAGATTTCAAAGACATGCTCGGAAAGACAAGGCAAAATATTATAATGAAATGTGCAAAGAGCTGGAGTCAGAAAATCAAAAGGGCTGAATTCACTCAGCATTTCTTAAGCTGAAAGAACTAAAGAATAAATTCAAGGCAAGAGTTGCAATGTTTAAGGAAGCTATGGGCAGAATATTGAATGATTCAAGAAGCAATAAAGCAGGCAAAAAGAGTATACAGCCATTGTACCAAAAATAATTCACTGACACAGAAGAATTTTAAGAAACAACCTATGAGCAAGAGGCAAAGATGATGAAAGAGGAAGTTCAGGATGCTCTGAAAAACTTGGGGGGAAAAATACCAGTTGACATAGTTCAGCAAACAGATGCTGCCCTGAATGTGCTCACCAAGTTCTACTAAGATTTCTGGAGGACAACTACATGGCCAAATGATTGGAAGAGTTCCATATTTTTCCCATTCAAAAAAAGTGGCCCAAGAGAGTGTGGAAATTAGCATACAGTATCACTAACATCATACAATAGCAAAATCTTGCTCAAGATTATCCAGAAAAGACTTGAACAGTACATTGACAGAAAACTACCAGAAATACAGGCAGGGTTTAGAAGAGGTTGTGGCACTAGGGACATTATTCCCAATGTCAGGTGGATCTTGGCAAAAAATCAGAGAGTACCAGAAGAATGTCTTTCTGTGTTTCATTGACTATGCAAAGGCATTTGACTATGTGGATCACAATAAATTGTGGCTAACCTTGAGTAAAAGGAAAACCTCTGAACACTTGATCATGCTTATATGAAACCTATATTTGGACCAAGAAGCAGTCCTCAGAACAGAGCAAGGAAACACTGCATAGTTCAAAATCAAGAAAGGAGTGCGTCAGGGATGCATCTTGTCCCCATACCTTTTCAATATGTATGCAGAACAGATCATTCAGGAAGCAGGGCTTTATGTGGAGGAATGTGGCCTCAAGATTAGAGGGAGACTCATTAACAAACTATGATATGCAGATAACACAACCTTGCTTGCTGAAACTAAAGAAGACCAGAAACACTTGGTGGAAAAGGTCAAAGACTGTAGTCTTCAATATGGATTGAAGCTCAACAGTAGGAAGAAAAAGATTATTACCACAGGGCCAATTGGCAACACTGTAGTAGAAGGAGAAGAGATTAAGGTTGTTAACAATTACACTTGGCTCGGATCCACAATCAACACTCTTAATACCAGCAGTCAGGAAATCAAAAGACAAATTGCATTGGGAAAATCTGTGTCATGGACCTCTCCACAGTGCCGAAGAGTAACGATGTCAGTCTAGATACAAAGGTGCACCTAATCCAGGCCATCATTTTCTCAATAAATTATTATGGTTCAGAAAGTTGCATAATGCATAATTTCTGTCATAGGAATGACAGAAAAATAGATGCCTTTGAGTTGTGGTACTGGAGAAGAATATTGAACACACCATGGACTGCCAAGAAAAACAAATAAGTCTGTCTTTGAGAGGTTGAAACCAAGTCTCTCCTTGGAGGTTAGGATGTTGAAGCTCTGCCTCACTTAGTTTGGGCATATGACCAGGAAAGATAGGTTCTTGGAGAAGGACATCATGCTTGGAAGGGTGGACAGACAGCACAGAAGTAACTGGGGTGATGGGGTTTGGTGTGTCAGAATTAGTGAGATTGGCTCAGGACAGGGAAGGTTTCAAGCTGCTGTACATAGGGCCTCTATGCATCACAGGCAACTCAACCAATAGCATTCTATGACAAGTTTGGAAGCAGGAGTGGCATTCACTTCCTTACCTTGTCTTCAGAAACTCTATGAACTTTGATAAAATCTTTCGGTTTTAAAGGGGCTTCAGACCTTTTATTCATAGGGTTGCTACGAGTCGTGCTTGTCTCGAAGGCAATCAACAACAACAAAAACAACAACCCAACTAAAACTCAGTTCACTTTCTTCTCAAGTATATACATAGTACATATATAGTAGGACACAAAGCAACTTAAACAAATTTTTTAAAAAAACGTGAAATAATATAAAATGTCTTCTCAGATCACAGTGCTATAAAATTAGAAATTAACACAGGAGGATAAAACTTACAAAACCACCCATGTGGAAACCAAATAACTCTGCTATAACATGATTGGGTCATAAAAGAAATAAAGAGTGAAATAAAAATGTTCCTTGAAACAAATAATAATGAAAATCCAACCTACCACAACTTTTGGGAGGCAGCTAAGACAGTCCTCAGGGGGCAGGCAGTTCATAACAATAGGCACACATTAAAAAAGGGAGAAAGAAGAAAAATCAACAATCTAAACATTTTCATCAACAACAAAATGAACAACAATCTAAACCTATAGCCTCTAGAAGAAGAGAAATCACAAGAGAAAGAGCTAAAATCAATGAGGTTGGAAACAACTGAAACCATCAATAAAACTAGGTGCTGGTTTTTTAATAAAATTGACAAACCACGGACAAACATAACAAAAGGGAAAAAAGAGAATACACAGATAACTCAATTAAGAAATAATAGAAGTTATATTATGACCCAGACAAAAATAGAATACTTGAACAGACCCATCACAAAAAAAAAAAAAAAAGAAAAAGAAAGAAAAAGAAAAGACATTGAAGAGGTCATAAAAAGACTTCCCATAAGATAAGTCCTGGACCAGATAGTTTCACAGTTAATTTCTACCAAACATTCAGAACAGATCTATCACCAATTGTACTTAAATTATTTGAAAAAAATAGAAAAAGAAGTAACGCTCCCAGGGTCATTCTCTGAATCAAGCATAACCCTAATACCAAAGCCAGAGAACAATATTACCAAGAAAGAAAACTATAGACCAAAATCTCATATTATAGAGGCAAAAATTATCCCCCAAAATCCTAGTCATTAGAATCCAAAAGCACATAAAAAAGTAATTAATCATGACCAAGTGGGATTCATAATAGGTATGGCAAGGATGGTTCAACATAACACAATCAGTGTAATTCCCCATATTAACAAAGGGAATAAAAAGAGCCATATGATCTTAGCACTTGATGCAAAAAAGGCATTTGACAAAATACAACACCCCTTCTTGATAAAGACACTCAACAAAACTGGAATCGAAGGGAATTTATTCAGTATAGTGAAAAGTGTATATGCAAAACTAAGAACCAGTATCATTCTTAGTGGAGAAAAACTAAAAGCATTTTCCATTATGTACATAGATGCCCACTCTCGCCTCTTCTACTCAATATTGTATTGGAAGTACTT
>NW_006399906.1:4041011-4041528 GCF_000299155.1 Elephantulus edwardii | reverse complement strand
TTTTTTTTTTTTTAGATATGTTACTTGAGGCAACACATGGTGGGCTTTGTTTTTCTCAATTCTGCTACTCTTTTTCGCTTGATTGACACATTTAATACATTCACATTAAGTGTGATTTTTGTCAGGCCAGGCTTTACCATTGCTATTTTGCTGTGTTTCTTTTTCTGTTGTTTTTTAATACTATGCTGCATTGACTCTCTTTTGGTATCTTCATGTGAAGGACTTCACTTAAAATGTTTTGTATTTTTTGGTCTCATTTTCATAAATGCCTTAAGTTCTTTCTTTTCTGCAAAGGATCTAATTTCCCCCTTTTGTTTGATGGAGAGCTTTGCTGGGTATAGGATCCTTGGTTAAAAATTGTTTTCTTTCAACTTTCTGTATATGCTCTCTCGTTGTCTTCTAGCTTGGATGGTTTTTGCTGAGAAATCAGAACATAATCTAATTGTTTCCCCTTTGTAGGTGAATCTGTTTTTCTCATGCTGATTCTGTTGTTGTTGTTGTTATGTGCCGTCAAGTC
>NW_006399906.1:4038361-4039690 GCF_000299155.1 Elephantulus edwardii | reverse complement strand
TTCTGGATTTTCAATCATACATATGTTTTTCCTTTTGATGTCATCCCACATGATTCTAATGTTTTTTTTTTAACATTTCATCTCTGACTTTTTTTTCCCCCAGTGTGTTTCCATTGAGGCGCTTGTCTTCCAGCTCACCGACTGCTCCATATCTTCATTTCTACTTTTTGTCCTACCAATGGACACTTCTGCCAATTCAATCTTAAGATACTGAATAGCATTTTCTTGCTTTTTTGTCATTTCCAATACTCTGTTGACTGTACCATCTCTGTCTTTTGATGATTTTTTTAAGTTCTTGAACTTTTGTATCTATAATATCAATTCTTTTTTCCATCTTTTGTGTTTTATTCCACAGCTATTCAATTTGTTTCTTATCAATACATTACTTCTGGATTGTTTTCTCTGGAATGTGTGCTCTCTTAATGGTTTCCATTGTTTTTTCCATCATTTGCGTCTTCTTCTGTAGTTTTCAAACAATTCCATATCAACATATTTCTTCTTGTTCTCTCTAGAGTATTCACTGGGTTTACATTTTTAAAAGAAGGGTTCTTTTGTTTTTTCATGATGACTGAGGCAGAGTGATGCTTTCTTGACATTATGTCAGTCTTTTCTAAGTAGATGTTAAATTGCTGTAACTATATAGTAACCCAGATTATGGCAGTTTGTTGTGAATGACCTGTATATCTGTGCTTCCTTTTTCGCCTAAGGCCAGAAGAGCTTCTAGCCAGATAACAATTTTCATCCAAAATAGTTGAGTGGCAGAACAGGGTATTCTGTTGCTTTCCAGAAAATGTGACTTGGCTGGGCTCAGCATGGCCCAGCCTCTTCTACTTGAGCTTAAGGGATCTTATGTGGTGTAGCAGTGTTTCACCCAAAGAAACTGTGATATTGGTGCCCGTGGCAGCTGGGTGGTAAAACCTCAGCCCTTCAACCTGGCAGACGGTGGTTCTGTTGCCGACCAGAGTGTGAGTGTGCCTGAGCTGAGCCACTCTCTTTAGCAGATGCCAGGGAAGTGGTGGCTGGAAGATAGTCCCAGACTCGCCATGATACACTGGGATTGGCGTCTTGTAGTAGAAGGATGGTAAGATCCTCAAAGAGCTGCATTTCACAAAAAAAAAAGAAAAAAGGGGGAAAAAAGCCCACAATAGATTTTCTTAATGCAAGTCATCTTTTGATTTCCTGACTGTTAGTTCCAAGAGTGTGGATTGTGGGCTTAAGAAAACTGAAATTGTTAATAATCTTAATCTTTTCTCCATCTCTCATGGTGCTGCCAATTGGCCCAGTGGTGAGAATCTTGGCCTACTTTTTTTTTAATCTTGGAATTATTTT
>NW_006399906.1:4034603-4037284 GCF_000299155.1 Elephantulus edwardii | reverse complement strand
GTCCCATTCACCTATTTTATCTTCTCCTGGTTGTAGATCTTTGTCTTCTTGATATTGCGCTTCAATCCATATTGAAGACTGTACTTCTTGACCTTCTACAGTAAACGCTTCTGGTCCTCCTAGATAGTGTCATCTGCACAATGCAAATTGTTGATGAGGCTTTTTTCAATCCTGATGCCACAATCCTCCTCATAAAGTCCAATTTTCCAAAAGATCTGTCCACATATAGTTTGAAATTATATGGAGACAAGTGAGTGCATCCCTAATACATTCCTTTCTTGATTTTGAATCAGGGAGTTTCCTTCTTCAGCTCTGATTGCTTCTTCTTAATATAAGTATAGGTTTCACAGGCATTTTCCTGGTACTTTCAGCTTTCAGCCACTATCCATTGGTGGATGATATCCCAAATGTCATGGCCTCTTCTAAACCTAGGGTGTATTTCTGGTAGTTTTCTGTCAATGTACTGTTCCAGTCATTTTTAAAATAATCTTCAGCAGGATTTGAGGGTACCATGGACTGCTAGGAAAACAAACAGATTCTTCCTGGAAAGTGTCAAACCGGGCTGCTCCTTGGAGGCAAGGATTCTAAGGCTCCATCTAACATACTTTGGACATGTTGTAAGGAGGGACAGGTCCTTGGAGAGGGACATCATGCTTGGTAGGGTGGAGGGACAGCGCAGAAGGGGAAGGCCCCCTAAGAGGTGGATTGATTCAGTAGCTGGGGTAATGGGGATGGGTGTATCGGAGGCGGTGTGATTGGCACAGGACAGAGCAGAGTTTAGGGATGTTGTACATAGGGTCGCGATGAGTCACAAGTGACTTGACGTCACATAGCAACAACAACAGCAATATCGGTGATATTATTTGAAAATTTCTATGTTCTGTCGGATCAGATTTTTTTGGAATGGGAACAAATATGGATCTCTCTCAGACAGCTGGCGAGGTGGTTGTCCTGCAGACTCCTTGGCCAACCTGCTAAGCACATCCAGGGAAGCATCTGTTTGTTGATATATATCAATTGGTATTCCATCAGCTCCTGGGTCCTTGGTTTTCTGCAATTCCTTCAGAGCAGCTTAAACTTCCCCCTTCATCACTATTGCCTCCTGATCATATGTTGCTTCATGAGATTCTTCTTTGTCAGCCAGTTCTTTTTAATGCACTGAACTCTGTGTATTTGCATCTTCTTTTGATGCTTCTTGGATTATTCCATATTCTGCCCATTGTATTATTAAGTGTTGCCACTCGAAGTTTGTATTTGGTCTTCAGTTCCTTCAACTTAAGAAAAGTCTTGTGAGTCCAGCCCTTTTTCTTTTACAACTCCAGCTCTTTGTACATTTCATTATTATACTTGGCTTTATCCTCCCAAGCTACCTTTTGAACCTTTTGAAATTTACCTTTTTAAGTTCAGGTCTTAACTGCCTTATTTCTTCCCTATACTATGACCTCTCAATGCCCTAATGCAATATTTAGAGTCTCTTCTGACTTCCATCATGATATTTGCTTTTTCCTCTCCATTTGTAATGATATTTTAATTCTTTATATATGATATTGTTGTTGTTGATGTTAAGTGCTGTTGAGTCATAGATAACTGATAGTGATCCTATGAATGAAAGACCTGAATACTCTTATAACTTTTATCATTTCTCCAAGTTCATAGGGTTTCTGCAGGCAAGTTATTTCAGAAGTGGATGCCACTCCTGTTTCCAAACGTATTTTAATTGGGGAGCTCCACCAAACACTGTCCACCATGGGTAACCATTATTGTATTTAGCGTAGATTTTATCATTTGTGATTTCTGTGTCAAAATTGTTGTTTTTGTTGTATATTGTCATATTGCATAGCTGGCTCTCACATTTAGGATAAATTCTAATTACTGAAAGATCTCTGACCAATAAATAATTTAAGAATAATTTTCATGTACATCAAGCCTCTTTGTACTTGAAACTATTTTGGTATTTGTATGATAATGTGCTTTATATATATGATAAGCTGTTTTTAGCTAAATCACTGTCATGGTTTGAGCAAGAACAGTATTGTTTAGCTGAATCAGTATTATAAAGCTAAGTGTATATAAAACTAAGTGTAACGGCACAGATGCCTAATGTGATAAGGTTAGGTATTTTTAGTGTAGTGGATGCTGTCTTTGTTCAGAGTACTATAAGAACTTGGTGTGGAAGGAAGGAGTATGTGAAATACAATGCATATGATTAAAAAAATTTAAAAAGATAGACCTTGGTAGAAAAGTTCTATTGGGGGCTCACAGCTTGACTCTTTCCACAGTCTGTGTGAACTGCTGTAAAAGTGTTATCTAAATTTCCTGCAACTCCTTGTACCTTTTTCACATTAGTTTCCAAACTTAATCATCCAGCTTTGGCTGAGTACTTCTAATGTGATAGTTTTAAAGTCAAATATATCATACAAAACTCAAGGTACTCTTCAAATAGAGAGTGGCAGGTGAATTTTTTAAATAGTTATTTATAACAAAATTCTTACTCCCTAATAATAAAATATAGACATAAGATTAATGTACTAGGGGGCTCTGGTGATCTAGTGGCAAGAAGCTGCACTGCAATGCCAAAGGCATGCAATTCAAGGCCACTAGGTAGCAAAAGAAAATGGAAGGAATATACTGAGTCATTGTATAGAAAGGAATTGGCAGATACAGAAGAATTTCATGAAATA
>NW_006399906.1:4017766-4033535 GCF_000299155.1 Elephantulus edwardii | reverse complement strand
TGGTTTTTGCAATCACTTGTTATGCATCAGAGAGTTGGACAATGACTATGGAGGATAGAAGGAGAATTGACGCCTTTGAGCTGTGGTGCTGGAGAAGAGTATTGAATGTACCATAGACTGCCAAGAAAACAAATAAATTCATCTTAGAGAGGTTTAAACCAGGCTACTCCTTAGAGGCAAGGATTCTGGGGCTTCGTCTGACATACTTTGGACATGTTGTAAGGAAAGACCGGTCCTTGGAGAGGGACATCATGCTGGGTAGAATAGAGGGACAGAGCAGGAGGGGAAGACCCTCTATGAGGTGGATTGATTCAGTGACTGGGGTAATAGGGGTGTGTCAAAGGCAATGCTATTGGCACAGGATAGAGCACGGTTTGGGGCTGTTGTACATAGGGTCGCTATGAGTCACAAACAACTCGACGGCACATAACAACAACAACACAACAGCCTTTCCATGTGTTGTTAAGTGCTGTCGAGTCATAGGACTTTTGTTTCGAGGACTTTTGTTCATAGAATCACTATGAGTCGCCTATGACTCGACAGCACTTAAGAACACAAAGAAAGACCAGTTGGCCTAGTGGCAATGCTACCAAGGCAAATGTGTGTGGGTGACTCTAATCTGCAGCTCTAAGGCCTGTTTTAAATTGCTGTTGTTCAAACATTCTTCTAGGTCATATAGATCTGGTGTGTCCACTTGCAGTACAGAGGTAACTTGTGGTCACTGTGAAGCTGAACACTGTGACACTAACGTGTCAAATGTGATAATGGTTACCCATGCTGGACAGTGTCTGGTGGTGCTCCCCGGTTAAAACAAGCTTGGACGCAGGAGTGGCATCCACTTCCATAATAGCTTGCCTCCGGAAACCCTATGAATCTGGAGAAAGGATGAAAGTCACACACACAAGTGTCAAGGACTTTTGTTCATAGGGTCGCTATGAGTCACCTACGACTCGCCGGCACTTAACAACAACAACAACATCAATAACAACAACAGCCTTTCCATGGGGAAAGAATGCGCAATCTCCTCCTGTACGATTAACTGCCTCTGAAAATCCACCAGACGGTCAACTATGGGTTGATTCTGACCCGATGGTAAGCAATAACAACAATAAAAGTACTAAAAATCTACCTAATTTTCAGCTAAATTCTCTTAAGGTCTTCTATGTATGAGACTTTTAAATCAGACTCCTCCAAGAACAGCGTAAATTTTCCCTAGTCGTAAGAAATGTATAAAACTGACCATGAAGAAATCAAGAAAAATGTTATTCAAATGTCATCAGAAACTTTAAGTAGTTGATCAATTTCTCTATATCCATAAAAAAATGAATTGAAAACTTATCTTCATTCCCTCTTCTCTCACTCTCTTGCGCTCTCTTTCTCTCTTTCACATGCAACCTTCTGCATATATTCTTTTATCTACTTGAATGTTTCCTTCATGTACAAATGCACATGTAAGCAACTTTTTAAGTATCAACAATTTCCCATGAATACCTACTGATCCACCAATATCATTCCAAATATGAGTTTACTAAGCTGGACTATTTAAACTGTAAAAAGCAACATGGTTCTGGGCAAGTTATTACACAGGCAGCTTAAGTAGAAAATCACAACAGGAGAAAATGGAAGAAACATTGCCAGAATTCACTGAAATGAAGTTTCAAAAAACACCAAATGGCCAGCTGAGGTACCCTGCAGCTGCCCACCTATTAGCTATTTTCATGTAAACCATGAATCCAGAAAGCAAATCAAAAATAGTGACAAACACTTAAACCTGAGTTAGAGTCACTAATCAAAGGCTTACCTTCACCTGTGCTCAGTGGGAACTGTGCTTTATTCCTCCATTGGCCTTTACTTTTAAGGGAACAGAACACAATTAGCCAAGAAGAAGCACATTAACCAAGAAAAGCCATCAAACAGTAAGCTGATCAAACAATATTCAGGAAAATGTCATACCAATGAATTTTAATATTGGCTCGCTCTATCACAGATGACTTTTATAACCTTTTTGTTCGGAAAAATTAATATCTATAGCTCTCAACTTCTATTCTCTCTTTATACTGCTTAGTCCTCATACTTCTTTGAACTTTCCTTGAAAATTTTTCTTGTTTCTTTTTTCCCAATGACCAATTAAGTGTTGATAAAAGTCAAACAGCTGTCCTTGGCTCATTGTCTACTTATTCTTATGGCAATAAGAAAAAAAAACAAAACCAAAAAATAATCATTTCATCATTCACCTCTAAAAAATCACATTTATATCTATGTCTAAATACAGCCTTCCTTGAAAATATTGGTCAAGAATTGTACGAAAAATATATTCCACTGCCTTTCAGTCATTTCCAGCTAATAGCAACCCTGCGGCAGGTTCCTAGACTATAAATCTTTATGGAAAACTTCCCACCTTTCTCCTGAAAAGGAACTTGTGGATTCCACCTACTGCACAACATACATCATTATACTGCCACCAGAGTTCTTTCCCTCAATATTATTTTTTTTAAAGAAACATACTTTATTTCTTAGAAAACTCTCCTGTGTTCTACATTTCAGATAAGGCTTCTAATTTCCCTTAGTTCTTCAGGACCACAATCACATGTTTGCCATCTACTTAATCTACCTTTTATAATAAGTCATCAAATATCATGATTATAGCTACAAAACAGCCGTTAGTCATGAACTTCAACATCTAACATATTCTTCATATCATCTCGTCTCAAGCAAAGTATAGTGATTTTCATAATTACTAAAACCTTTTCCTACTACACATGGTTTTGTGATTTAGGAGCAATACAAATGGCAAGCAAAGATTTCCACAAGGTAACTTTCAAGGACAGGTCAACATCTTCTGGGAGAAGATTAAATGATCTGGAAATTGAAATCCAGACAATCCAAAGGCAAGACAGGAAGAATCTAAATTTGAACTGATAGATTCCCTGAGTAAATTTATGAAACAGCCAAGGACACCTGTGCCATCCTTTGCCAGTCATTCAGTGAGCCTGTAGTACAGCCAGCTGTGTGAGGAAGCCACTCTGTAACCTCACTGTGTGCTTTTCTCTCTAGAATAATTTTTCCATAGTCCTGCCAGCATCTTCTATTCCAATTCCACTCCACTACTCAAATAGAACTAATTGGTTCCCCATGGACAGAGAATAAAATCTGAACCATTCCTCCTAGGATTCAAAGGTCTTCATTAATCAGACTACATTTGTCTTTCCACTAAGCTCTTATCATCGTGCTAACTACATGATGAAGAACCACTAGGAAATATGGGAATAAACAGGATTATTTTTTTCTGTGTATGGTTGGATAAAATATATTTTTAAACCAAACCCATCTCCATTGAGTTGTTTTCAATTCTTAGCCACCCTGTAGGACTGATTCAAACTCAAACTTACTGTCATCAAGTTGGTCATAGCTGACCCTCCAGGAGATTTTTAGGAGGCCATAAATTGTGAATGAGATTATTCTCCTTTGGGGCTGCTGGCCATTTTATACTACTCGAGAGGCACTGCTTTTGCGTTAACTGCACAACTCCCTATGAACTACACCATCAAAACTCCACCAGTAGGACAGAGTAGAACTCTTGGGTTTCCAAAGCTTTATGGAATCAGACTGCCTCCTATCTTCGAAAGATGTTTCATGAGCTGCAATACATGGATATGAATGCCGTACCATATCAGTTTTCAATATTTAATTATAACATGATGAGAAATAGCCTAGACAACTCGAACTCTCAGTCTTTCAGAAAACAGTTGTTTCTGCTTACCAATATTACCTTTGTGTAAAATGGAAAATATCAGAAGCAAAAGTTAGTCGCTAGTCACTCTCGTTTTCTATTTAATTTAAAACATACCCCTCTCCCACAAACTAAAAATTATTTCTCAACCTCTAACATTTTTCAAATGTCATATTACCTCGTTTTCATTAATAACATCTATTTTATCAATTTTCTTGTCATCGTTCCCCTGAGATGTCTCAGATTTCTTTTATTAAGACCGTCTAGGCCTCTCTGTAATATGTTATAAAAATATATTTATATCACACTCCCACTGAACAAATCAGTACAACATAAGTAAATTATTCCAAAAACTTTCTCAGAGTCTGGATCCTTGGCTAAAAACCATGTGTATCACAGTTTTTACAAAAACACATACCACTTCCTCAATAGAATAGAGTGGCTTCATCTGTGTGGTTTTATTTGACTATTGTACAGCATGTGAACACATATTATGAATCATTTGTCCAACAGACCTTATTGGATCCTTAACACCTGCTGTGTAAAACATATCTCCAGGCATATGATGAAAACATTTCCAAACTCATGAGAAGCTAAAACAAAGCAGCTCTTTTTAAGTCTGACAGTGAAAAATAAATAAATTTAGTTAAAACATGTTCCTGAGCCAGACTTGAAGAAAAGCAAATTCCATTTTCAAAATATGATAGCAGAAAGACCCCAAGAAGATGGAAGGGGTGACTTAGTGATACATAGGCCTTCAGAGTAACCATCCCATAAACGATCTCTCTTTGTTCCATCTACCCCACCCCCGTTCATTCTCAGGCTCATGCTTAGACTATTTTTCCCCCATTGAGGTATTTTATTTGCACTGTTTATTACATCCCTAGAAAACGAATCCCAGGATTTTCCTCCTGTGTGTTTTCATCTTGCTTCTTTGTGGTCCATGATGCCAGCTGAGGTTGTCAGTACAGTGAACCTTGTTTAACCTGCCTGTAAGGTTGACAACAATTTTCCCTGCTCTGTGATCATAAATGATTTCAAATTCGCTAATGTAGCCATGCTTCATCATCACTGTCAGGAACCGGACTTTCAAGCATGGCCTGATAAGAACCTGGCACTTGTTTCTCTTCTCAGCATTGTTCATGCTCTTGAGAGCATCAGCCAGGCCAGGACACCGTTGTGGCGGCACGGAAAGATGGTGGAAAGAGCCATGCTTATACTTTTAAAGAAAATCTCTACCTCCTTTGTCTTGTGCTCATGATCTCCCTTCAGTCGACTACTCTTTTTAAAAGGAATGCACCAAGTACATAATACCGAAGGGCAAAATGTTAAAATCACAGTCTTAACACTATTTTTGCTAAGAGTCCATGTTTGGTATAGGTGATTCATGTGGAATCTATCCTGACAACTGTGTTGTGGCTAGAGTTATTTTGATCCACTCATATCCCCTGCTTTTCTCACTGTACCATTACCCACTCATCTTTAAAATAGCTAATCATTTCACAGACAGCTATTGGACTGATTTGTAGATAGAGTACTAAACAACTGGGTTGCCTGCTATTTCCCCTTTTATTTTCCCCTGCATTGATCAAATAATCCTGAATCACTGTGCAGCAGCCTTCTTTTCTCACCTATTGACTCTGTGCTCATTTTCTTTTCTACAGACTCTATTTCATTTCCTCTTTATCTGGCCCAGCCTCGTTTTCACTTTATCATAGGTAGCAAGTCAATTTCCAGTCACTGGGTTATCAGTAAAGATTATCAGGATGGACATCTGTCTCTCCGAAATAAAAAAAAAAAAGAACACAAAAACCCTACTGGAGATATGAAAATTATTTCCTTCCTCCCTTTCTCTCTCTCTCTCTCTCTCTCTCTCTCTCTCTCTCTCTCATATGTACAAACACAATGACACAAAGGCCTAAACAAATCTATCATTTGCCACTCTGAGCCCCTGTTAGCTATCTCAATTTGAATACCAGGGGCCTCCAGGTCAAAGAGTAAGAGAACAGGCATAGTGAAAAAGGAATAAATAAGTTGTTCTGACAACAGAGATTTTATCAGAAACATTGGCGTGGTCACTAAAGACACAGAATTATAAAAAGTTAATTCTTGCTCTCTACTGAAAGACTAGTTAAAAATATTTTAGCCCTCTTACGTAGAATACTTTGGGGTTTTTGAAAGTAAAGAGATTGCCCTTGTAGTATGAGATTTAAAATAGTTTGGTCAAGCTAAATTTCTATACAAGGGTTTTCTGTTAATGTTCGAAGTAGAGACAGAATGACAAGATACTCCAGTTTCAAAAATTCTACATGTTTATATGCAGTTCATTACTCTTTTCCTACAATGATAAAAGTTTAGTGGTAATTGAAATGAGAGATTATGTTTCTATCACCTGTCCTTGGAATTAACATTAATATCTTTGTGAATTATCTAGTAGAGACATTGCAGTGTGAAATCCTCAATTTTAAACATGAGACTGTCCTTTACAAAAGTAAAAGTTCGTGCAAATGGATATATGCCATTGAAATGATCCATACTGAAGGTAATTTTGCCTGAGAGGACATTTGACAATGTTTAGAGACAATTTATTTTGCTATCTTCACTTTGAGACTATTAGTTGGAGGATAGGGTTAGAAGGCAGAGATGCTGCTAACCATCAAGCAATGAACACAGCTTATTTCCATGACAGTCCTTTAAAATGCCAATCCACAAGAAAATAACTATGCAGCTTACATATCAACAGTGCTTCATTCATAAATCACCAAGGCCTAAGTAGGTAGCTTCACTTCAAAAATAGGAAAGAAAACTGAGGAGGGAGATGGGTGTTGGAAAGTAAAAGCCAACCAAAACAAGTTTATAGTAAGAAAAACATCCAAGTGATTTAGAGATGGAAAGGGCCTGGTAGATTACCTGGGCCAGAGTTCACTTAATGGAGAAGATAGCACAATGAGAAAGTGTGATAATTTTCCCTATAGCTTGCAAACATCTGTCTGATGGTGGCAGTAACTGGAGAAGAGTGGTCAGACTTGGGTTTTGGTGACAAATGCTGTTCTAGATTACCTGATTTTTAAACATGGGCGCTACAAAAACTGTTTTCAGAAATTATAAGCTTTATTAGACTAGGCTAGTTCATTAAGGAAAGCTTGGAGAAAAACACAAAAGGAAACAGGAGAGAAAATAGATTTATCCATCAAACGTAAGTAACAAAAACCAAAATAATCTAAGAACCTTAAACATTTACCACATTTGTACAGTTTATTATTTTCAAGAGAAGAATTCAGTTTCAAAAATTGATAGTTTCTGCAGAATTGACATGAATTTAAAGAAAAGAAAATCTGAGCAGAATCCAAAAGGAAACTACGGTACTTGGGAGTGGGTTAGACATTGGTTGCCTCTAGATATTTAAAACAGAAAGGAGTCTAAAGGATGCTAAGTCATTCATAGTTGTAGTGTTAAGGGTTTATTGTTCAAATGGCTTCCCTTTGCATTAGCTTACTTTGCCATGTGGATGGGCGGAAATATATAAATAGGGTATGTTAGCTTATCCACAAGGTTGCACCGCCTAGTCTCACCAACCCAAAAGGTGATTGGCTAGCTTTGACATTAAATTGAGTAGATCAAGGAGCATATTTGGAGAAAACTCACTACCAGCAAAGAAGAAACAAGAGAATGTAACACTTCTTTCAGGGCCAGAGATTATTACACCAGACTGAGACCTATGGGAGCAACAGCCACAACAGCCACAATGGAGACCAGAGATCTGAAATGAGACAGAACTGACCTTGGGACTGTTAGGCCATTGAATCAGAGCTAAGAGCCTTTTGACCAAGTTTATGGAGATCAGGATAGGGGACCTACAATTGTCAAGACTGAAAGCATTGCAACACTGGCATAAAGCCAAGAGAACCAAGGTGAAGGAGTCTGTGAGCACATTTTAGAAGCTGTTCTAAATTTATTATGTTCTGAATTATAGCCTTTTGACTTCCTTAATACAGTTTAGATCTGAACCCTGTCCTATCCTGTGCCATCTTTACACCTCACACATTAGAACCCACTGCAGCAGTCACCATGTCAATCCACTTAGTTGAGGGTCTTCTTCTTCAGCAACCCTCCACCCTTCTAAGAATCATGTCCCACTCCAAAGATAACCTCTCCTAGCAATATGCCCAAAGAATGTGAGGCGAAGCCTCATCAATCTTGCCTCCAATGAGGACTCTGGCTGCCCTCTCTCCAAGACACATCTGTTTGTTCTTTTGGCCATCAGTGGGATTTTCAGTGCTCTTCTGCAACACCACAGGTAAAAGGTATCAATTCTTCCTCTGTCACCCTTATTTATTGTCTAGTTTTCTGATGCATAGCATGTGATTGGAAAAACCATGACTGAATAAGATGCACCTTACTTCTCAAACTGACAATACTTCCCAATAATTTGAAAATATCCTTAACTTCAGACTTTCCCAGTGCAACGCAACTCCTTATATCCTGACTGCTGGTACCAAGGGTGTTAATTGTGGATCCAAGTAAAATGAAGTTATTCATGGTTTCAATCTCTTCTCCATCCTTTATGATGTAACATATTCGTCAAGTTGTAAAAATTTTTGTTTTCTTGAGATGCAATCCATACAGAAGGCCAGATTCTTTGATCTTCTGCAACAAATGTTTTAAGTCCTTCTCACTTTTAGCAAGCAAGGTTGTGTCATTGCACAACACAGGTTATTGATTAATCTCCCTCTGATCCTGATGCTACATTCCTCTTCATAGAGAACAGCTTCTCAAATAATTTGCTCAGTGTACAGATTGAATAAAGAATATGGTATGGTGAGAGAACAACCCTAATGCACTCCCTTCTTAATTTTAAACCATGCAGTGTTCCCCTGCTCTGGCAGCACAACAGTTTCCTGGACCAGATATAAGTTTTGCATGAGCATAATTAAGTTCTCTGAGACTCCCATTCTTCTCAATGTCAGCCACAACTTTTTATGATCCACACAGACAGCCTTTGCATAGTCAATAAAGCACAAAGAGACATTATTCTGGTATTCTTTACTTTCAGCCAAGATCCATCTGACATCAGCAAGGAGGTCCCTGGTGGCCCAGCTTCTTCTAAATTCTGCTGGAACTTCTGGCAGTTCCTTAGCTATGTACTATTCTAGTCATTTTTTAATGATGTTCAACAGTATTTTGCTTGTATATATTAATGATACTTGTTTGATAGTTTCACATTATGTTGGATCACTTTTCTTGGGAATGGGAGCAAATATGGATCTCTTCCAATCCCTTGGCCAGACAGCTGTCCTCCAGATTTCCTGGCTTTGACTGATGAGCACATCCAAGGCTTTATCTGTTAATTGAAGTAGGTCAATTGGTAGCCAATCGATTCCTGAGGCCTATTTTTTGTCAATGCCTTCAAAACAGCTTCAACTTCTACATTCATTACCATTGGCTCCTATTCATATGATACTTCTTGAAATTTTTCAGTGTCAATCAGTTCTTTTCCTTTTTGGAACAGGAATTCTGTGTATTTCTTCCATCTTTTTCCTTTTTTTTTTTTTTTAATTGGTTTGCTTACAAAATTTGCATACATTGTGTTTTACGCTGTTCTTCATTCACATTGTGTTTAATACAATCATTCTCATGCATTGTTTTATAAAACTAATCACCATTGGACCTTGCCCATCATTACCCTGTCTTTTTCACACCTAACAAACTGTATAAACCCTATGGCTTTGCCAATACCCATACTCAGCCCTTCCCTCTCCCTTAAGTTCCTATACATGTTTTAGTACTTATCCTTCTATTTTTACAATAATTATTTTATGTAGTATTGGCCTTATAAGATTGTGTTAGTTCACTCAGCATAATGCTGTCCAGTCTGTCCCAAGTTATGTAATATTCTTTAAAATCATTGCTCCTGAGTGTTGCATAGAATGTCACTGTTTGAATGTACTACAATTTCTTAATCTAATCGATGTGGCTGGACATTCAGGCTGTTTCCATGTTCTTGTGATGGTGAGTAATGCTGCTGTGAACACTGATGTACAAATCTCTGTTTGTGTCTCACTTCTCATTTCCTTGGGGTATATTCCTAGTAATGGAATAGCTGGGTCACATGGAGTTTCTATGTTCAATTTTGTGAGTAAACACCAAAATCTGTCTTCCAGAGTACTTGTACCATTTTACAAATCCACCAACAGTGTACAAGAGTTTCCACCTCTTCATATCCTCTCCAACATTTATTGCTAGCTTCCCTTCTAAATTTTGCCACTGCTCCTGGGGTGACTGTATTTCATTGTGGTTTTTGTTTCTGTCTCTCTTATTTGTCAGTGATTTTAAGCATTTCTTCATGACTCTATAGGCCTTCCGAATGTCTTCCTCTTTGAGAAGTCTTTCCATGTCTTTTGTCCATTTTGTAATTGGGTTATCAATCTTTTTCTTCTGGAGGTACAAGAGTATTTTGTAAACTTTTGTTATAAGACCCTTCTTTGGGATGTTATTGCCAAATATTTGTTTCCAGTCAGTAGGCTTCTTTTCACCCTGTTGGAAAGTTTTGATGAGAACAGAGATTAAAACTTTAGAAAGTCCCATTCATCAATTCTATCCTTTCCAGATTGTGCATTTCTGACTGTATTTGACAGTCTCTTTTTATACTAGGCTAAGCCTTCTAAGCTTGGTCTCAGTTTGTCTTTTATGAACTTTATGCATTTGGGCTTTACACTCAGGTCTCTGATCCACTTTGAGTTGATTTTTGTGTATTGTGTGAGATGTGGATTCTGTTTCAGCTTTCTGCAGGTAGCAGTTCAATTTTGCCAGCACCATTTGTTGAAGAGGTTGTTATTTCCCCATTTGATAGGTTTTATTTTCCCGTTGAATATCAGTTGACCATTAATAGCTGGGTCCATTTCTGAGTCCTCAATTCTGTTTTGTTGGTCTGTTCACCTGTTATTGTACCAGTACCATGCTATTTTTGTTACTACTGCTGTGGAATAGGTTTTGAGGTCAAGGAGTTTTATGCCTCCTGCCTCATTTCTGTTTTTCAGAAGTTCTTTGCTTATTCAGGGTCTCTTTTCTCTCCAAATAAACTTGATAATTTTCCTTTTAATCTCCTTGAAAAATGAATATGGTATCTGTAGCTGAACATGTAGATTGTTTTTGATATATTTGTAATTTTCACAATATTGAGTCTTTCTGTCCATGAACAGGGCACATTTTTTCATTTATTTAGGTCAGTGTTTTTTTTTTTGTTTTTTTGGTTTTGTTGTTGTTGTATTTCTTTTGTATTGTTTTACTTTTGTTGCACAGAAATGTTCTGTAGCTTCTATGTACAGGTCTTCTATGTCTCTACTTATGTTCACTCCTTAGTAAATCAGTTTTTGGTAGGCTATTGTTTTCTTTGTTACTGTGGAATTATCCCACTGATTTTTTTTTTATTTCTTTTCATTTTGTAACACACAAGCCTACTAAACTTGCCTAGGAACTCTAACAGGTTTGGGGTTTTTGTTAGTCCTTGTGATTTCCTATGTACACTATCATATCATCTGCACATAGCAACGGTTTAACCATCTCTTTGCCAATCTGGAGGCCTTTTATTTCCTTCTCTTGCATATAGCCATACCAAGTACTTCCGATACAATATTGAATAGAAGTGGTGATAGTGGGCATCATTGTCTGATCCCTATTCACAAGGAAAATGCTTTCAATCTTTCTCCATTGATAATAAAATCAGCTCTTGATTTTGCACATATAATTTTGACTTTGTTGAAGAAATTCCCTTCTTTTTAAGTTTTGCTAAGTGTCTTTATCAGGAAGGGGTATTGGGTTTTATCAAATGTCTTTTCTGCGCAAGTGCTAAGATCATATGGCTCTTGTTATTTGCTTTGTTAATGTGGTGAATTACTTTATATTTTTTTATGTTGAACTCTCCCTGCATACCTCTTATGAATCCCACTTGGTCATGATGAATTCTTTTTTGATGTGCTTTCAGATTCTGTTGGCTAGGATTTTGCTTAGGACTTCTGTGTCTATGTTTAGGAGAGATACTGGTCTTTAGTTTTCTTTCTTGGTAATATCTTTGCCTGATTTTGGTATTAGAGTTATGCTAGCTTCATAGCATGTCCTTGGGAATATTCTTTCTTTTTCTATTTTTTTAAAGTAATTTAAGTAGAATTGGTGATAAATCTTTTCTGAATGTTTTGTAGAAATCAGCTGTGAAGCTATCTTGTCCAGGACTTTTTGTGGAGGAGTATTTTTATGATCTGTTCTATTTTTTTTCTTTAGTGATAGGTCTGTTCAAGTGTCCTACATCTGACCATGTCAATCTGGAGAGGGCATGAGTTTCAAGGACTTTTTTCCATTTCCTCTAAGTTGTTGAATGTATCAGAGTATAACTTCTCATAATATTCTGATATTATAGATTCAATTTCCTTTGGTTCTGTTTTGATGTCTCCTCTATCTTTAAGTAGATGAATTATTAGTTTCTTCTTTTTTTTCTTTTAAGTTTGCCAATTTTTTGTCAACTTTATTGACCCTTTTGAAAAACCAGCTCCTAGATTATTTTTAATGTTTTCAATTGCTTTTTTGTTTTCTCTCTCATTGATTTCAGGTCTTGTTCTTATAATTTCCTTTATTCTAGTGGCCATGTGGTTAGATTGCTGTTCTTTTTATACTTATTGAAGGTGTTGAGTTTGCTTCTTTCTTCATCTATTATTTGTTTGCCTATTGCTATGAACTGGCCCCTAAGGGCTGCTTTAGCTGCATCCCAAATATTTTTGTATGTTATATTTTTATTTCTTTCAAGGAACTTTTTAAATTTCATGTTTTATTTCTTCTATAACCCAATTATGCTCTAGCAGGGTGCTATTTAACTTTCAATTGGTGGTTTTATAAGTTTTATCCTTTTATGGTCGATGTCTACTTTTATACCATGATGGTCTGAGAAGATATTTCAATTTTTTTAATGTTTTAAGGCTTGCTTTGTGCCCCAAATGTCATCAATTCTAGAATATGTGCCATGTGAACATGCCAAGAAAGTTAATTGAGTTTTATTTGGGTGTAGTACTCAGAATACATTCACAAGGTCAAGATGGCTAAATGTATAATTTCATTTTCTGTATATTAATATTCTTTTGAGTTCATCTATCTTTTGGAGAGTGTTGTGTGATAAAGACTCCTACCACTATTGTGGTGTTGTCTGTTTCTTTTTTTAATTCTGTTAACAGTTGTTTTATGTATTTAGCAGTCCTATCATTTGATGCATAGATGTTGACCAATGTTAAATCTTCTTGATCTACTTTTATCATTAGATAGTGCCCTTCCTTATCTCTTATGGTGGTTTTTCATGCTGAAGTCTATTTTTTGAGAGATTAATATTACCAGTCCTGCTTTTTTGTGGATGCCGTTTGCTTGGTATATTTCTTTTCCTGGCTTTGATTTTAAGTCTCTCTTTCACTTCATTTTTAAATGTACCTTTTGTAGACAACATATTGATGGACTTTAGGTGGTTTTTTATTTATTTATTCTGTTACTCTTTTCCTTTTAATTGGTACAATTCATCCATTTACATTAACTGTGCTTATTGAGAGACTAGGTTCTATCATTGAAATTTTGCTGTGTTTCGTTTTTCATTGTTGTTGTTTCTTGTTATTATGGTCCATTCACTTTCTTTTGGCATCACTGTATAAAGGAATTCTCTTAAAATTTCTTGGGGATTCCTTAAGGTCCTTTGTTTCTGCAAAGGATGTTATATCTCCTTAATATTTGATGGAGAACTTTGATGGGTACAGGATCCTTAGTGAGTAATTTTCTTTCTACTTTCTGTATATGCCATCCCAGTATCTTCTTGCTCACATGTTTTCTGCCAAAAAATCAGAACTTAATCTAATTGCTTTTCTTTGGAGATAATTCTTTGTTTTTCTCTTGCTTTTGATCCTTATCTTTTATTATGATAAGTCTTGATGGTTACATTTTGGGATCTAGTCTATTTGGTGTTTGCTGAGCTTCCTGAATGTGTGTTTCTTCATTCTACATAATGTCTGGAAAGTTTTCTTCTAGTACCTCTTCCACAATTTTCTCAGTGATTTCTCTATCCCTCTCATGTTCTGGAGTTTCAGTTATATATATATTATTCCTTTTGATGTCATACCATATGATTCTAATGTTTTCTTCATTTTCTTTATGTCTCATCTCTGATTTTTCTTCTAGTATTTTATGTTGAGATTCCCGTTTTTCAGCTCATTGGCTTTCTCTGCTCCATCTCTTCTGTTCTACTTTTTTGTCCTTCAAGCAAATAGGACACTTCTTCTATTTCAGTCTTAATATTCTGAATTGCATTTTCATCAATTTCTGTTCTTTCCAGTAGTATGTTGGATGTACCCTCTTTATCTTGTGATGATTTTTTTAAGTTCTTTTTTCTCTTTATCTCTCATTTGAATTTTTTTATTCCATCTTTTGCATTTTCTTCTGTAGTTCTGCAAGTTCCTGCTCATCAATATATTTCTTCTAGCTGCATGTCTCTGGAATATGTCCTTTCTTAGTAGTTTCCACTGTTTCCTGCTTCATTTGCACCTTCTTCTGCGTTGTTCAAATAACTCTTGATCAATATATTTCTTCTGGTTCTCTCTGGTTATTCTCTTTATTTGTAGCTTCAATTGTTTCTTCTGTCATTTGTACTTTTATTTCTGGGTGTCCTAGAGTCTCTGTATCAACAAATATAATTTGATTTCTTGACTCTGAGGCATTTATAAGGTCTGCAATATTCTCTTCTATTTTTTTACAAAATCTTAATTTGTTTTTTCACAGTGTTTTATATTGTCTGCTACTTTCTTGATATTATATGAAGTTTTTTCTTGGTAAATGTTAGGTCGTTTCTATTGTGTCTGTTAAGTTGTTGGTGGTTCTTGTATTTAAGATGTTACTGATTAGCTGCCAAGTTAAAATGTTAAATCTATGGGGTAAGCCACTCACTCTACTGTAAATCATTTATAGAGAAAAAAAAAATTGCCTTTATAAAGTCCTTGAGGTTCTCTCTGTTCTGCACTGTAGCCCTGTAAGAATCACACCTTGATGTAGTCCCCTATTACCAACTTCATTGATCTCCTTAATGTATGAAGTGGCTGAGTGGTGTGAGACCAGATACTCTACTCAAGCAGTATCTTCTGACCTTTTTCTCCTGAAGCTTACTGTCTTCTTTTGTCTCTGGAGTAGCACAAAATTAGAGATCATGGCCTCCAGCTCAAAAAGCTTATGTGTAGAGGGGGGTCTCAAGTTAGCCCTCCTCCTCACAGAGAGTTGAAAAAGTATTTCCCTTGATTATAATTGTGTGTTCTGTTTGACCTCTGGTATAGTCCCACAGCTGCAGAGTTACAGATTCCCAGATGCAGAGACCTATATCCCCAGGGAAGTCTCAAACCCTTCTCCCAACAAGCAATGGAGAATGTTTGAGTCCAGCACAGAGCTTCACCTCTCTCCCCTTTTCTCCAGCAGCTTAATGTCTTTCTTTGTCTTTGGTATGACAGGAGATTGAGGCAGCCAGATCAAGCAGTCTGTGTGCCAGAGGTCTCAAGTCAGCTGTCCCTCTTGCAGAGAGCTGAGAAGTCTTTCCTCTGCTTATAACTCTGTGTCCTTATAGTCTCTTGTCCTGTTTGACCCCTGGGATGGCCCCACAGTCACAGAGGTACAGATCCCTAGAGGAAGGGATCTAGGTCCCCAGGGAAGCTTCAGTCCCTTCTCCCCACCCTCCATCTTCTTTTGATGCTTTCTGGGTTGTTCAATACAGTGTCATTAGCATCTTTCAATATTGCAACTTGAGGCTTAAAATGTTTTCAATTATCTCTGCTTGAGAAATGCAGTTAGCTCTTTTTATTCTCCAATTTTAACTCTCCATATTCCATTGTAATACTTTGCTTTGTCCTCTCAAAATGCCCTTTGAAATCTTCTGTTCAGTCCTTGTACTTTGCCATCTTGTCCCTTTGTTTTGGCTTCTCTATGCTCTAGTACAATTTTTAGAGTTTCTGACATACTTTCTGGTTTGTTTGGTTTTTTTTT
>NW_006399906.1:4011598-4016676 GCF_000299155.1 Elephantulus edwardii | reverse complement strand
AATTCTGGATAAAAGTTCCTTATCTGATATGTCATTACCAAATACTTTTTCCCAGTCTGTGGCTTCCCTTTTTACCCTGTTGGAGAAGTTTATGGATGTGCATAGGGATTTGATTCTTAGAAGATCCCATTCATCTATTCTATCTTCTCCTGGTTGTAGGTTTTTCAGGCTACTTGGAAGACTGTTTATGTTGTGGATTAGGACTTCTAGGATTCTTCCCAACTTTTCTTTAATGAAGATTATAGTGTTTGGTTTTCATCCTAGATCCATGATCCGCCTTGAGTTGGTTTTTGTATATGGATTGAGGTTTGGGTCTTGCTTGAGTATTTTGCAGATACTTTTCCAATTTTGCCAATACCATTTGTTAAAAAGGCTATCGCTTCCCCACTTAACTGATTTCATCTCCTTGTCAAAAATCAGCTGACCATAGATATATGGGCTGATCTCCAGGTTCTCATTTCTATTCCCTTGATCTATGTGTCTCTCATTGTATCAGTACCATGCTGTCTTAACTACCACAGCAGTGTAGTAGGATTTGAAATCAGGAAGTGAGATACCTTCTACCTTTCTTCTATTTTTAAGGAGTGCTTTGCTTATTTGGAGATTCTTTCCATTCCAAATTAAATTGGAGATTGCCTATTCCATCTCCTTGAAGAATGGGATTGGTATTAGTATTGGGATTGCATTAAACGTGTAAATTGCCTTTGGTTGTATTGCGATTTTCACAATATTGAGTCTTCCTATCTATGAGCAAG
This sequence comes from Elephantulus edwardii, assembly GCF_000299155.1. Taxonomy (NCBI): domain Eukaryota; kingdom Metazoa; phylum Chordata; class Mammalia; order Macroscelidea; family Macroscelididae; genus Elephantulus; species Elephantulus edwardii. The sequence goes on along the minus strand of NW_006399906.1, from coordinate 4,015,921 downwards.
GGATATTCTTCCACTTTTCCAGGTCTCTCTTTTTTCTTGTAGTACGTTTTTGTAATTTTCTTTGAATAGATCCTTTGTGCCTCAGCTTAAATTTACCACCAAGTATTTAATCTTGTGATTAGCTATTGTGAATGGTATTGCATTCTTAGTTCCGGCTCTATATACTCTTTGTCACTGTAGAGAAATCCAACTGATTTTTGCATGTTGATCTTGTATCCTGCTACTTTGCTGAATTGTTCCACTGTGTCACATAGTTTTCTTGCTGAATCTTTAGAGTTTTCTAAGTATACTGTCATATCATCAGCATAGAGAGAAAATTTTACCTCTTCTTTACCAATTTAGATACCTTTTATTCCCTTCTCTTGTCTTATTGCTCTTGCTAAGACTTCCAATACATTACTGAATAAGAGAGGTGATAGTGGGTATCCTTACCTAGTTCCTTTTCTTAAAGGGAATGCCTTTAACCTCTCTCCATTGAGAATAATGTTGGCTCTTGGGTTTTCATAAGTACTTTTTACTATGTTGAAGAAATTTCCCTCTAGCCTTATTTTGTTGAGTATTTTAATCAGGAAAGGGTGTTGGATTTTGTCAAAAGCCTTTTCTGCACCAATTGATAGGATCATGTGGTTCTTGTTCTTTGCTTTGTTAATGTGATGAATTACATTAACTGTTTTCTTTATGTTGAACCATCGTTGCATACCTGTTATGAATCCCACTTGGTCATGGTGAATTATTTCTTTGATGTATCGTGGATTCTATTGGTCAGTAATTTATTTAAGATTTTTGCATCTATATTCATGAGAGATATTGGCCTATAGTTTTCTATTTAGGTGGTGTCCTTTCCTGGCATTTGTATCAAGGATATGTTTGCTTCATAGAATGAGTCTGGGAGAATGCCATCTTTTTCTTTTTTCTGAAATAATTTATGTAGACTTGGTGACAGTTCTTCTCCAAATGTTTGATAAAATTCACTTGTAAAACCATCTGGTCCAGGGCTCTTTTTGGTTGGAAGTTGTTGTATTACCTTTTCAATTTCTTCTTTTGTAATGGGTCTGTTCAGATATTCAATTTCGGTTTGTGTCAGTTTAGGTAGGTTGTGCATTTCTAAGTATTTGTCCATTTCCTCTAGGTTTTCATATTTGTTTGATTATAGTTTTTCACAATACTCTAATGTTAGCTTTTTTATTTTAGTTGGGTCTGTTGTGATGTTGCCTGATTCATCTCTTATTCAGATTATTTGTGTCTTCTCCTTTTTTTGTGAGTTTGCTAGTAGTTTGTCAATTTTATTGACCTTTTCAAAGAACCAACTCCTAGTTTTGTTGATAGTTTCAATTGTTTTTTGGTTTTCTATTTCATTTATTTCTGCTCTAATTTTTATAATTTCAGTTTTTTTAGAGGGTATCGGGTTTTCTTGATATTCTTTTTCAATTTGCTGGAGATGTTGGGTTAGAGAGTCAATGGTCAGTTTTTCCTGCCTTTTGATGTGTTTGATTATTGCTATAAATTGACCTCTGATTATGCTTTAGCTGTTTCCTAGAGGTTTTGGTAAGTGGTGTTTTCATTGTCATTTGTTTCAAGAAACTTTTCAGTTTCATTTTTTATTTCTTCTGGGACCCAGTCATTTTCAAACAGGGTGTTGTTCAGCTTCCAATTGTATGGTTTTTTCTCCTTTATCTTCTTCTTATTAATTTCTAATTTTGTAGCATTATGGTCAGAAAAGATGCTTGGTATTATTTGTATGTTTTTTAATTTATTGAGGCTTGCCTTGTGACCTAGAATGTCATCTATTCTAGAGAATGTTCCATGTACATTGGAGAAAAAAGCATACTGTGCTTTTTGGGGGTGCATTAACCTATAAATATCTATGAGGTCAAGTTTGTTTATTGTTTGGTTTAATTTTTCAGTATCTCTGTTGAATTTTTTTTTCTGGTAGCTCTATCTTTTCTTGAGAGGGGTGTATTGTAGTCTCCAAGTACAATAATAGTATTGTCTATTTCCTTTTTCAGTTTTGTTGATATTTGTTTTATGTTTTTTTCAGGTCTTTCATTTGGTGCATAGATATTTATTATTGTTATGTCTTCTTGTTCTAGTGATCCTTTCAGCATTATGTAGTGACTCTCCTTGTCCTTTGTGTTGGTTTTTTACATTGACATTTATTTCATCAGAGATTAATATTGCTACTCTTACTTTTTCCTGGTTGCCATTTGTTTGGTATATTTTTCCCCACCCTTTTACTTTTAGTCTTTCTTGATCTTCAATTTTCAGGTGTGTCTCTTGTAGACAAAATATTGATGGATTTTGGGGGTTTTTACCCAATCTTCTCTTTTTTTCTCTTCAGTGGTGCATTTAAACCATTCACATTCAGTGTGATTATTGAGAGGCAAAGTTTTATTGCCATCATTATGTTGAGTCCTTTTTGGTGTTGTTGCTAGTTACTTTGGACCATGCAACTTTCTGTACTGTGTCTGTAAAAATGAACCTCTCAGTCTTTCCTGCAATACTGGTCCTGTTTTTACAAATTCTCTTAGGTTCTGCTTTTCTGGGAATATCTTGATCTCTCCTTCGTATTTAATGGATAATTTTGCTGGGTACAGTATTCTTTGTTGACAGTTTTGTTCTTTGAGTATTTGATACATGTCCTTCCACTCTCTTCTTGCTTGCATGGTTTCTGCTGAGTAAATGGCACTCAATCTTATCTGTTCTCTCTTATAGATTACTCTTTGTTTCTGTCTTGGTGCTTTCAGGGTTCTCTCCTTATCTTTGGTTCTGGCAAATTTAACTATGATATGATGTGATGTTTTTCTTTTGGGGTTTAGTCTATATGGTGTTCGCTGAGCTTCTTGGATATATATTCTCTCATTCTTCATTATGCCTGGAAGTTTTCCTCTAGTAATTCTTCCACAACATTTTCAATGCCTTTCCTTGCTTTTTCCTTTTCTGGGATTCCAGTGATACACATGGTATTGCTGTTGATGGTGAACCACATTATTCTTAGGTTTTCTTCTTTTTCCTTCTGCTTTTTGCTTTATCAGATCAGTGCTCACAATATTGTCTTCAATTTCACTGGTTCTGTATTCTATCTCTTCAACTCTGCTCATGTGTCCCTCCATCATGTTGGGAGCCTCTGAAATATTGGACCTTATATTTTAGATAGCGGTTTCTTGTTTTTCCAGTGCTGCTAATGCCTTGTTTGTTTTCTCTGCATTGTTCTGAGTTGTGTTGTGTTGTTTTTTTTTTTTTTTAGATTCCACTGGTTTTTGCTTGTAATATGCTCAAATTCATCAAGTTTGTCTTTTAGTCATTGAATATATTCAATCATTCTTATTTTAAATTCTGTGTCAGAAAGTTCCACCAGACCCTCTAGCTTCAGGAAATCCATTGATACTATGTCACCCTTTGGGGGTGACATCTTGCTTTGTTCTTGTGTATTGGGTGGGATAACTTGCTTTCTTCAAGTCATTGATATGTTCTTGATCTGAAGACAATGCTCTAGAAATCAGTTGGTTAGCTACCCCACTTGTGTGTTTCTCTGAACTTCTGACTTCAGGGGAATGTCACTTCAGAGTCTGTGAGAGCAACCTCTTGTTGGTAAGACAGGTCAAGGTGCTCCCAATTAAAGACAAGTTGATTGATCAGATGTGTGATCACTAGTGTGGAGCCAAATTGGGTGAGGCAGGCACAGGATTGGGGTGATCGCTAGGGCAGGTCAAACCCTTGGGGAACCTCATTTGGACCACAGCTGTCTGGGTGTGCTCACGATTGGGGTCCCTACTCAAATTCCTGCTGTCTGTTTTTCACCCAGTGGTTTTCACTCAGTGGCCCCTGCCCAGGGGCACTTATGCAGGTGCCCTCACGCAGCAGCCCCTGTCCAAGCAAGGTTCTGGGTCCAACAGTACCCAAAAAGTCATAGTAAAATTCCCACAGACCCACTAGCGTCTGGCTGGTCTGCAGAGTCCACAAAGTTCAGGCATATTACCACTGGCTGGCTCGTTCCTGGGCAGTTAGCTGGCCTAAGAGAGCTCAGTCAAATTAATTCCCCACCCGTGGTCATGCCCTTGGCTGCTTTCCAGGTAATCGGTAGTGCCCCAGCAAATCCAGTCATGATCCTACCGGCCTTTCTTCTGCCAGATTAGTCCCACAGCAGCTCAGCTGGTGGCTCCAAGTGATGGCTGGATCCACAGCATGGCTTTGTGGTCCTGTAGCTAGGAACTGCTGCAACAAAATTTTTGATTCAAAATCCTACTGTCCACCGCTCATTGCATTGGTTGGTCTCTGTGCAGCATGAAACACTCTCTAGTGGCCCTTGGGTGCCACTGGGGTCAC
>NW_006399906.1:3996219-4011397 GCF_000299155.1 Elephantulus edwardii | reverse complement strand
GTGGCAGGCCATTGCTCCTCTGGTGTCACAAGGCGGCTGGGCGTGGTTGCTTCTCAGGGTCACGCAGGGGCTGGCAGTCACTCCTCTGGGATTAAGCAGCAGCTGGCGGGTGGTTCCTCCTCTGGAATCACAAGGTGGCAGGTGGTTGCTCCCTACTTGCTCCTGGTGGGTGAGTTCCACCGTGGCTTGGCTGGTGTCTTTTGGCTGGGACTCAGCTGTGCTGTGTGTGGTTCAAATTCCACTCTCTGGCTGTGCTCGGTGTTCAATATTTAAAATCTATCCCTATGACGACTTTGAAATTCAGGTGGAAGAGATTCAAAATCAAGTTTTAGTTCCTGTGGGTTTATTTTCATTTTCTTTAGCCTCAATTTGAACCTGCATATGAGTAATTAATGTTCTGCTCCACAGTGCGCCCCTTACCTAGTTTTGTTTGTCAGTGTTCAGTTTCTCCAATGATTTCTTCCACAGATGTACTCGATCTAATTTCTATGCAGCTCATCAAGTGAGATCCATGTGTAAAGCTGTCATTTGTGTCTTTTAAAAAAGGTATTTGCAATAATAAATCATCGTAAATACAAAATTAGATCATTCTATCTCCAGCCTCATTTCTCTTGCAAAGATCTTTTGTTTATAGGGTCACTGTAAGTAGTACTACACTTGATGGCACCTGACAACAACTATACAGTTCTGTGTCATTTGTGAGTTGTCACATCAGATTTTGGACCTAGTAGAGCAGTAGGATTTGTGTTGTAATGTATAGAGAGAGTAGAAAGGAAGAGTGGGAAACATGTCTGACCTCACGGTAATTGGTTGTTTTGTGGGTGTTGTTAATGAGGACAGTTCCTCTTTGTGGGGTGAGTATAGACAGTATATGATTGTCCCATTGCTATTTTTACAGCAGTAATGTTGAAAGGGATGAAGGATCAGGTTGAAGACTATCTTCTGAAAATATCTATAAACTCTGTTCACAGCAAATTGGCCAGGGATATTACACAGAGACTGTTGGATACTACAGCCACATTCATACAAGGGACATTGCTACAATAGTTTGCATACCAGTCATGAAGAGAATGGGGATTGAAGCAACACAGCTATTTTTTCACTCATATTTACTTACCATCATAAGTGGGCAGAAGCAAAGAGCACTAGAAGGTCTCCCATGAATCATTAAATACTTTAAGTCAGAAGTGATTCTGTAATTTTCACTCTCATTGGCTAGGACTTGACTTCAGACAGAAGAACTATCCTACTATGTGCCCCAAGGCACAATATAATGACCACTGTAACTGCCTCAACCACCACCCTGGTGTAATTCTCCTTCTTACATTTCATTCACCTTTACTGTCACTACCAAATAGAGACTGTAGATCCCTTTATTCTTATAACAACAACTCCTAAGTCAAAGTTTGGCATACATGAATCCATTGGCAGAATTCCAATTAAATATCTATATTGTAACATTTTCAGATCCTATAAGAATCTCTGAGACTAGTACCTCTTAGGCTTCTAAAGTGGACACTTTTCTAAACATAGACATTCCATAATCATTTAGATGCTGGATGCCCAAATGCATAATAAATTCCCACCCAGGAATATGAGTTTTGAGACATTTAAGTTCTCTCCACATACGTCGCCTCAAGCTACCTCTTAAGTGTTATCTGGAAAGGTCAGATCAATAAGCCCTAGCCTGCTCTCGTGGATTCCCAATCAAAGTTCCACAGCACAGCTAAGATATGGAGAAAATAAATTGCATTAAGAGGAAGCATTGGCGTTAAGAATACCAGGAAGAATATAAGAAAAGAGTGCAGAAAGTGACTATGTCAAATTGATATTGGGTCTCCTAAGAGCAGAGCACATGGGAGAGAGCTCAGAGCAAAGATGAGAAAATTGTAAAAGACCAGTTTATATTTGTGGAAATGATCTCTGCAATAGCCAGAGGCAATCTGCAATCAGCACCTTGGTGCTGGGCAGGAATATTGAAAGCTGCCCAGAGGCCATGCTAAATTGTACTCTTGACACGCCCAGAAGGAGCCATTGTGGCTATCAATCTAGATGATTTCATCCTCTCACTGACTTCAGGTTCTTTTTATTTCTCTTCTTCACTCTAGCTTTCCTATGGAAAGAGAATGCAATAAACTGGTGAAATGAAAACCTAAAATTTTTTAAAGTCTATTTGATTAACCCAAGAAGCAAATTATGTATGGTCAAATACTTCATATTATCTAACAGTGAGTGGATTTTTTTCCTTTGAAGCTTTTCACTGAGAAGAGTTATTCTAATTACAGAACTTTCCGGTGGTAATAAGAAAGTTCGCTTTTATTATATTAAACCTTCCTAAGTACACATATTTTAAGTACCTGACATATGACAGTAGTTATCCCTCTTATTTAAATATGGAATTAATAGTCTTTTTAAATCATTGGTTTCTTTCCTTTGAAATAACTTTTGTTTTATATACTCCACTGCATGAATTATAAAAATTGTACACACCTGGAATTTTTGAAACTCACCTGGTTGAAGGAAATTTTGAGAGTAATCTGTTATTTTTAAATAAAGTATTGGCCCTTATTAAAAAAAGCAAATTTAAATTATGGAAAAAAGACCCCAACCCTCATTTCCTACTGTGCAAGTATATTTTCTTTTCAGTCTAAGTATATTCAAATTTCCTTTTCTATTCTCTATAGATTTACAACTTATGCTGTATATAGTATGTGTATCAGTCAGATTTCTGCTCAAAATTAAAGTTCTCTTTTCCACTACTGCTGGAAGGTTAGCAACCAGCAGCTCTCAGTTGAGACTCTGTGAGAGAATTGCCTTCAGCCAGAGAGAGAAGGTAACTCAAAAATCATATCCTTTTCTTAGGACAAGTCTCTACAAGTGATTGCTAAATAAAGGGCTAGCCACTTTACTTCAGTTTAAGACATTTCTAAAGAGCTACCTCAGCTCCAAAGAACTCAGATAATATAAGGAATTTCATGATAACTTAAAGGACATGCTACTCTTGTGATTAGAATTCACTAATGGATCTATGGGGAAAGATGGACTGTCTCTTCCCAAGCAATTTTTAGCCTAAAAAAAAACAAAAAACAATGGAGGGTCAGCTATGAGTTAATTCCAATAAACATCCTTGGTTGCAGAATTCCCTGAGGTACTCTAAGGTTCCCTTTATTGTGAACACATCAGATATCTTCACCTTTCATCTCTTTTCTCACTCCAGTTGCCCTTCCTCTGCTTCTACCCTTGATATTGAGCTCAAAGATACTACCCCCTACTGTTGTATTTTTCCAAACTCTTTCTCCCTGAAAGCCTGATCTAAGTAGAATTTTAATTTTGCTTATTATTTCAATTTTTTATTAGATAAGTTAAGTAACATATCTTTGCTTCCATTTTGAGCTATAAAAAATAATAATAAATGCATCTACCTCTTAGAATTATTCTTATAAGGAAAAGTAATAGGAGATTTTAGAATATTGCTTGTAATAAAAGTACTGAAAGTTAGCTATTATTAGCCATGATTATAATTTTTAGTAGTGGAATACATACAATCTCAGTCTTTTCTCCATTTATCATGGTGCTGCCAAGTGGTCCAGTGGTGAGAATCTTTGTTTTCTTAAAGTTGAGCTTCAATCCATATTGTATACAACAGTTTTTACCTTTTTCAGCTCCAGCTTCTCCTCAGTTTTGGCAAGCAAGGTTGTGTTATCTGCATAACGCAGGTTATTGATAAGTCTTCCTCCATTCCTGATGCCTTATTATTCCTCCTCATAAAGTTAAGCCTCACAAATGATTTGTTCTGCAAATAGATTAAAAAGGTATGGAGAAAAGGGTTCACCCCTGACACACTCCTTTCTTGATGTTGAACCATGCAGAGTTTCCTTGTTCTGTTCTGACAACTTTTTCCCTGGTCTAAATATAGGTTGAGTACAATCAAATGTTCTGAGATCCCCATTCTTCTCAATGTTAGCCACAATTTGTTGTGATCCACACAGTTAAACACCATTGCATCATCAGTAAAACACAAATGGTCCACCATACTTTGGCAATGATGTCCCTAGTGCCACAATCACCAGAAATGAAAAAGTGAGAAAACATGTGGTCGTGTGTATAGTCAAAAAGACCATTTTCTTTTTCTCCTTATATTTTATATTCATCATAAATACCAAAATTCAAAGGTATCAATATTCATTATTCATTGTCCAGCTTTAGCAACCATATGAGGTGATTGAAGATACAATGGCTTTGTGCAGGTACACCTTAGTTCTCAAAATGACTCTTTGCTAATTAATTATTACTGGTGGTGTTAACTCATCATTGATACTCCAGTAAGCTTTCAGAGATTATATCAATCACATGGGAGGAAACTGCCCATTTTTCTCCAAAGAGCCGCTAGCTGGTGGATTTGAACCAAGTGCTTCGGTGTTGGAAGCACCACCACAATGCCAATTAAATATTGTCATTATTGTTGTTGTTAAGTATTGGAGTCAAGCATGATTTACATCAGTCTAGCTCTGACTCCTTTAATTATCATTCCCAACACATTTGATGCCATTGTCATAGATACTGTATCAATCCCTCTCATTAAATGTACTCCTTTCCTTTGTTGATCTTTGATCTTTACAAATATGATGTCACTTTTCAAGGAGTGGGCTCTTCAAACAGCATATCTAAAATATGTGACACAAAGCTTAGCCATCCAGCTTCCAATGAGCACTCTGATTGCACTTTCTCTAAGACCTGTTTATTCTGTTTTCAGTCTGTGGAATACTCAGCACTCTTCTCCAACACCACAACTCAAAGGCATGCATTCTTCTCCTGTCATCCTATTCACTATACAGCTCTCAGATGCATAGCAGTGATTGGAAAGATTATGGCTTGAATCAGGTGCTCTAAAGTCTTTAAACTGGCATCACTGTTCTTCAGGACATTGGAGAGATTCCTGGCAGAAAAACTTTACCAATGGTAATAAGAGACATTAATTTATTATTAAAGTGTTTTTGTGTTTTGTTTTTTTAAAAAATAAAAAATGTGGATATTGTTATTGTTTAGTGCCATTGATTTAAGTACAACTCACAGAGACTTTATGAACAACAGATCTGAATCCTGTCCTATCCTCATAATCTCTGACACACTTAAACTTATTGCTGAAGCTACCATGTCAATGTACATAGTCAAGAGTTTTTATCTTGTTTGCCACCCCTCTCCTTTCTCAAGCATGTTGTCCCTCTCTAACAAATAGTGTGTCCTAGAAACACGCTCTAAGTATGTGAGGAAAAGTTTAATCATCTTCGCCTCCAAAGAGCACTCTTGCTGCAACTTCTCCAAGACATATCTGCTTGTTCTTTTGGCAGTCCATGGGACAGTCAATACTCTTCTCTGACACCATGGTTCAAAGGCGTTAATTCTTCTTCTGGCATCTTTATCCACTGTCAAGCTCTCAGTAACATAGCAAGTGATTAAAAAGACAGTGGTCTGAATAAGACACACCTTAGTCTTCAAATTAATATCATTGTTTCACAAGAATTTTAGAAAGTTCCTGACTGTAAACTTCCCCAGTGTAATATGTCTCCTGATTACTTGGATGCTATTATTACTAAGTATCTTGATTGTGGATCAAAGTAAGGTGAAGTAGTTGACATTTTCAATCTCTTTTCCATCTCTCATGATGTTGCCTATAGGGCATGAAAAGGACAAAGATTCTCACCACTAGGCCAATTGGCAGCATCATGATGGAGAATGGAATGAGGTTGTTAACAATTACAGCTTGCTCACCTCCTCAATCAACACCCGTAACACCAGCAGTAAGGAAATAAAAAGGCAAATTGCATTGGGAAAATCTGCTGTCAGGGACTTTTCCAGAGTGCTGAAAAGGCACAATGTCAGTCTAGAGACTAAGGTGCACCTAATCTAAGCCATGGTCTTCACAATTATTTGATATTCATCAGAGAACTAGACAATGACTAAGGATGATAGAAAAAGAATTGATGCCTTCGAATTATGGTGCTGGAGGAGAGTCTTGAACATGCCATAGACTGTCAAGAAAGAAAACAAATAGGTCTGTCTTGGAGAGGATGAAACCAAGTTTCTCCTTGGAAGCTAGGATTTTGAAGCTTTATCTCACATACTTTGGGCATGTGGCCAGGAGAGACTGGTTCTTGGAGAAGGACATCATACTTGGAAGGGTGGAGGGACAGCACAGGAGAGGAAGATCCCAGATGAGATAGACTGATACAGAGATTGGGGAAGTGGAGGTTGGTGTGTCAGAATTAGGGAGACTGGCTCAGTGCAGGGAAGGGTTCAGAGCTGGTCTTTATGAGTTGCAGGCTATTCAATGGCACATAACAAGGGCTAGTCGTTGAGTTTTTATTGTCTTAACATGAAGATGCAATCCATATCGAAAGCTGCTTTCTTTGATCTTCTGCAGCAAACTCTTCAAATCTTCCTTACTTTCAGCATGTAAGGTTATGTCATCTGCATACAAAACTTTATTGGTAATTCTTCTTCCAATACTGATACCACATTCATTTTCATAGAGTTCAGCTTTTTGAATAATTTTCTCTGTCTATAGAGTGAATAGTTATGGAGAAAGGATACAATCCTGATACACACCTTTCTTAATTTTAAACCACGCAGTGCCCTGTTGTTCCGTTTGCACAAGAGCCTCTTGATATAGATAAAGGTTTCACATGAACACAATTAAATCTTCTGGTATTCCCATTCTTTTCAATGTTAGCCATAATTTGTTATAGTCCACAGAGTCCAATGCCTTTGCATAGTCAATAGACATTTTCTGATGTTCTTTGCTTTCAAGCAGAATCTATCTGACATCAGCAATTCTATCCCTGCTATCATGGACTCTTGTAAATCCAGCTTGAACTTTTGGAAGTTCTTTATGTACTTATCTTAAGCATTATTTTGCTTGTATGTGATATTAATGAAATTGTTTGATAATTTTCACATTCTTTTGGGTCACCTTTCTTGGTAATGGGAACAATAAGGATCTCTTGCAGTCAATTAGCCAGACAACTGTGTTCCAAATATCCTGTCATAGACTTCTGAGCATGTCTTTATGCCATGATAAAAAAAAATTATATTCTGTATATTTAAGATTGTTGTTGTTGTAGATTGCCATCGAATTGAAGTTAACTCATAGTGAGATACACATAATATATCTGAAAGAATCATAAGTATAACATAATGACTGCTTCTGAGTAGTGCTTAAAAGAAACTTACTAAATTATTATATAATCTTTGCCTTTTATAATTTGCTTATATTACTATTTTTAACATTATTGTTGTTGTTGATTGCCTTCAAGTGGAACATGTCTCACAGAAACCCTATGAACAACAGACCTGACGTCCCTCTACAACTATCGACATTTATCAAAGTTCATAGAGTTTCCGGAGACATTTTATTTAGGAAGTGGATGTCACTTCTGCTTCCAAACCTGTCATAATATGTTGTTGTTTTTATATTCCATTGGGTACAGCAGCTCTGAACCCTTCCCTGTCCTGAGCCAGTCTCACTAACTCCAGCACACCAACACCCATCGCCCAAGTCACTGTATCAATCCATCTCATCCTGGGTCTCCCTCTAATGCACAGACCATCCACCTTTCCAAGCATGTATTGCTTTCTCCTGGCCACATGCCCAAACTAAGTGAGGCAGAGCTTCAAAATCCTAGCCACTAAGGAAAGACTTGGCTTCACCATCTCAAAGTCAGACCTATTTGTTTTCTTGGCAGTCCATGGTATGTTCACGACTCTTCTTCAGCACCACAGCTCGAAGCCATCTATTCTTCTTCTGTCATCCTTATCATTGTCCAATTCTCTGAAGCATAACAAGTAATTGAGAAGACCATATCCTGGATTAGGTGCACCTTTGTATCTAGACTGACATCGTTGCTCTTCAGCACTTGAGAGATCTCCACGACAACAGATTTTCCCAATGCAATTCATCTTTTGATTTCCTGACTGCTGGTGTTAAGAGTGTTGATTGTGTATCTGAGCAAGCTGTAATTGTTAACAGCTTCAATCTCCTCTCAATCTAATATGGTGCTGCCAATTGGCCCAGTAGTGAGAATCTTTGTCTTGTTGATGTTGAGCTTCAATCCATATTGAAGACTAGAGTCCTTGACCTTTTGCAGCAAGTTCTTCAGGTCCTCCTCAGTTTCAGCAAGCAAGGTTGTGTCATCTACATATCATAGGTTGTTAATGAGTCTTCCTCCAATCTTGATGCCACACTCTTCCTCATTAAGCCCTACTTCCCCAATGATCTGTTCTGCATACGGATTGAAAAGGTATGGGGACAGGATGCATCGCTGCTGCACTCCTTTCCTGATTTTGAACCATGCTATGTTTCTTTGCTCTGTTCTGAGGATTCCTTCTTGGTCCAAGTATAGGTTTCTTTTAAGCACGATCATAAGAACAATTATTTACAAATATTTTATAAGTTAAGTTTAATAAAGATACATAATAAATAAAGGACAAAATAAATAAATTTTCTGGATATTTGTATGTATCTGAGGTGTTCTAGTAGTGTAGTAGACAATTATTCTACTAACCCAAAAGCCACAATTCTCAAAAGGTTTGAATCTACCAGTAACTCTATTAAAGAAAATGTGCAATCTCCGTCTTCTCCCATGTGATGTATGGTCTTAGAAATTTGCTAGAGATTCATATAGGTAGGGGTCAATTCCAACTCAGTAGAATGAGTTTTTTATTGCTTTTTTAAAGAATACATCCAAAAGTACAAAGGAATTTCTGCTTCCCTGAATTCTTACCAGAACTTAGTATTCATAAGTCTTTGATATTTGCTAATTTCACAGACAAAAAATATATTTCATCATTTCAATTTGCCTCTTTAAAAATTGATAATGGAGTTCAACTATTTATAAAAATGGGGTTAATCAATTTCATTATCTTTGGCTATATAGAGGCATTAAATAAAATAAATCCTTTTTCCAAAATTGATAATGGAGTTCAACTATTTATAAAAATGGGATTAATCAATTTCATTTCATGATCTTTGGCTAAAGAGACATTAAGTAAAAAAAATCTTTTCACCAAAAAGTTGAAGAAATATTAAATTTCTTGAGAGGCCTTTTAAATATCCTGATAAATACTAATATATTTGTAATGGATGACAGAAGAGAGGAAAAAGAAGGGGCAGGGAATAGTAAAAATAAATCTGAAAATATCATAAATACCAGGAAAACCAAAAATAAACAAAATTTTATAAGCTCAACAAACTCTTGGTAAGATGAGTATAAATAGATACATATATAGATGGATCATAATTTAATTAATAAAAGAAAAAACGTGTTTACATTGATTACATTAAATGTGAATGTTTTAAAGAATCACGTCAAAGGCATGAATAATTATATTGAATTAAGTTTTCTCTATTTCTTGATTTTCCAGATTTCTTGACACATGCAAATTTCTTGGTGAGTACATTCAAGACTGCATCTGTTGAAACCTGCTAGTTGGTATCTCATCCATTCTAAGGCCTTAATTTTTGCCAATGCTTTCCTTTCAGTGCAGTTTGAACTTCTTCTTTAACTACTCTTGGTTCTTCATTATGTGCTACCTCTTGAAATGGCTCTGTGCCCACCAATTCTTTTTGGCACAGAGACTGTGTTTTGTCCATCTTGTTTTCATGCTTCCTGGATCAAGATTTTCCCCATAGCACCCTTCAATATTGCAACTCAAGGATGAATTTGTTTTTCAGTTCTTCCAGCTTTAGAAATGCTGAGTGAGTTCTTTTCTTCTTATTTTCTGACTCCAGTTCTTGACAATTAGAATACTCGCCTTTGTCCTCTCAAGGTGTCCTTTGGAATCTTGTGTTGCAATGACTTATTGTTTTCTTCATGGATGACAGCCTTGATGTCATCCCTCAGTCCATCTGGTCTTCAATTATAAGTGATTAGTGCCACAAGCGTATTCTTGGGTGACTTTTAGAGTCTTTGGGGATAGACTAAAGGTCGTATTTTGGTTCTAGTGAATTTGTTTTCATTTTCTTCAGCTTTTGTTTGAACTTCCACGTCAGTAATAACTTGTCTGTTCCACATTCAGCATCAAGTCTGGTATTAATTACTGAAATTGAGCTTCTCCAACAATTATTTCCAAAGATATAGTGAATCCGATTCTTTTGTAGTCCATCAGATAAGGCCCATATGTATCATCACTTTTTGTGCTTTTTATAAAATGTATTTGGAATGAATAAGTCATCGATAGTACAAAATTCTATTATTTGATTTCCATCCTCATTTCTGTCAAAAAGTCAATAATTTCTGACTATCCATTCTTCTTTGTTTCCAACTTTCGTATTCCAGTCAGCAATTATTATTAATACATCTTGATGGTGTGTTCTGGCAATTTCAGTCTGAAAAAGCAACTAAAATCCTCAGTTTCCTCTTCTTTGGCTTTTGTTGGTGATGCATGTATTGATATACAGCAATAAAGCTATATTAATAATCAATAAATTGTACTTTAAAGCATAGAGAGATAGATGAGAAATGTCGACATATTGATGTTTTTGTTATGATGATGATGATGATGTTGATGTTATTGAGTCAACTACTACTCATAGCCACTCTCTTGAATACCAGATCTGATTTTTGCCCTATTCTGTGTCTTCTTTGCCATCTCTGACACACTTGAGCCCAGTATTACAGCCACTGTTCCAATCCATCTCTTTGAGGGTCTTTCTCTCTTATACTGAACTTCCAAGCATCATGACCCTTTCCTAGGACTGGACCTTCTGAACAACTTGTCCAAAGTATGCAAGATGGAATTTCACTATTGTTGCCTCCAAGGAACACCCGGGATTCACTTTCTGTAAGATAGACCTGTATATTCTTGGCAATCTATCAGATATTCAATACTCTTCTCCAACACTACAATTCAAAGACATCAATTCTTCTTCTATCATTCTTAGTCATTGTCCAACTTTCAGATGCATAGTAAGTAATTGAGAAGGCCATGGCTTGGATCAGGAGTACCTTCATCTTTAAACTGACATTGATCTTAAATGCTCTAGAAAGTTCCCTGACAGCAGATGTTCTCAATGCAACATGTTTTTTGATTTCTTGATTTCTAGTACCATGGGTATTGATGGTAGATACAAGTAAACAAAGTTGTTGACCCTTTTGATCTTTTCCACATATATATAATAATATTGCCTATTGGCTCCGTGATAAAGATTTTTGCTTTTTTGATGTTAAGATGTAATCTTCACTGAAAGCTGCAATCCTCAATCTTCTATAGCAAGTGCTTCAAGTCCACTTCATTTTAGTGAGCAAAGTTATGTCATCTACATAGCACATGTTGATAAGTCTCTTCCAATACTGATGTAGGCCATAAGCCTTTACAGCTAAGTTGGATTAGAAGAATCAGGTAAAGAAAAAAGTATTGTACTGTGTTGCTTGTTAGGCACTAGAAGTGATATGAAAGACTACAAAAGATACAGATTTGGTACAAGGGGAGCACAATAGAGAGGTCAATACTTTAAAGTAAGGTTTTTCACAAGGTAAAGTCAAAATATGAAGAAGGTTGTTAAATGTGTGACCATATGGAACTGATAACTAGTACTATCATTAATTTTTCTCAACTCTCATAGATTCATTCAATGTTATTTCCGTCAAGTAACAGGTTTTGCAGTGATGAAATAAGCACCTATTAGGTAGTGAAAAAAATTTATATTTATCCCTAAATAATTCCAGGAACTAAAATATCACATTGCTAATGCCATTAAAGTGGTTTGAACAATTGCCAAGTTATTTTAAGCTAACTTCTTAAGATGGAAGACCTTTGATAAAACCACTATGTAGTAAGACTTATCATTAGTCTTGAAGATTCTTCCAAATTTCTAGTAAAATCTACCACGTGTTTAATAATCAAAACATTTTCGACGAAGACTGACCGTTCAGATGATTTACTAAAATTTTAAAAAATATTTTATTGTAACTATTAGACTATTTTATTATAATTAATTTTAAATGATAAAACTTCTCTACATTCTCAGTGTTCCACAGGGACCTGTAATGTTGAATTAATAGTGTTAGCTTCAACAAATTAACAATAATCAGCTCTGAAAAAAATTGTCTGTAGATTCTCATTGCAATATGTTTCATTTACTTTATGCCACATTACTTGCTTGCACTTTTAGAAAATTTTAACAATTCTTTAATATTTCTAAATTTCAAAAAAAATAATTCTACAAATGCAAAGAATTTAACAAAGCCAACCTTGTGAGTCACTATGGCTCATACTGACCTTATGAAAAATAGCTCTGAACTTTATTTTATTTGAGCCAATCTCACTATCTCTGACACAACAATGGGAATAGTACTATCAAACACAATGTGAATAAAGGAATGCATGAAACACAATAGATATAAATGAAACATAATGTATATAAACTTTGTATACAAACTAATATAAAATAAAAACATTGTTTTAAAAATCCAGTAAGTCGCCAAATTTCCCTTTTGATAAGTAGGATATTTTGTTGACCCAAACTGAAGAAAGTAGATGAAGAAGAAAGAAAACAATTTTTTTTACTTTGTTTATTCTTCCTGATTGGAAACAGAAGTGGCATCAACTTCCTAAATAACATGCCTCTGGAAACTCTATGAACTTGGTAAATGTTAATAGCTGTAGAGGGGCTTCAGGCCTTTTGTTCATAGGGTCTCTATGAGTCGTGCTTGACTAGAAGGCAATAAACAACATTATTCCTGAGGAAAAGTGAAACTTTCCCTGACTCTTCTTTCCTTTTGTCTAAAATTTATCATAGCTCTGCTAATGTTCCCCTTTATTTCTTTGCTTCCTACCAAGATAGCTTTTTCTTAAATAATACTAACATAAAATGTGACTTAGCTCTGCTCGAGAAGGAGGGACAATCTCCTCCTGTACCAGTCAGATTCGATTTGATGGTACACACAAAAAAATAATAATAATAAAAAAATATTTTTAAAAAATGTGAATTAATATTTGTTATATGCTATTATTTTACTCAAATTGTATTGATGGCTTTCATGCTCTAGGCACTATCAGTTTTATAATTTTGGTGTTTATTTCAAGGTTGTTGGATTGATATTTTATATGCATTTTTAACACTTTTGTCTAACATTTTAGAATAAATATTTGTTCACAATTTTTTTTTAAAAGGGCTATATGTAGACCTGTTAATACCACTATTATTTGGATGTTTACAGCAATAACTAGGGCCAAAGAGGAAGAAATAGATAGCATCTATCAACTTTTGCAGTTGGAAAACACTCGAACATGCAACCAAGATACTTTGATATTAACAGGTGATTGAAATGCAAGTTGGGAACAGGGAAGAAGGATCAGTAGTTAGCCTGGACTTAGTTTCAGAAATGAGGATAGAGACAGAATGATAGAATTCTGTACACTCAATGACCTATCCATTGCAAATACCTTTTATAAGAAACATAAACAGAATATACACATGGGCTTCACGATGGTCTACACAAGAAGCAGATTGACTACATCTGTGGAAGAAATTGCTGGAGAAGCTCAATACCAACTGTGAAATCTAGGTTATGTGCTGATTGCAGAACAGACTGTCAACTACTTATATGCAAGTCCAAGCTGAAGCTAAAGAAAATCAAATCCAATCCACAAGAACCAAAGTTTGACCTTGAGTCTATCCCACCAGAATATAAAGACCATCTCAGGAACAGGTTGAAGCTTTGAGCACCAATGAGCCAACACCAGATGAGGTATGGGAAGATATCAAGAATATCATTCATTGAAGAATGCAAAAAGTCATTATAAAAAGAGAGGATAAAGAAAATACCAAGAAGATGCCAGAAGAGACTCTGAATATTGCATTACAGCCCCAAGAAGCCAAAGCTAGGGGAAGAAATTAAGAAGTTAAGGACATAAACAGAAGATCTCAAAAGGCAGCACAGAAAGACAAAGAAGAGTATTATAATAAAATGTGCAGAAAGTTGGGGTGGAAAATCAAAAGGGATGAACTCACTGAGAATTTCTTAAGCTGAGGGAACTGAAAAACAAATTCAAGACACAAGTTATTAAAATTTAAGGATGCTGAAGGCAGAATTTTTATTGACCCAGGAAGCATCAAAAGGAGATGGATGGAGTACACTGTCATTATACCAAAAAGAATTGGTGACATAGAAGAATGTAATGAAACAACATATGATCAAGTGCCTATGATGATGGAGGAAGCTCAAGATACTCTGAAGGAATTAGCAAAAGAACAAGGCCTCTGCAACTGATGGAATACAAGTTGACGTATTTCAGTAATCAGATGACTGCTCTGGATGCACTCAGCAAGTTATGGCAAGAAATGTGGAGAACAATTATCTGGCTGACTGACTGGAGGAGATCTGCACTTATTCCCATTCTAAAAAAAATGATCCGACAGAGTGTGATAATTATTGAACAATATCACTAATATCACATGCAAGCAAGATATTACTTAAGATTATTCAGAAATGAATGAAAGAGTACATCAGCAAAGAACTGCCAGAGAAGCAGGCTGAGTTTAGAAGTCATGGCACTAGGGACTTTATAGGCAATGTTAGATGGGTCTTGACTAAAAGCAGAGAGTACTAGAGGAATGTCCATTTGTGTTTCACTGACTATGAAAAAACACTTGACTGTGGATCACAATAAACTGTGGTTAACCTCTAGAAAAAAATGTGTTCCCAGACACTTACTTGTGCTTATGTAAAATCTATGGTCATATCAGGAAGCAGTAGTCAAAACAGAATAGGGAAACGCTGCATTTTCAGGATTAGGAAAGGTGTGCATCAGGAATATATCCTATCGCCATACCTTTCTCAATCTATATCCAGAACAGATCATTCTGGAGGTTAGATTTTATGAGGAAAAATGTGGCATCAGGATTCGAGGAAGATTCCTCAGACCTGGGTCATGCAGATGACAAAACCTTGCTTTCTGAAACTAAAGAGGACATGAGATGTTAGCTGCAGAAGGTCAAGGACTATAGTCTTCAATATGAACTAAAGCTCAACATCAAGAAAAAAATGGTTCAAAATTATTTGTTATATATTTGTTTAAATCTTTCCCTCTTCTAACAACTGGGATATAGAGGGAAGAGAAAAGACCAGAGAATGGCCAAAATTATTGGGGCAGCTATTGCTGCCAATTTAGGGCCTCT
>NW_006399906.1:3988922-3995079 GCF_000299155.1 Elephantulus edwardii | reverse complement strand
ATGAATGAATAGAAACCCAAAATCTCTGTAAATGTTCATTAAAATTAATAAAATTTTTTTTAAAATGAAAAAAGAAAACAAAAACAAAATAAAACCAAAAAACAAAGATTCTCACCACTGGGCCAATTGGCAGCTGGAGAAGAGATTAAGATTGTTATAACTTCGGCTTACTTATTTCCATAAACAATGTTCCTGGCATCAACAGTCAGGAAAGTCTGCTCTCAGGGACCTATCTAGAGTACTGAAGACTAAAGATGTCAGTCTAGAGACTAAGGTACACCTGATACAGGCTATGGTCTTTGTATTTACTGGCTATGTATCTAAGACCTGGACTATAACTAAGGATGATAGAAGGATTGTCTTTGATGCCTTTGAATTGTCGTGCTGAAGAAGAGTGTTGGACACACTGTGGACTGTCAGGAGAGCAAACAGGTCTGTCCTAGAGAGGGTGAAACCAAGATACTCCCTGTAGGCTAGGGTTTTGAAGCTCCATCTCACATAATTTGGGCACATGGCCAGGAGGAACCAGTCCTTGGAGACGGACATCATGCCTGGAAGGGTGGGGAGACAGAGCATGAGAAGATGACTCAGGATGTGATGGTTTGATTTAGCAACTAGAGAAATGGGATTAGGTTTATCAAAGACTAAGAGATTGGCTCAGGATAGAGCAGTGTTCAGAGCTAATGTACATAGGGTCACTATGAGTCATGGGTAACTCAATAGCACACAACAACTGTGTGAATGGGGTGGCTGAAACTTTATAACTGCTTACCCATACAACCCACTGAGCATCTATCATATGTTCAATATACCAATAAATTTTAAGGATTATCCAAAAAAGTAATGATTTTCAAAGTCCTATTAGCAATGAAGACAAATATAAAATTCTTCTCAAATTTGAATTTTCTTTAGGATAAAACTTATATACCTGAATCATGTTTCCTGGAAAAAATTGGAGATTTCAGAATGGACAACAGAAATAGAATTTGGCAATAAATCCAAGGACCATGCTGATTACATGAAGACAATTTCTCCAGTCTCAGAAAAAAATGAGTCACTCTAGCTCACTGGAATCCTAAGGGTTTTCAATAAAGGAAGTTAACCAGCCCGAGTCAGAAAATCATAAGAACAATTGTGCATTCTCATGAAGTATTGCCTTAAAAGTAAGTAAGTATGCATATTTATTTACTGGAATAAAGAAATACAAATTTGAAAATCATCCTTTTCAAGCAAAAGAGAGACATCTCTGTATTTTAACAATCTGGTGATTCTTGATATTAATGACATAGAACATAGTATTACTGAGTGACATACAATAAAGCATAAATTCTTTATGGATTTCCATTGGTGACATTGAAAAATAGCCATAGGAAATTTCATAGTTTCACTCAGAACATACAGTTCTCAATTTTTTTTATATCATTGAATTCCAGAAAATTTCCAAAGAATCTCCACCCATAGGTATATTAGTAACATAAATCTTAAAGTTGAGGAAGATTCCGTACAGTTCATTATTTCAGGGGACACAGAAACAGAAGCATATTCTTTGAAAGGATGAAGCTCATTAAGAAATTTAATCTAAAGCAAAGCTTTTTTACGTATGATATTAGGCAAGAAGAAATGATAATTCAGTATACATCCCCAAAGCCAGAGAAGAAATGTGAGGATAACATTTGGAAGGAATGGAGTGATTTTTTTTTTTTAAATGAAAGTCACAGCTTAAAAATTAGGTCTGCAGAGTGACCCAGAAAGGATGAGACACAGCTGCGCCGTGTCTTCACTTAGGATCAAATGAGGAAATGCAGTCTTTGGTTTTTGTTGGGTTGGGGTTTTTTTTTGTGTTTTTTTTTTGTTTTGGGTTTTTTTATTTTTTTCAAAAATAGCCACTGTAATCTGAACCATGGCAAATATATTGCCATGTAAAAGTCTATGTTTAACATATGTCTTTTTCTCTTTGTTGATTACACACTTACTGCTTTAAAATGCATTCAGTGCTCAAAATTTCCAATTAGGAAATAGCAAATCCATAAAGTGGAAACACGCACACTCACACAGACACAGACACACACACACCTGCAATACTTAAAGTTCTCAGCTCATATTCCCTTAACTACATATATCTTCATCATTTTATATGCTATGAAATATGATAAGCTCTGTTACCAAATAAATAAAATTGGCAGGTGTTAGAACTATGTAACAACTATTTCGCTACTTTTAAGTCAATCCTGAGTCCTTTAGACCCACTAGAACAAAATAAAACTAACCTGCAGGTTTTCCAAAATCATAAATGTTTGCAAAAGCAGACTGCCACATCTTTTTCTTGAGTAGCACCATTGCACATTTCTTACTAACTGCCATAAGGTCAAAACCCACTCATGTTTGACCCCCTCATCTCCCATCTGCTTCTTAAAAGAAACAAAAATATCTAAAGTTCTAGTCGGGTATTTCCTACCTGTCATAGTTATTCATAGAACAAGTGAACAAATAATACTGCTGTTAGTTGTCTTCTAATTGATATGACTTATAGTCAATCTATGAATAACAAATTGAAGGCTCCCCCTAACCTGTCCCATCTTCATGTTCTCAGCAAGATTCATATCCACTGTTGCAGTCACAGTGTCAACCCATCGCCTTTCGAGTCTTCTTCCCTTTCACTGGCCTTCAACCATTTACAGCGTGATATCTACTTCCAAGGACTAGCCCCATCTGACAACATGCTCAAAGTATGTGAGATGAATTTTCATCATTCTTGCCTCTAGAAAGCACCTTGATTACACTTCTTTTAAAACAATTTTTTATTATTTTAGCAGTCCATGGTATTTTCAACAGTCTTTACCCATACACAATTCATAGGCATTAATTTTTCTTCAGTTTTTCTCATTCATTTTCTAACTTTCATATACAAAGAAAGCAATTTAAATTATCATGTCTGGCTCAGGAGCTGACACTTTGAACAAAAGATCTTCACCCTGTTTTATCCTGCACCATCCTCACTCTTCCTTACATACAAGACTCCATTGCAGCAGTCACCATATCAATCCACCTAGGTAAGGGTCCTCCTCTCCTTGGATCTTCGTGATAGGAAACAAATTAGAGACTACATAATAGAATTTTGTGTGATTATTGGCTTATTTAATGCAAATATCTTTTAGTAGTAATATTCAAAGGAAACTCAAGTTCTTTAGTCCATAGATACTTACACTGCTAATCCAATGGCCATAACTTTTGGGAAATTGGAATCTATCAACAGCTCGATGAAAGAAATATGGGAAATCTCTCCTCATGTGATTTATAGCCTTGAAAAGCCAGTAGAGTGAAAGTTATTTAAGAGTCAATTTCAACAGGATTGCAGTGAGCTGCATTTCAGTTGTTTTGTTGCTTATTGTCATCAAGTGGGGACCAACTCATTGCTGGTCCTCTAGTAGTCTTCCAGAATCTGTAAATCACGTGGGAGAATATTGCCCTTTTTTACCCCTGCAGAGTAGCTAGTAGATTTGAACCACTGGCCTTAGAGTTGCCAATTCAATTCCCTACCCACTAGGCAACCACAGCTACCTGAAAAGTTAAATGCTTATTTTTGTACTACTCAAATTTCCATTGAGCTATAGAATAGGGGGAAACACAATCAACATCCTGATCTAATTAATTATGATGATTTGATAGCTGTAGAAAGATGACACACACCTTTCTTGATTTTAAACCATGTGGTGTTCCCTTGTTCTGTTCTGACAACTGCTTCTTAGGATAGATATAGGTTTCATATGGGAACAATTAGTGTTCAAAGGTTTCCATTCTTCTCAAAGTTAGCCCTTGTTTATTATGATCCACACAGTGAAAAGCCTTTGCATATTCAACAAAACAGAAGTAAATATATTTCTGGTGTTCTCTACTTCTAACCAAGATTCATCTGGCATCAGTAATGATATCCTTCCTTACATGGACTCTTCCGAATCCAGTTGAATTTCTAACAGTGCCCAGTCAATGAAGATTTTACTTGTACATAATATGATATTGTTACATAAATGCACACTGTATTGGATCTCCTTTATTGAAATGGAAACTAATATTAATCTTTTATAGTCAGTTGGCGTATTTATCACAGAAATTGGTAAGCTCTTCTTGGTGAGCATCTGTTTCCTGAAACATCTCAAGTGGTATTCAGTACAGTCTTGTTTTTTCAATCAACTTTTTTCCCCCAATGCCTTAAGTTTGCCGTTTGAATTCCTTCTTTCATTTCCATTGGTTTTTGATCATATGCTACTTTCTGAAATAGTTCAGTGTTGACCAGTACTTTTTGTTACTGTGATTTTGTGTATTCTTTCCGTCTACTTTTGGTGCCTCCTGCATCATTAAAAATGTTGCTTATAAAATCTTGCATTGCAACTTAGTCGAGGCTTACATTTGTTTTACAGTTCTTGCAGCTTGAGAAATTATATGTTTTAATCTTTTGGCTTTATAATTCTAGTTTCTTGCACATTTCAGTACAATGTTTTGACTTCTTGAGCCACTCTTTGTAATCTTTGGTGCACCTCTCTTATTTCAGCATCTTCTCTTTACTTTGTCCTAACTTTATTCTAGTTGTACCAAGAAATGTGGAGAAGAACCACTAGTCCAACTGACTGGAGAGATCTATATTTGTTCCCATTCCAAAGAAAGGTGACCCAACAGAATCTGAAAACTATAGAACAATATAATTGATTTCACATGCAAGTAAGATTCTGCTGAAGATTATCCAAACAACGGAACAGCACATCAGCAGAGAACTACCAGAAGTCCAGGTTGGGTTTAGAAGGGGTCGTCATACTAAAAGGGTTTTTTAATATAGAGCATTCCAATTATACAACTTAATTGAAATATAATATTTCCTTTTAAAAATTGTAATTAGACACATCCTGCCTAACTGCCAATTGACCACTGTTGGTGGTGACCCATTTTTATGTGGATCAGGAAAAAAAGAAAGCATGGAAAAATAAACTAGAAAAGCAGTACTATTTACAGTAGCCAACCACAAAATTCAATATTTAGGAACAAATATGACTAGAGACACAAAAGACTTATAAGGAAAACTACAAAACACTATGACAAGAAACAAGAAATGGCTGTTGTTAGGGTGGTGTCATCAAATTGAATAAAACTGATAACAATCCTATAAACAATGGACCTGAACTATGCCCTATCCTTCCTATTCTGTGCCATCCTCATAATTTCTAACATACTTTATCCCATTGCTGTGTTCATTGTGTCAATCCATTTTGTTGAGGGTTTCAGTCAGAGGATTTCTTGGAGTCAAAGATGGTGAAGTTGCATTTTTCACACTTTGGGCATGTTTCTGTATAAGATTATTCCTTGGAGAGGAACAGCAGGCTTATAAAAGTTGAGGGTCAGAAAAACAGTAAGAGGCCTAGCTAAATTAAAAAAAAAAAATATTCACTGTTAATGAATAGGGAAAGTCAACATCGTGAAAATTACAATTCTACAAAAAGCTTTCCACTTTGTCAATGCAAAATCAATAGAGATGCCAAATTCATTCTTCAAGAAGATGTTGTTGTTGTTCTTGTTATATGCCACCAGATCACCTGCAACCATAGTGACCTATGTACAGCAGCTCTGAATCCTGACCTATCCTGAGCTAGTCTCACTAATTCAGACACAACAACACACATTGCTCCAGTCACTGTATCAATCCATCTCATCGAGGATCTTCCTCTCCTGCTCTGTTCTTCATCCCTCCAAGCATGATGTCCTTCTCTAAGGGCCAGTCTCGCCTAGCCTCAGACCCAAAGTATGTGAGACAGAGCTTCAAAACCCTAGCCTCCCAAGAGAAACTTGGTTTCCAAAACAGACGTATTTGTTTTCTTGGCAGACCATGGTATTTTCAAGACCCTTATTCAGCACCACAATTCAAAGGCATCAATTCTTCTGTCAGCCTTAGTCATTGTCCAGCTTTCTGAAGCATAACAAACAATTGAGAAGACCATGACCAATATTAGACACACCTTAAATTCTAAATTGACATTGTTGCTTTTCGGTCCTCTAGCGATGTCCCTGAAAGCAGATTTTCTCAAGGCAATTTGTCTTTTGACTTTCTGGCTACTCATGTTATAAGTGTTGATTGTGAAGCCAATCTCAATTTTCTTTCCATTTATCATGGTGC
>NW_006399906.1:3982235-3986607 GCF_000299155.1 Elephantulus edwardii | reverse complement strand
TAACAGCAGACTTTCCCATGGCAATGCGCCTTTTAATTTCCTGGCTGCTGGTGCCAAGAGTGTTGACTACAGAGCCAAGCAAACTAAAGCTGTGTACAATTTCAATCTCTTCACCTTCCATCCTGATGCTGCCACTCAGTCCAATGGTCAGAATCTTTGTTTTCTTAATATTGAGCTTCAATCCATATTGAAGGCTGCAGTCCTTGATCCTCTGCAGCAACCACTTCAGGTTCTCCTCAGTTTCAGCAAGCAGGGTTGTGTCATCTGCATAACGTAGATTTTTGATGGATCTTCCACCCATCTTGACCCCACATTTCTCCTCATAGAGTCCAGCCTCCCGGATGATCTGTTCTGCATACAGGTTGAAAAGGTATGGAGACAGGATACATCCCTGGCATTACGCCCTTCCCAATTTTGAATCATGCAGTTTCCTTGCTCTGTTCTGATGACTGCCTCTTGGTTCAAGTGTAAGTTTCGCATTAGCATGATAAAGTGTTTCAGGAATCCCATTCTTCTCAGAGTCAGCCACAGTTTGTTATGGTCCACACAGTCAAACGCCTTTGCATAATCAATGAATCACAGATGGACATTCCTCTGGTACTTCCTGCTTTCAGCCAAGATCCATTTAACATTAGCTACAATTTCCCTAGTACGAAGATCCCTACTAAACCCAGCCTGGACTTCTGTCAGTTCCCTGCTGATGTGCTGTTCCAATTGTTTTCGGATAATTTTCAGCAGAATCTTGCTTGTATGTGAAATCAACGATATTGTTCTATAGTTTCCACACTCTGTTAGGTGACCCTTCTTTGGAATGGGAACAAATATAGATCTCTTCCAGTCAGTTGGCCTAGTGGATCTTCTCCAGATTTCTTGGTACAAATTGCAAATATAGTCTTAAAAATCACAATCAGGAGAAGATAAAATAAACAGATGTTGTTGTTGTTATGTGCTGGTGAGTTTACCACAACTCATGGCAATTTTATGTATAAGAGCTCTGAACTGTGTCCTTTCCTGAACTAATCTTAACATCTTCAAAACACATGCCCCTATTTCCACAATCACTGTGCCAATCCTTCTTATCCAAGTTATTTCTCTCCTGTGTTGTCCCTCCACCCTTCAAAGTATGATGTCCTTCTCCAAGGACTGGTCCCTTCTGGCAACATGCTCAAAATATATGAGACAGAGCTTCAAAATCCTAGCCTCCAGCAAGCAAGTTGGTTTCACCTTCTCCAGGACAGACTTATTTGGTTTTTGGCAGTCTATAGTATATGTTCTATACTCTTCACCAGCACCACAACTCAAAGGCAGTCAATTCTTCTGTAATTCTTGGTCATGTCCGGCTCTCTGATGTGTGGCAAAAAAAAAATTGTGAAGACCAAGGCCTGGATCAGATTTGCCTTAGTCTCTGGATAAACATCTTTGCACTTTAGCACTCTGAAGAGGTCCCTGATGTTTCCTAATCAATTTCATCTTTTGATTTCCTGACTGTTGGTTCCAAGAATGTTCATTACAAACCTGAGCAAGCTGATGTTGTTGACAACTTCATTCTCTTCTCCATCTATCACCACGTTGTCTATAGTCCTAATGGTGAGAATATTTGTCCTTTTGATGTTGAGCTTCAGTGCATATTGAAGATTGTAGTCTTTGACTTTCTCCATAAGATGTTTCAGGTCCTTCTCAGTAAGCAAGGTTGTGTCATCTGTGTAATGTAAATTGCTGATAAGACTTCTTCCAATTCTGATACCACATTCCTCCCCATAAACACTAGACTCCCTAATTATATTTTCCACATATGGATTGAAAAAGTGTGGAGACAGAATGCATCCTTGATGCACTTCTTTTCTGATTTTAAACCATGTAGGGTATTGTAATTATTTGCTATGCATAAGAAAGCTGTAGAAGGCTAAGAAAGATAGGAGAATTGATGCCTTTGAGTTGTGGTGCTGGTGAAGAGTACTGAATATACCATAGACTTCTAAGAGAACAAATAGGCTATTCCTAGAGAGGGTGAAACCAAGCTTCTTCTTGGAAGCAAAGATTCTGAAGCTCTGTCTGACATACTTTGGACATACTGCAAGGAGGGACTGTCCATGGAGAGGGACATCATATTTGGAAGGGTTCAGAGACAGTGCAAGAGAGGAAGACCCTGGATGAGATGGATTGACTTAGTGATGGGAGTAGGAGTGTCAGAGACTGTTGCAGGATGTTGGGGAGAAAGGGAGGGAGTCTGGCCAGGACAGATCACCTAAGCTTCAGAAAAGTGCAAGCCTCCCAACAGCCTTTAATACAGGATAGAGAAGGCTCCCCTGTGTTTGGCTGTAATGGCTTGAGAAAGCCCATCACCTGGGAAGAAGGCTGCCTCATCTGTTGAGCTAGGAGTTTTCCGCATGAGACTGAGGTTCTCCTAACCAATCCACATGTCCCACGTTTGTAAGCGCACCCTATCCGGTCTTCTTATTTACATGTTCATACATAAGTACACTGCAGATTCTAATAAAATTGAGCTGTATTGACTCTCTAATCCTCTCCCGAAGTAGTGTATCTTTGTCGTGCTTACCCACATCTGGGTGTCGTTAAGTTGCCGGCAAACTGACAGCAACAAGAGACAATAAGATTGGCTCAAGATAGGGCAGGGTTCGGAGCTGTTATACACAGTGTTGCTATGAGTCACAAGTGACTTGACAGTACCTAACAACCACAGAAACAGTGCTTTGTGTTTTTTGGTTTTGTTTTGTTTGTTTGGGTTATGTTTGTTTGTTTGTTTGTTTGTTTTGCTCTGTTCTGATGATTGTCTCCTTGTCCAAGTATAGGCTTTACCTAAGCATAATCAGGTGTTCTGGATTCCCATTCTTTTCAAGGTTAGCAACTATCTGTTGTAATCCACACTATCAAATACCTTTTTGTAGTCAATGAAACACAGATAGACATTCTTCTGATACTCTCTTCTTTCAGACAAGATCCCTCTGACATTGGCAATATGTCCCTGGTTCCACAGCTTCTTCTACAGCTTCTTCTATACCCAGCCTTACCCTCTGGTAATTTTCTGTTGATGTACTGTTCCAGTCATTTTTGGATAATGTTCAGCATGATATAACTTGTGTGACATTAGTGATATTGTTCAATAATTTCCATGCTCAACCAGATTACCCTTTTTTGGAATGAGAATAAATATGGATCTTTTCCAATCCGTTGGCCAGATGGCTGTCTCTGAGATTTCTTGGGACAACTTGGTGAGCATGTCCAGGAAGCATCTCCTAAAATAAAATTCTTGTGTGCATCAAAAAGTTTCTCCAGTCAAAAGCCATACAACCGTAAATGCACCTGATCTCACCTGATCTCAGAAACTAAGCAGGGTAAGGCCTGATTAGTATTTAGAAGGGGGAAAGTATGAAAGAAAATAAAACCCAACAAACATTTGTCAATAACATTTCAAACAAGGATCCCCTAACTAATGAGTGTAGGATTCTATAGGGCTTTTACAAATAAAAATGATAACTCAGTAACAAAAAAAAGGCAAAAGACACACACACACACACACACACACAACTTCTCAAATGAAGACTTATTGATGATGTGGTGTTACCTTAAAAGTTGGCTTCTTAAAGCCATTTAGCCTCTAGTCTCCAGTTAGCATAACACATGGCCTTGCAAATCAGCATGTGTTGCAAATCATCAATAGTTTTGGGGTTTGGATAAGAGAAAGAGTGCTTCCAACATTAAGCATCAAGACTGGAGATGGGCAAGACTTGAGGTGAGCAAGGCTTGTGGTAGAAAGATTCTGGTCAGAGGCATGACCCTGGTGATGGAGAGATTATGGCACTGCTGTGGAAAAACAGTGGTAAGGTGTGCACTGGGCCTTCTTGTGTTTTTGCTGGCTACCAGAGCCAAGGAAGAGGAAATAGAAAATTTTTACCAACTTTTAAAGTCAGAGATCGATCAAACATGCAACCAAGATGCATTGATAATAATGGGTGACCGGAATGCAAAAGTTGGGAACAAAGAAGATTCAGTAGTTAAAAAACATGGACTCGGTGATAGAAATGGAGCTAGAGAGAGAATGATTGAATTTTGCACAATTACTTATCCATAGCAAATACGTTTTTAAGAGACATAAACGCAGGTTATATACATGGATTTTATCTGATGGTATGCATAGGAAGCGGATCGATTACATCTGCAGAAAGAACTGCTGGAGAAGCTCCATGTCAGCTGTGAAAACAAGGCCAGGAGCTGATTGTGGAACAGACCACCAACTACTCCTATGCAAGTTCAAGCTGAAGTTGAGGAAAATTAAACCGAATCCACAGGAAGCAAAATATGACTTTGAGTCTATACCACCTGAACTTCAGAACCATCTCAGGAACAGGTTTGA
>NW_006399906.1:3979355-3980211 GCF_000299155.1 Elephantulus edwardii | reverse complement strand
TTGGATTTGACTGCTGAACTGAAACTGGAGCCTGAACTTATTGAGGAATTTTGCCTTGGAACTGTTTGGCTAAAGCCTTAATTTTTTTTTTTTTTTTGGTGATATTCTTTTCCTCCCCCATTCTCCAACTTTCTTCTCTAACAAACCCCTTGTTGGTACCGTAACTGTGAATCTGTGAGTCAGCAGTGAATAAATGAACAGCTAGTTGCTGGAATGGCCCATAGAGGCACTATGAAGCTAGTCTGTGAGATCTTTATCTTCTTTCAGTTTTGAGGTGGTTTTGGGATGTACTATTCTTTCTCTCTTTGACCATTTCAGAGAGATGTTCCTGGTCCTCTGTCCCTATGTAACTTTCCCCCTTCTTTAAACAGATATAGCTTACAAGCATATGAGGAAATGTTCAAAATTACTAGCAGAGAGATGCAAATCAAAATAACAATAAGATACCATCTCTCCCAGCAGCAGTAGCAAAGTTTAACAACACAACAAACAATAAATGTTGAAGAGGATGGAAAGTGATTGGAATCCTTATGTGCTATTGGTTGTATTGTAAAATGTTACAACTGCTATAAAAGTCTGGTATTTCCTCAAAAAGCTGAAGCTGGAAATTCCATATGACCCAGCTATTCCAAGTTAGGAATATACTCCTAGGAAATTGGAACTGAGGTCAGAATGGAGATATGAACATCTATGCTTAATGCATCAGTATTCACAATAGTAAGAATACTTGGAAACAACCCAAATGTTTATCAACAAATTAATGAATTGAGAAATGATTACATAATCATACAATGGAATACTATGTAGCACTAAGTAACTGTAATTTCATAAAGTACTATATGTTGTTGTTGTTGTT
>NW_006399906.1:3973036-3978345 GCF_000299155.1 Elephantulus edwardii | reverse complement strand
GTCAGCCACAGTTTGTTATGATCTACACAGTCAAATGCCTTTGCATAGTCAATGAAACACAGATAGACACTCCTCTGGTATTCCCTGCTTGTACAAAGTACTATATAACATAGGAAAATCTAGAGAGTATTATGCAAAATAACTAAGTCACATAAGGACAAATATTGCACAGTACTAGTATTATGAAATTAAGAGGATACCTAAGCAAGATATGAACAAATGTTCAAAATGTGAAGGGGGAAAAGGAAGTAGAAAAACGGAAAGGGGGGAATTAATAGGATAGCCAAGGTTAGTGAATGGATGAGAGGTAGCTGTAGAGGTGAAGGAATAATAAAGATTCAATGACAACTTGAAAAGATGGGGTGATAAGAGGCATAATTAATTATATAAAATACAATGTACATGAATGGAACATAATGTGCATGAATGATTACATGGAAACCAATTAAATAAATAAAACTTCCAAAGGTTTGGTTTTTTAAAAATGGAAAATATATAAAAAATCTGAGCAATACCTGGGTTTTTAAAGATTTTTAATCAAATAAGATACTGGCTCAACAATTTTATGTGGTGAATTCCACAAAACATTTAAAGAACACAAACTATATTATCTTATGCAAAATATTTCTGGAAGTAGAGAAGGAAAGAACATTTTCCATCTTGTGTTACAAATGAATGCAGAATAATCCTGACATCAAAGAGTATGAATGTTAGAACTTTTCTATTTCAGCATGAAAGTACTTAGCAGTGGTCATTTCATCCTTAAACAAGTTGAAATAGCTGAACAAACTGAAAACCACAAACTTTTTGGACACATTAAAGAACTAGGTTTGCAAGCAAAAATCATCAACGAATATGATAAACAGACAAATCCAGAAAGGCACAAATGGAGGTCTGGTTACCTGGAGCAGATGCTATTGTAACCAAAAACTGTAAAGAATACTTACCTGGTAATTTTGATGACTTCTTGGAAGCAAAATATGAATTAGTAGAAGAATGAGAAACTCAGAGCTTCAGCCCTAGTGAAAGTCACATATTATCATATACTTTTCCCCAGGAACTTCACTACATCTTAAAAGAGACAAGGAAATGTACTCATAACTATTGCATGAAATACACCCAACATATTTTTCTATAACAAAGACCTATTCTTTATGGGAAAAGACTGTACCAGAGTCCTATCTCAACTTTAGGAAAGAACATTTTCTGACTAGCAGAAAAAGGAAAACTCTAAGAATAAAAAAAATATTAAAAACAGTGTAAACACATTGCCTTTGATGAGCTGTTAAGTACAGTGGATACAGTTAAGAAATAATAATCAGTGAACTTGAAGGAAAAACAGTAACAGGTAACGAAGATTACAACAATGAAAAAAGAAATAAGAATATCCAAGAAAGGTGGGAAAATTTCAAATGTGTAGCATGTGCTATTATAATGCTAAGCAAAGTAAAGGATATATTGAAATAATAATGACCAAGAATTTTCCAAAATTAATAAAAGAATTTAATAGGAGATTAAAAAGCTCAAATAATATCGAGAAGACATTTTCAAGAGAAAACCTTAAAAATAAAGAGGGGAAAGTATTTTATAATCATATGTTAGATTAATTAAAATCATAAGATACAAGATATTTAGAAGCTATATCAACATTAACCTATCTTTGTTTCAAAATATCTCTTTAAGGAAATGAAAAGTGAAGCTGCAGATTGGAAGAAAATATTTGCAACTCATTAATCTGCTAAAAAACCTGTTTTGAAAATATACAGACATCATACAACTTAAGAAAAAATATTTTAAAAATATAAGAAGTCTTGGACTTGACATAAATTAAGATATGCATGTGATGTTGTTGTTGTTGTTATGTGCCATCAAGTTGCGAGTATCCCATAGTGACCCTGTGTACAGGAGCTCTGACCCCTGCCCTGTCCTCAGTCAGTCTCACCATTTCCAACACATCAACCTTCATTATCCCCGTAACTGATGAGACCCATCTAGTCTTCCTCTTCTGTGCTGCCCCTCCACCCTTTCAAGTATGATGTCCTCTTCCACGGATCCATCCCTCCTGGTCACGTGCCTAAAGTATACGAGACTGAGTTTCAAAATCCTAGCCACCCTCTCTAAGACAGACCTATTTGTTTTCTTGGTGGTCACGGTACATTCAACACTTTTCTCCAGCACTACAACTTGAAGACATCAATTCCCCTTCTGTCATCCTTAGTCACTGTCCAGATCTCTGATGCATAGCAAGTAATTACAAAGACCATGGCCTGGATTAGGTGCACCTTAGTCTCTAGATTGACATTGTTGCTTTTCAGCAGTCGCGAGAGGTCCCTGACAGGAGATTTTCCCAGTGCAATTCATCTTTTGATTTTCTGACTGCTGGTGTTAAGGGTGTTGATTGTGGAGCTGAATAAGCTGTAATTATTAACAACCTCAATCCTTGGCCCAATGGTGAGAATGTTTGTCTTCTTGATATTGAACTTGAATTGAAGACACTTCTTGATCTTCTGCAGCAAGTGCTTCAGGTCTTCTTCAGTTTTAGTAAGAAAGATTGTGTCATCTGCATAATGTAAGTTGTTGATGAGTCTACCTCCAATTCTGATGCCACATTCCTCCTCATAAAGCACTGCTTCCTAAATGATCTGTTCTTCATACAGATTGAACAGGGATGGAAACATGATGCATCTCTGACACTCTCCTTTCCTGATTTTGAACCATGCAGTGTTTCCCTGCTTTGTTCTGAGGACTGCTTCCTGATTCAAGTATAGGTTTTGCATAAGCACAGTCAAGTTTTCTGGGATTCTTATTTTCCTCAATGTTAGACACTATTTGTTGTGACATACACAGTTAAATGCCTTTGCATGGTCAATGAAACAGATAGACATTCCTCTGGTACTCTTTGCTTCATGTCAAGATCCATCTGACATTGGCAATAATGTCTCTAGTGGTTAATTCATATAAAAATAAAATAAATATATTAAACACTAGAAAAATTAAGATATTTAGCTACTTCTTCCCTATCAGCAGAGCAAGAATTAAACTGACAAAAGCAAGTATGAACAATAATAAAGAAAAGATGTGTTCTCCATAGAAATTTAGGCATATGTGTAACTTAGCAATTCCACTCCTCAGTAACTCATGAGAAATTAAAATATTATCCAGGGTTTTTTGTTTGTTTGTTTGTTTGTTTTTCAAAAACTACATAAAGATGCTGTCAATTCTAACTAGTGATGACCAGTCAGTAGAATCTACGTCAGCAGCACTCTGCTGCAGGAGATTTTGAGTTACTGATTATCAAGATTGAAAGGTCTTTTTTCCAACATACTTCTGGGTAGACTCAGACTTCCAATTTGAGCTCCACGGTTAGCCACTGAAAATGTTAAATATTTGCACTGTTTAGGACTCTATTCATAACAGAGCAAAAATGAAACAAATACTGCCATAGGCACACAATGGAATACAGCACAGCAATAAAAAGGAACTGAAACCACAACCCAGGGTTATCTAGCCAGTTTCAATGCATGGCAAAGCCATCTGCAACATAGTAAGTAGAACTTCTACATAGAGGTTTTGTGGCTATCATTTTAAAGATTCAAATTTTAAGACCTTTCTTGTATAGTGCTGCTGGATATATTCTAACTGCCAAATTTAATCAAGCAACCTAGGGATATTTGATGATACACATACATAGGCAAATTGTTGTTGTTGTTGTTATGTGCCATCAAGTCTCTTGTGACTCATAGAGACTCTATGTACAACAGCCCTAAACTCTGCTCAGTCCTGTGGCAATAACACCATCTCCGATACATTCATAACAATTGCCCCATTCACTGAATCAATCCACCTCATATAAAGGGCCTTCCCTTCCTGCGCTGTCCCTCTACCCTGCCAATGATTATGTCCCTCTCCAAGGACCAGTCCCTCTTTACAACATGTCCAAAGTATGTTAGACGGAACCTCAGAATTCTTGACTCCAAAGAGCCGCCCGGTTTGACCCTTTCAGGATGAATCTGTTTGTTTTCCTAGCAGTCCATGGTACTCTTCAATACTCTTCTCTAGCACCACAGCTCAAAGGCGTGAATTCTCCTTATATCCTCCTTAGTCATTGTCCAACTCTCTGATGTATATAACAAGTGATTGCAAAGACCATGGCCTGTATCAGGTGCGCCTTAGTCTCCAGAGAGACACCGTTGCTCTTCAGTACTTTGGAGAGGTCCCTAACAGCAGGCTTTCACCATCGCAATACGTCTTTTAATTTCCTGGCTACTGGTGGCAAGAATGTTGACTATGGAGCCAAGCAAACTAAAGCTGTGTACAATCTCAGTCTCTTCACCATCCATCCTGATGCTGCCAATTGGCCCAGTGGTGAGAATCTCTGTCTTCTTGATATTGAGCCTCAATCCACATTGAAGGCTGCAGTTCTTGACCCTCTGCAGCAAGCGCTTCATGTTCTCAGTTTCAGCAAGCAGGGCTGTGTCATCTGCATAATACAGATTGTTGATAGATCTTCCACCAGTCCTGATGCTGCATTCCTCCTCATAGAGCCCAGCCTCCCAGATAATCTGTTCTGCATACAGGTTGAAAAGGTATGGAGACAGGGCACATCCTTGGCATACACCCTTCCCAATTTTGAACCATGCAGTGTTCCCTTGCTCTGTTCTGATGACTGCCTCTTGGTCCAAGGATAAGTTTTACATTAGCATGATCAAGTGTTCTAGGATTCCCATTCTTCTCAGAGTCAGCCACAGTTTGTTATGAACCACACAGTCAAACACCTTTGCATAGTCAGTGAAACACAGATATGCATTCCTCTGGTATTCCCTGCTTTCAGCCAAGATCCATCTAACACTAGCTACAATATCCCTAGTACCACAACCCCTTCTAAACCCAGCCTGGACTTCTAGCAGTTCTCTGTTGATGTGTTGTTCCAGCCATTTTTGGATAATCTTCAGTAGAATCTTGCTTGCATGTGGTATTAATGATATTGTTCTATAGTTTCCACACTCTACTGGGTCACCCTTCTTTGGGATGTGAACAAATATAGATCTCTTCCAATCAGTTGGCCAAGTGGTTGTTCTCCAAATTTCTTGGCATAACTTGGTGAGCACACACCCAAGGCTGCATCTGTTAGCTGAAATATGTCAATTGGTATACCATCTATTCCTGGGGCCTTATTTATTTGCTATTCCCTTCAAAGCAGCTTGAATTTCTTCCTTCATCACAATAGGCTCTTGCTCATATGTTGTTTCATGAAATTCTTCTGTGTCTGCCAATTCCTTTTGATACAGTGACTCAGTATATTCTTTCCA
>NW_006399906.1:3964676-3966574 GCF_000299155.1 Elephantulus edwardii | reverse complement strand
ATGCATAGGAATCAAATCGTTGACATTTGTGGAAAGAATCGCTGGAGAAGCTCAATATCAATGGTGAAAACCAGGCTGGGTGCTGATTGTGGGACAGACCATCAACTACTCAAATGCAAGTTCAAGCTGAAGTTGAGGAAAATTAAATCAAGTCCACGGGATAAAAGATTTGACCTTAAGTCTATCCCACTCTAATTTCAAAACCATCTCAGGAACAGACTTAAGGCCTTGGGCACCAATGAGTGTACACCAAATGAGCTCTGGGATGATATCAAGAAAATCATCCATGAAGAATGCAAAAGATCATTACAAAGGGTGAAGAAAAAAAGACAAAGATGGATGTCAGATGAAACTCTGAGTATTCCATTAGACCGCCAAGAAGCCAAAACAAAAGGAAAAAAAAAATCAAGAAATCAAAGAGCTGAACAGAAAATTTCAAAAGGCAGCTCGGGACCACAAAGCAAGATACTATAATGAAATGTGTAGAGAGCTGGAGTCAGAAAATCAAAAGGGCCAAACTTGCTCAGCATTTCTGAAGCTGAAAGAGTTGAAAAACAAATTCAAGCCACGGGTGGCAATACTTAAAGATAGTTTGAGTAGAATGTGAAATGATCCAGGAAGTATCAAAAGAAGATGGAAGGAGTACACAGAGTCACTGTATCAGAAGGAATTGGCTGACACAGAGGAATTTCATGAACTAACATATGAGCAAGAGCCTATGGTGATGAAGCAGGAAACTCAAGTTGCTCTGAAGGAATTGGCAAAAAACAAGTCTCCGGGAGTTGAGAGCATACCAATTGATTTATTTCAACAAACAGACACTGCCCTGGATGTGCTCATTAAGTTATGACAGGAAATCTGGAGAACAGCCAGCTGGCCAACAGACTAGAAAAGATCGATACTTGTTCCCATTGCAAAGAAAGGTGACCCAACGGAGTGTGGAAATTATCGAACAATATCATTAATATCACATGCAAGCAAGATTCTGCTGAAAATTAACCAAAAACATTTGGAACAATATGTAATCAACCAGATGTGCAGGCTGGATTTAGAAGAGGCCGTGGTACTAGGAATATTATAGCTAATGTTAGGTGGATCTTGGCAGAAAGCAGACATTACCAGAAGAGTGTCTGTCTGTACTTCATTGACTATGCAAAGGCTTTTGACTGTGTGGATCACAACAAGCTATGGCTGGCTCTGAGAAGAATGGGAATCCCAGAATACTTGACTGTGCTAATGTGAAACCTATACTTGGACCAAGAGGCAGTCGTCAGAACAGAGCAGGGAGACACTGGAAGGTTCAAAATCAAGAAAGGGGTCCGTCAGGGATGTATTTTGTCTCCATACCTTTTCAATCTGTGTGCAGAACAGATCATCTGAGATGCTGGCCTGTACAAGGAGGAATGTGGCATCAGGATTGGGAGAAGAATCATCAACAACCTGTGTTATGCATATGACACAACTCTGTTTGCAGAAACTGAAGAGGACCTGAAGCGCTTGCTGCAGAAGGTCAAGGACTGCAGTCTTCAATATGGATTGAAGCTCAATATCAAGAAAACAAAGATTCTCACCACTGGGCCAATTGGCAGCATCAGTATGGATGATGAAGAGATTGAGATAGTTAACAGTTTTAGTTTACTTGGTTCCACAGTCAGCACTCTTGGTAACAGCAGCCAGGAAATCAGGAGACAGATTGCACTGCTGTGAGGGACCTCTCCAGATTACCAAGAGCAATGACATCAGGCTGGAGACTAGTCTTCGCAATTATGTGCTATGCATTGGAGAGTTAGACAATGAATACAGATGACAGAAAGAGAATTGATGCCTTTGAGCTGTGGTGCTGGAGAAGAGTGTTGAATATACCATGGACTGCTAGGAGAACAAACAGGTTTGTCCTG
>NW_006399906.1:3953288-3964576 GCF_000299155.1 Elephantulus edwardii | reverse complement strand
TTCTGTCTTTGCAATGACCGTTTGCACTCTTCCTGGATGATACCCTTGATATCCTCCCACAACTCATCTGGCCTTCACTCATTAGTGGTCAAGGCCAAATCATACTCAAAAGAACATGTACCTTCTAATTTCATTTATGTTGCTGTCTTTATGTGACATCAAGTCAGAAATTTCTCATAGCTGACCCTCCAGTAGGTTTTCAGAGGCTATAAATCACATGAAAGGAGACTGTCCATCTTTCTCCAAAAGAGCAGTTAATGGATTTAAACCACATGCCTTTCAGTTGACAACACAACTCCTTACTCCAAGACTACTACCACTCCCTAGTTTCATTAATATAAAATTTAAATAATGTAAAATTAATCTAATCTACGGTGAACAAAATTGAGATAATGTTTGTCTGTGAGGGGGAGACTGACTGCAAAGTATAGAAGAACACTTTCTACTATTGTTGAAATGTCCTGTGTTTTCATTAAAATGATGAGTTTAAATATATTGAAGACTAGTGGCTTAAATATGGATTGCATCTCAACAACAGGAAAATGAACATCTTCTCCACTGAACTAATAGTGAATTTCATGATAGGTGGATAAAAGATTCAACTTGTTAACAATTTCAGTGTACTTGGATCCACAATCAGCATCCATGACAGCAGCAGTCAAAATAGAAAAGATGTGCAGCATGAGGCAAAGCTGCTGCAAAGGACCTCTACAAAACCCTAAAGAACAAGGATGTCAGCTCAAAGACTAATATGCACTTGATCGAAGCCATGATATTTTCAACTACTTTGCATGAATCTGAAAATTGGACAATGGATAAGGAGGACAGGAAAAGGATCAAATCCCGTAAATAGTGATGTTGGAGAAGAGTACTTAATGCCTCGTGGATTGCCAAAAGAACAAACAAGTCTGTTTTGGGGCAGTACAACCAGTGTTCTTTTTAGGGGCAAGAACAGTGAAACTTCATCTCACCTACTTTTCAGCATGGTGTCGTTAGAGAAAGACATCATGTTGGAAAAGTGGAGCATCAGAGAGAGGGAGACCCTCAAGAAGATTGATTGCCACCATGACTGTAACAATGAACTCAAGCATATCAGAGATCCTGGGGATGGTGCCAGATAGGACAAAATTCAAATTGTTGTTCATAATGTTGCTATGAATCAAAGTTTGTGACACCTGACAACAGCAACCTAAGAAGCAGAATAGACCACCTACTTTCTTAAGAAAACAGGCCTCTAATAACCCCAGTGGATAGTTATACTCTTAGTTGTAAAGCCCAGATTGGAAGTCAGTCAAAATAAGGGTGGAAAATGGCATAACCCTTTAATAGCTGAAAAATGCAATACATATAATTTGAATGTTGGAAAACAATAACATACATGTACACAAATATATGAAAGGAAGTAACTTATCACTGAGGAAATGTAAAAGTTCTTTCTCAAAGAAATATTAAAGACTACACATTTTAAATAATTCAACAAAGAAAAAAAGTCCCTTCAGATATTTTCTCATTCTTATATCTAGTTTGATTCAAGGTAAAAAATGAATTGAAATCCAGATAAAGCTGAAGAGAATTTATGACTAAGGTGTGTTTTCTGTTTAACTTGATTTACCTTTATGCTTTTGCTATGAAAGTGAAAATAATATCAAAATGTCTTACACTATTCTGAAAGTAAAAATAGGAGAACAAAAACTCAGCAAAGACATAACTATTCTAACTGAAAAAAAATTAATGTATTCTGATTATCCAACAGTTGTGAATTAAGCTAACAGGCTTTTTTTAATGTGTTAAGATCTCTTGAAAATGGAAAGAAATCACAGATTTTACTTTCACATTTGCAGTAACTGAGTTCATTTATGAGAGTAATTGATGAAGTTTCCAGTTTCCTTGATCTAATTCATGTTGGATAAAAGATACTAATTGTGGATATGTAACAGAAAACAGGTATTTAACACTAGATTAGCTACTTAATTGGGCATGTATAAAAACATATACCACAAGAAAACAAGAATGATGATGATAATAATAATGGTGATGAACTTTATTTCTATGATACATAATGTCCAGACTTCACAGAATATAAACTTTGAGAAACTCAAAAGTACTCCAAAAGATCATAGAACACTTGAACTGCTTAAAATCAAAAGACACTTTTGACATATTTTATGCCATGTGGCACTTCATGATATTTCAGAATACCTCACCTTTAAATTTCAGAAGATTTCAACATAAAAGCCTAGTAGAAAGCTAGTCTTTAAAAAAAAATTCTCAGCATATTGATTTGGAATCAACAAAATCTTGTTACATATAACTCTTATTTGAAGGCCACTCAAGCCATATAAAACTTCCTATCTGAGAGCTAGCTGTTGGAGTGAAAATAAATTTTGAACTATTGCACTGTCAGGATAATATGCACAAGAGTTGGTTTGCAACCTCTATTCTATAATTAGTATTTAGGAACAAGTGCAATAATATTAAAGTATTCTGTGGTGTGAGTTAAAATGCAAGCCAAATATGTCAGTTTACTATCCTGGTTAAACCAACTTATTTTAAAAGCTAATCTAGAAAGCTCAAATGAACTAATTCACTCAGGTTATAGAAATGCATGCCTTAGTATATTTTGCATACATTAAGCAGTGGGAGATTGTTTCTTCACTCAGTTGAGAGGGGAAAAAAAACCTTAAATTTTAATCTATGTGAGAAAAAAAGACAGATAATCTGATTTGACATATCTTGAGAAACCTGGAGGCTACAGGAATCCCACTGGGCCAAAGGATGATTAGTTAATAAAGGAAAAGCAGCCTGACACCAAGGTGAGCAATAATTAAACCTGGAGTGAAATTCTCTGGTAGAATTCAATAAAGTGGCACATTGTTAGCAAAAGAATGTCTTCAAATAGCAGTGATGGGTGGACCTCAAAGTAAACTGCCATTCTTTTCCAGCAAAAAGAGCAGTTACACATTCTGTGAATTTACTGCCACATGAATAAAGTTCTGTAAGGACAAGTATTGGATAGTCAACATACTAAATTCTCTTTACTTTTCAAAAAGGATA
Source organism: Elephantulus edwardii (assembly GCF_000299155.1). NCBI lineage: Eukaryota > Metazoa > Chordata > Mammalia > Macroscelidea > Macroscelididae > Elephantulus > Elephantulus edwardii. The sequence goes on along the minus strand of NW_006399906.1, from coordinate 3,961,522 downwards.
AAAAGCGATAGTAGTCACACCTTCGACTCATTAATTTCTTCAAGAGTCATATATGGCACCACAAAAAGATAAAGGTAAATAACCCAAGTGAAAAATGGACACAGGATATGAACAGACACTTCACCAAAGAAGACATTCAAGTGTTCAAAGTCCCTAGCTCTAAGAGATATGCAAATCAAAACAACTTTGAGATATCATCTCACCCCAGTAAGAATAGCAAAATTTAACAGAACAGCAAACATCAAATGCTGGCGAGGTTGTGGAGAAACTGGAACCCTTAACACTGTTGGTGGGAGTGTAAAATGGTGCAACCACTCTGGAAGGCAGTATGGTGCTTTCTCAAGAAGTTGCAAAGAGAAATACAATTTGACCCAGCAATTCCACTACTGGGAATATACCCCAAAGAAACCATAATTGCCACCCAAGCAGATATATGTATATCCATGCACGGCTTTGTTCATAATAGCAAAGAGCTAGAAACAACCCAAGTGCCCATAAACAAACAAATGGATAGAGAAACTCTGGTATATTCACACAATGGAATACTATGCAACATTGGAAAACAAGGAACTCATGAAATATTATGCAAAATGGATGACCTTGAAGGACATTATGCTGAATGAAATATCTCAGTCACAAAAGGACAAATATTGCATAGGACCACTATTGTAAACAGGACTGACATCAGGGTTGAGGGAAGACAGAGAAGGAAGGAAAGAATGATGTATATGGCATTGAAACAGATGAGGGAGAGAACTGTTTAAAAGGGATATAGGATTGGGTATTATTGTCATGACAGGAATCCAGAGTGAAGGCTATACAGTGGAGTGGACTTGGGAGGAGGGATTGCATAACAATGAAAGAGTTTTTCATTTACTTTTCAAGGAGAAGAGTGAATTTGGGTGACAGGAGTGGGAAGGGAGAAAAGTGTAACAATGAATGACTGGAAACCCTAAGTCTCTGGAGACTTTCATTAAAATTAATTAAAAAAAAATAGTAGGACTAAAACTTTACATGCTAACATAAATAAAGTCATGTGTGCATGTATAATGCTTTTGTTGTTCAGTGTCATTAGAACTGATTCATAGCTAAACCTCCAGCTGGATTTCAGAGGCAGTAAATTGCATAGGAGAAGATTACCCATCTTTCTCCCATTGAGCAATTGAGGAGTTCAAACCATTTGACGGATACAGCAGACTCACCATTGTGAAGAGTGTTGAAATTTCACAAGCAACCGAGACCTAAATAGAGTTAAGCACATATCGAAATGCTAACACTACCAGGGAGAAAAACTCTAACTTAGCCTGAGAGAGTGAAGAATTTACGGAAGAGGAGACATGAGAAGAGAAATGTTGCAAATTGACTGGAGATGGCAGGCAGAAGGAACTAAATGTGGAAAAGTTTTGAAAGTACGAACATGAATTACAGTGCATGAAGTTGTAAGACTGTGAGTTTGCTTGGTGGAACACAGCTCAAATGACAACATAGAAGAGAACCAAGGAAGGACACAATTGTTGGTTACTTTAATGTGGATGGAGGCTTGCTTTCTATGAGCAAGAAAAAGTGATCAGGGGAGAAAACAATGTGCAAGCCGAATTGATAGTTCTAAAAAAGATGAGAACTATGTTTCTTAGACTCACATATACTTGTATGGTAGTAGAGGAGGGAAAACATTAATATTTCATAATAGTAAAATTTAGCAATTGTTGGGTTCTATCTTAAATAAAATAACCATCAAGCTCTGGCAGCATAGTCCACAGAGTTGCACTGCTAATGCAAAGATGGCACCTCGTTGGAGGTTCACATCCACCAGCAGAAGAGAGAGTAGCAATCTTTATCCCACATGATTAAAAGCCTCTGAAAAACTGTTGGAGCTTAAGCTGATTCAGTTTCAACTTGAGGACAATGAATTTTTTTTTAGTTTTATCAAAAGAAGATAGATGAAAGGAGGAGAGACCAGAAATATTTATGTAAATGATAGAAGTGGATCGAGACAGATGATTGAGAGAATAGTTAAGAAGGCCAAGACCAAGAGAAGGTAGCAAAGATAGAGCTGGGAGGAGATAGAAAAGATTTGAAATGGATCCAATTGGGGTTTTTGATGGAGGAGTGGAGGCGGAAATAAGGGGGAAAAAAGGCTGAGGAAGATAGTTGGATATCTACTCTGGGGGAAGGAGTTAGTAGTGGTTTAAACATCTAGAGAATAGAGAAGATTCAATAGGGACTTGAAAAGATAGAGTAATACCAGGCAATGAACAATAGTAATTAAGTAATTATATAATTATTTTATAATCATAAGTAATTATATAAATGATTGTATAAAACACAACATGCATGAAGTACAATGCATATGAATGATAGTATGCACACCATGAAAAATGAAAAAAAAATCCCTCAAAAATATCTATGAAGGTATGAAAAAAATACATGTATTTGTAAATCTTACCTCAAAAGAAATAATTAAGTTTGTTTTATTAATAAAAAGAGAGAAACAACAGAAGAAAGCGGAATAACATTTTGAGGGTGTGCGAAAAGGTATGGACAGAGGCTTCACAAAAACATTATTTAAAGGTAAAAAAAAAACAACCCAGAAAGAAACCCTATATCACCTCTAATTTCTAGACCACTCGTAAAAAATTCCTTGAGGAATCCTTTTTGTGATCCATATCCTTTTCTTCCCAATAAAATTGAGCTTAATTTCCCAGAATCTATACTTGTCAATAACTGAACAATGAATATTCCAGATTAAGGGAATGTTAGACAACTTTGTTTCTCATGATATTCCATTACACCCTGAAGGAAGATTTTTAAATTAGCATGAGATAACATTACTCAGTTGTCTTCCAAGGGAAAAAAAAGTTTAAAAAGCACACGCCCCCACTCTCCAATGTTTACAAGAACTGTGAGTGCAATGGATTGCAAAGCTATCTTTGGAAGTGGAAATAAGCCTCTGCAATGTTCCCGACAGGCCTAATATGAAACCAGAAACTGTTCCTGCTTCCCCAAGAGGCTCTTCTCCAAAACTAAAAAGAGTTGGAACAAGAGGTGGAGGACAGTGTGACAGACAAAGAATCCCAGCTTCTCTCTCGAGAAAGTCCTGGTATACAATCTCACACCCACCACTTTGCATTTCAGAAGGCAATAGAGGTTCAAAAATCTATTTTGAAGGATTTCTTATGCTACTAAATTAGAGGGCTCCACTTCAATTGAAATAGAAGATTTGGAGTATGTACTCAGCCCAATATTTTTTTTTTCATATGGTGATATAATGATGATGATGTCAGACCATCTGGAAAAAGACAAGCATTACACCAAGCTTGAAAATTATATTCCTAAGATTCCTAAGCTTTACTTATGATAACAGGTTCAAGCAAGTTCTTAATTCTCATTAGCAGTTCTCCTAGATCTAAAGAAGATTCTTTGGCTCAGAAAACGCCATGCTCCTACCCAGTAGCTCACTCTTATTCTTCTACTCAAGCCCCAGGCTATCACACAGAGGGTTCCTAATGGCCTGCAGCCCAATCTTAAACTCACCACATCACTGCAGTATGTCATATTCCATCAGGAGCTACTGTGCAAATAACATATTTCCATTTTTAAAGTCTGAAAAATGTCACAAAAAGCTTTTGGCATTTACATGACTCAGACTTACACCCTCTAATTCTCTCTGCAGCTAATTTCTTATGTTCGATACATATCCACCACAGGAAACCAGGAATAACGATTACAGGAAAAGCTGAAGTTCGACAGCCCAGCCATTAGCATTCACAAGTCTAAAGAATAGGGATTTAAATGGCACTATCGACAGTTATTTCTTATATAACAAAAATCAGGACCGTCAACATGCGAGACGTTAAAAAATATTCAGTAATTTTAGTTATAGCCTGTAGGACTTGTTAATACATTCCTGAGAACTACCAAAAATCTACAAAGATGTGCACCAAGAGGACTTAATAGATCAGAGAAGTGAAATTATATTCAGTGTGGGTAAAACAGCTTGCTATATGTTCTCCAACTACTGATCTTATCTTTTATAATCATGCCCCATGCTTCGTTTAATGTTGGACCACACTCAGTCTGAGAGGAAATTCACACTTGCATTTTATGAGGCTCAGCATGCAAAATCCACATGCTATGTTTCCATTTCTCCTGTCTCACTTTACATAGAATGAACTTGTATCTTTCTTCTGAAAAACATTTGTTGTTTTATTTTCCACTGTTTAATATACAAAGGCTTACCAAAGGAAATGGAGAGACCAGTGGCAGGTCTATCTTAACCCCAGGAGGACATTCAAATACACTCTGAAAATCTGCTGATTTGAATTTGGTTGAATTTTATGCATTGCCCCAAATAGGAAAAATGTGCATGATTCCTAACCGCCCATTGTCAAAGTGTCCAATTTCAGGTAAAACCACACAAGCTCCAAAAAAAAAAAATAGACATGATACAACATCCCTGCAGCATATTATCAGGAACAAAACAACACTTATTTCTTTTTAAAATAATAATAGTGGCCGAAACTGTCTGCAAACAGAAATCTCTGAGTCATTGGCTGATTCTCACACACCTAGAGAGCTAATTAATGGTTACCAAAATGTACAAATGTCTAAGCAACTACCTACATCATTTGAATTTGCCCTCAAATTAATCAGTTAGTTAGGCTCATATGACTACAGAGCAATTAGTAACTCTTTTACTAATGCAATTCCTGCAAAAATAGAGAGCTGACTGCAACAGGGTGAGCATCTGTTGTGGGCAAGCACCTAACCCAATGATATATCAGCATTGGCCTTTATCATTATCACCTGCATGTTAAAAATCAGTTTCTTGATTGACATCCTTTTCACCAGACCGTTAACTTAATCATTGATGTATTTGCAAATGAATCTGAATTTTATAATTAATATCTGGCTCCAAGAAGGCAGATTCAAGAAGACAACTCACAGATTGTTTTCATTAATGTGATGAGTAAGTTAGGCATCATTGATATAAATAAGTGTATATTTTAAACAATCAAGTTGTATTTATAATATATACCAATTGGATAGAGTATGACTAGCAGTCTAGAAATCTTGTTTTCAAGTTTACCCTGACTTGCTTCTGAAAAAAATAAAAACACATTACAAACACTGTTGTTGTTGTAGACCATCAAGTAGATTAGAACTTCATGAAGTATACCCCAACAAGTAAGTGCCAACTCACAAAGACCCATGGAATATAGAATGCAACACAGCCCAAGCCTGTTGCATTTTCAAAGTGTCCATTATTGCAAGGTCAATATCATTCCATAATATTGAGGGACTTGTCCTTTTTTCAGACCTTTTACCAAGCATGATACTCTTCTCCAGCAACTGACCCTTAATGATAGAATGTTCAAAGTATATGAGATGAAGGCTCACCTCCCTTGCTTCTAAGGAACAAGATACTTCCTTCTGGCTGCACATGTAATTCATTGTTATGTTACATACCATTGAGTAGGAACCAAGTCATAGTTGACCCTCCAGTGGGTTCCAGAGGCAGGAGACTTCACAGGAAGATTTGCCCAACTTTCACCTTCCACCCACAGATCATTTAGTGAATTCGAACCTGCATGCCTTTGGGTTGGCAACACTACTCCTTAGCACTAAGCCACCAGTTACTGTTGTGTTTTTGTGTGCCTTCGAGTCAGACTGACTTAAAGCTGACCCTCTAGCCGGTTTTTAGAGGCCATAAATTTCACAAGTTAAGTACCCAGCTAATGAGCAAAATGACTATTCAAACTCACAAGCTACTCTGCTGGAGAAAAACACCCAGCGGTCTACTTTCTTAAAGATTATAGCCTAGAAAATATAAAGCATATTTTACTCTGTTAGTTAGAGGAAGCTATAGTGGCAAAAAACAATCCACAAGACAAGCTGTTCGAGTCCACCAGCTGCTCCATGAGAGAAGGATGGGTAATCTCCTCCTGTGCAACTAATTGCCTCTGAAAACCTGCTAGAGGATCAGTTATGGGTCTGTTCTGACTAGACAGTGCATAACAACAACAAATTGTACAAAAGGAGATTGTCTAGAAGCTAGTGAATTTGAATGGTGTGCCTTTGAGGTTGCAGTGGAGCTTCTAACCACTAGGCCACCAGAGATTCCTTTAAATAACAAAGTAAAACCATGCCTCATATTTTCTAGGCTGTGATCTTTATGAAAGAAGGCCACCAAGTATTTTCTCTAGCAGAGTAACTTCTTGTTGTTGTTGTTGTCGTTATTGATTGCCTTCGAGTAGAGCACAACTCACTGCAACCCTATTAACAAAAGGCTTGAAGTCCCTCTAAAGACATTTATCAAAGGTCATAGAGTTTCTGGAGGCATGTTATTTAGGAAATAGATACCACTCCTGCTTCCAAAACCTGCCATAGAATGTTATTGTTGTTATGTGCCATTGAGTTATCTGCAATGTATAGTGACCCTATGTACAGCAGCTCTGAACCCTTCCCTGTCCTGAGCTAGTCTCACTAATTTGACAAACCTATCCACCACCCCCACCCCAGTTACTATATCAGTGCCTCTCATTCAGGTCTTCCTCTCCTGCGCTGTCATCTACCTTTCCGAGCATGACATCCTTCTCTAAGGACTGATATCTCCTGGCTATATGCCCAAAGCAAGTGAGGCACAGCTTCAAAATCCTAGCCTCCAAGGAGATTTGGTTTTACCTGCTCCAAGGCAGGTCTATTTGTTTTTTTGGCAATCCATGGTATGTTCAAGACTCTTCTCCAGCACCACAAATCAAAGGAATCTATTCTTCTTCTAACATCCTTAGTCATTTTTCCAGCTCTCTGAAGCATAACAAGTAATTAAGAAGACCATGGCCTGGATTAGGTGTACCTTTGTATCTGGACTGACATCACTGCTCTTCTGCACTCTGGAGAGGTACTTGACAGCAGATTTTCCAAATGCAATTTGTCTTTTGCTTTCCTGACTGCTAGTGTTAAGAGTGTTGATTGGGGATCTGAGCAAGCTGTAATTGCTAACAACCTCAATCTCTATTATTATACTGTCAATTGGCCCAGTGATGAGAATCTTATCAGAGTAGCCTATGGGCTCCAATAATCAAACATTTTGCTTAGTAGTTGAGTGCTTAACCATTGTGCCACCTGGACACTTTATAAAACAGTATGTGATTATCTTTTCAATGGTAACGCATCAATTTTCAATTGGATTTGACTGTATTGAAACGTTTCCATAGTTGTCTCAATTTAAAAAAAAGCATAAGGAAAAAAAAATGTAATGAATGTGTCTCTGTCTGGAAAAGAAACAAATATATAGATGAAAGTGTGCATATTTAATTTTTTTTGCCAATTTTATATTTAATTTAAGGAGGAGAGAACATTTAGGAACCATTTTGATCTTCGGTGGGAAAAGATGTGAGGGGAACGAAATAAGATTGGCCTAAATATCACTTCCTACTTCTTAAAAAACAAATTCTCCTCCATTGTTTGACATTCAGTTCTCATTTAATACATATATATTTAATACCTTCCATATATATTGCCTGGAACAGGACAGGATACAAAGCCACATAAACCTTCAATTGGATCTCTACTATTCAATCACTGGCATGTTGGCTCATTCATTCATTCATTCAGCAAATATGCATCAACTATTATGAGGTAGAGCCCTAGTGTCAGAGAGCGTTAGTGGTCTACCAGGAAGTTGTGCTTCCAGGCCAAAGGCAGGTGGTTCAAATCCACCAGACGCTCTGATAGAGAAATACCGGTAATCCCCTCCCATGCAACTTATAGCCTTTGAAAATCATTGCTGGGTCAGCTACGATTTGTAATTACAAGGTAGAGCTGTTATTGGATGAGCTCCGATTGTATATATTTGTTGTGCTACTAACCTAAAGGTAGCACCTCTCCAGTGGTTTGAATCCACCAAGGACTCAGTGGGAGAAAGATGGCAAGTTGTCTTCTTTTTATTTAATTTATTATTAATATCAATGAAAATTTACAGAGACTTTTGATTTCCATTCATTCATTGTTGCACTTTTCTCCCCTCCCAACCCTCCCACCCTAATACACTACCCTCTTGGAAAAGTAAAAGAAAAATTATTTCATTTTTCCCTCTCCCCAGGTCCACTCAACTATGCAGCCTTCACTCTGGATTCCTGTCATGACAAAAATACCTAATCACATATCCCTTTTAAACAGTTTTCTCCCTCATCTGTTTCAATGCAGTATACATTATTGAGCCCATTTTTCTC
>NW_006399906.1:3944306-3949783 GCF_000299155.1 Elephantulus edwardii | reverse complement strand
TTCTGAAGCTTTGTCTGACATACTTTGGGCATGTTGCAAGGAGGGACTGGTCCTTGGAGAGGGACATCATGTTTGGGAGAGTGGAGAGACGGCGCAGGAGAGGAAGACCCTCGATGAAATGGATTGACTCTGTGAGTGGATTGGTGGAAATGAGTGTTTGAGACAGCGAGGTTGGCACAGCATAGAGCGACTTTTAGGGCTCTTGTACATAGGGTAGCTATGAGTTGCAAGTGACTCGATGGCACATAAAAACAACATTGCCCTGGAAAAGAAAGACATGATGATGATCTGCTTTGGTAAAGATTATACTTGCTGAAACCCTAGAGAGCATAGTTCTACCCTGAAACATGTGGGGACACCGTGAATCAGAGTTAACTAATGGCTCGCCTCCTCCCCCCGCCCCGTGAAGCAGACACTGTGTAGTCACTGACACAGGAGTGAGGTTTCTATTCATCTGGTTCTAACATTGTAATTGAGGAGACAACCACATGTGCAGTTACGTAGGTGGTCTAGTGGCAAGAAGCTGTGCTGCAATCCTGAAGTCACGCTGTTCAAATCCACCAACTTGCTCCACAGGAGGATAGGAAGTCTCCTTCCATGTAATTAACTGCCTCTGAAAAACTGGGGATGGGTCAGCTATGGGTCAGTTCTGAATTTATGGTACACAACAACAGCACCATGTTTAGTACTCACAGTAATATGGCAGGTACTCTAGCAAGATATTGGAGAAAATATGCATGTCTTATAAAGATGGAATATGAAAGTGTCTAAAAATGTCCCCTTTGGAAAGGGGTAGAAAGATTTCACACTGAGGGTCACATTTCTCCAGAGCCTTCAGGTGTGGGCCCCCAAGGCAGAGAGGCAAAAGGAACATGAAAAAGATAGAGGGTTTGGAAGTGAATCCTCCAATTTCTATGGTTGGGGAGAAGAAAGAGTTGAATTATGTTCAATTATCAAAGCCACATTTCCAACTCATAGAACTCAAACCATCCCTGGATGTGGAACATACCATATTATGACCTATACAATGCTAGAATTGGGGAATAATATTTCAACATGAGAACAATTCATAGAAATATCAAGTTTCTTTTGAGAAAACAACATTTTAGCAAGTCTACCCTAGAATAACTAGTGAAATAATCTGTCTAAAGAGGAGGAAGCTCTGCTGTTTTCAAGGACATGCATGCATTTTCCAACTTACTGTAGTCCTCACCTGGCCAACCTCAGTATAGTATGATCACTGATTGCCCCTGGTTGCTATTTTATTTGAGAATTCTGCTCTAGGCTTTTAGTGTTTCTTAAAATGCAATTGACCCAGGGAAGGCAAAAGTGAGATGTAGCTCTGGACTGTCAATAGGCCGTTTGTCATTAATACTGTAGGTGTGAATGACAATAAGAAATGAAACTGGCATAGAGGAAAGAAAGAGTACAAGGCCATTTCAAAGTAAAGTGCTTGGTTCTGAGGATTATTTGGTGAACAATGAAGGAAGAACTTCACAATTTTATACTTTTACAGTAACCAATTAAAAAAAATATTCATTTAAAACTGAGTTTTGAGCTAAAATACCTCCTAGTTCTTAACTACACTTATTCCTCTGCTGGTAATGTTTGCAAGCCCATCGTTATTAATTATTAAGATTCTAACTCTCTCTTAAGGAGCTCTTGTAAAACTTTTGGCACTATGCCTATTCCTTAAATTCCAGTCATTGGAATTTTCCCCAGGTAATTAAAATGCTCACTTTAAAAATAAAAAGGCTAAGTATCACATCGTATTGTTAACCTTCTTATCAGATAGCACACTAGATGTCAGAAATATCTGTAATGCCTTAGGGCTTTTTTGAATCGTGAATATCTTTGCACACACTGTCAGCATACACCACGTAGGAATAATTATCATCATTAACCTGAGTCTTATTAAGCTGCTTGCTTATTAATATGTATTGCCATTCACTATAAGTGTTAAGTTGTGGCAGAGTAACAAAAGAGAGCTGAATAAAGATGGCATCCCCAGATTCAGTAACATTATTAAAATATTTAGAAACTGAAGCTAATGAGTTCTCCTTTTTTCTCAAAACACACCCAAATATATGCCTAACCTTTGAAAAAAGCATGTCAGCAAAATGAGGTTCTATACTATACAAAGGAAATGAAGAAGGATGCTTGAAAAGGAACCAGACATCATGTATCATTAATTCACAGAAGACAATGGACAAAATCAATGATTTGATCAAAATGCCTAAGAATTACTGAATTCCAAATGTGACATTTGGAAACCATGTGCTCAGAATTCACAAACCAAAAGCAGATGAAACAGTTTTAATAACTTTTTCACAGCCCTTTAAAGAGTTCCCAGACTCTAGGGGGTAAAGCCTGTAGAGGAAGGTGCTGGGTCTTAACAGCCATTGCAGATTATTGTTGCAAAATCAGGGCCAGTCCTAGAGCTGGGCCATGGAATGGGTGGTCATCATCAAAGGTGACACGGTAAGTCTTATCAATATGAGAGTATTTGAGCAACAGAAGAATCAGGACTCTGTCAATTAAACAAGTATTAATTTGGGTGAAAGAAAAGACAATATACAGTCGGAGAGGTCAACACAAAATACTCGAGATAAAGTAAGACCACAAGAGTTAAAGGCAACTGAGGTAAATAATATTATATATGTAATCTTGCAATCAGAGTGATAACAATAATCAACAAATGGATACATAGTCAAGTAAGCTGAACAGCAATAAGAAAGGGAATGGAATTGCACCCACAAAGGCTATTTCTCTCTCTGTATTTATATACACTACAAATATACCTGCAAGGTATATTTGCAAGGGTAAAATTAGAAAAGTTTTTAGTCATCCCAAACGTCTTAAAAAACCTAATTGTGGATATGGAGTTCAGAATCATAGTCTTGGGGGTCATAATGATTATGTGGCACAACATAGGCAAAAAACCCCCAGTATTCTACCTCTTACCTTGGTGAGTAGTGAATGGAATCTAAAGAGTTAGTAAATTGTGATCTAAGGTTTTTCTATTGGCCTTTCTTCACCCACAGCAAAGCAGATTAAGGAAAAGCAAAGAAATGTGGAAAAAATTCATTCAAAGAATAAATGGACTACTCAAACTCGAACTTCCTTGTCCCTAAAACAAAATGAAGTAGGTGCTACCCAGCTACCACTGCTGTCCACTCTGGCATGGATTACAATAGGAAGTTCTGCATAATATGGGAGAAAAACATAAAACAAATCTTAAAATTTTAAAAAAAAGGCTAAGATTAGTGTTATACTATAGACTGATAAAACCTCTACAACCACCGTTTTTAATTGCTTTTTTGGACCTTTAAACTCCATATTTGGGCAAATTATAGACATGTTTATAAGGTAGAGCAAACTCCTTTGAGAAATCAGCCATTTTTAAAAAAATGACAAGTATTAACTGGTTTAAAGTTCAGAAGACAAGAAGAAATAGGCAAGAAGGATAAATGGAAATGAAAAAACACAGGGGAGAAGTACAAAGTGTGCCAGTGCACTATAAGGATTACAACCAATATCACAAATTAAAATGTATCTAAATTGGTGACTATAGAACAGTTTTTTTCTCTTCAACTTTCACCCAAATGGCAACAAAAGGTTTAAAAAGATCAATATTCAATGAAAGAAATTATGTAAGAAGTAAAAGTAGGCTCTAATAAAAACAGAAAGTTAATAAAATGATAGCAAAATTGAATGTGTTTGGTGGAGAATGGAGAGGTGTCTCAGAAAGCCAAATATTAAAGTGTTTTCTTTGATGGGCTACCCTACATTTCCTTTATTGACTTCTAGATGCAAATTAGTGTTCTGATTTTAATATAAATATTGCACAAGGACTTTGTTTTTTCTAGTCTCTTGAGATTGAATTACTAATCAAGACTATAAATATCTTTAATAAAAAGTGATGAAGATGTAGCTTCCTCCATTTATGACTGAGCAATACTTCAACAGCCCTGTCTTCTATGTTCACCTCCTTCATCTACAAAATTAGAATTATTTTAGATTGCTACCGACTTAATATTGAAAACACTGAACAAATATGCATTTGGAGTAAGAAAAGGATACAACGTAATGAATACGAAGTCAGATGTCAACATGAATATCTATTTAGAAAGAAAAAGAAATCAAAGGAAAAAATCAGTAAGTTTTAAAATAAAAACACTATAAAATTCAGAAAAACCTATTTGAGAATTTAATTTATGGTCATGTAATTAACCAAGAACTGCCAGATGAGCAGGCTGGTTTTAGAAGAGGGTGTGACACTAGGGACAGTATAGACAAATCTTAGGTGAATCTTGACTGAAAGTAAAGAGTATCAGAGGGATGTCTATCTGTATTTCATTGACTATGCAAAGGTGTTTGACTATGTGGCTCACAGCAAATTCTGCCTAACATTGAGAATAATGGGAATCTCAAAACAACTAATAGTGTTTGTGCAAAACCTATATTTGACCAGGAGACAGTTATCAGAACAAAGTAAGGAAATACTGCATGGTTCAAAATCAGGAAAACTATACATCAGGGATGCATCCTGTCTCCATACAGTTTCAAACTATATGTGAAATAGGTCATTCTGGATGCTGGACTTTACAAGGAGGAATGTGGCGTCAGGATTAGAGGAAGACACATCAACAAGCTACATTATGCAGATGACAAAACCTTGCTTGCTGAAATGGAGGAAGTGTTGAGGCATTTGTTACAGAAGGTCAAAGACTACAGACTTCAATACGGAATGCGGCTAAACATCAAAATAACGAAGATTCTCACAACTGTGCCAAGTACAGCATCATGATAGATGGAAAAGAGATTGAGATTGTTAATAATTTCAGCTTGCTTGGTTCCAAAAACTACATTCTTGGCACCAGCAGTCAGAAAATCAAAAGTTGAATTACACTGGGAGAATCTGCTGTCAGGAACCTCTCCAGAGTGATGAAGAGCAACAATGTTAGTATGGAGAACAAGGTATACCTGGTCCAAGCCATAGTCACTGCAATTACTTGCTATGAATCATATCGGGACAACAACTAAGGATTATAGGAGAAGAATCTATGCCTTTGAGCTGTGGTGCTGCAGAAGAGTATAGAACACACCATGGCCTGCCAAAAGAACAGGTTTTTTCCTTGTTGCTGTGGTTGTTTTTGTTGTCGTTGTTCTGTGCTGTTGAGTTGCCTGCATAGCAGGCAATCCTATGTACAATATCCTTAAACCATGCTCTATCCATTGCCAATCTTACTGTCTCAGTCAAATCTACCCCCATTATGCCAATGACTGAATAAATCCATCTCATTGAGAGTCTTCCTCTCCTGCGCTGTACATCCACCCTCCCAAGCATGACATCTGTCTCCAAGGACTGATTCTGCATTGCAACATGTCCAAAGTACATCAGACAAAGCTTGAGAACCCTTGCCTCCAAGGAGCATACTGGCTCCACCCTCTCCAGGACAAACTTGCTCTCCTAG